>NC_091453.1:320382-680924 GCF_964237555.1 Oryctolagus cuniculus | reverse complement strand
ATATTCTTGTACATTTCTTTTGCTGTATATGTGCAAAGTTTCTCTAGAATGCGTATTTAAAGGAAGAATTATTGGGTCTTAAGATATGCACAGCTTCCATTGTATTAGATTTTGCCAAGTTGTTTTTTAAAGTGTTATAACAATTTACATTCTTATCATAGAGTAGAAAAGCTCTAATTGCTTTAGCTCCTTACCAACACTCGGCATTTTCAGACTTCTTAATTTTTGCCAATCTGGAGAATGTTAAGTAGAATCTCGTTGTGACTTTAGTTTTCATTTATCTGATTACTAATTGGATTGAGTACCATTTCAATATATTCACTAACCATTTATGCTTTATGTATAAATATGTTTATTCTTTTGAAAATATTTGATTAGTTTGTTTCTTTTTCCTTATCTATGTGTAAAACTATTTTATAGCAATCCTTTGGCAACTGCTTGTTTTACAAATATCTTTTCCCAGCTTGTTGCTCTTTGCTTTCTTGATATTATTAAAATTTTATTTTATAGAATAAATTTTTATAAATGGGATGTTCTAAAAGTGATTAATCTTTCTGCTTGTGATTTTTACTATTTTTATCTTGCAACAAAATAATTGAAATTGCTGTACAGTTGGGTAAATATAAATATATTAACAATATTTATTAATTTCAAATATATATTAATTTTAAGACAAAAATAGGTGAAGATGAGCAGAGAAAAATAGAGGTAGGAAAAGGTAAGAGAATATCCTGATAAGGTTTTAAATGCTAAAAAAGGTTGAACAGGATTAACATTTTCAACTGGCAAATCAAGAAGTCTTTATCTCTCCTTAACTCTAAGCCTGCCTGGTATTGATCCAATTCCAATGCTCTCCACTACCTTAAAAAGATGCCATCCAATAGAGGAGAAAAAAGGTTCTCAGAGACCATGATACTGAAATTATTTCACATTATATGTGATAATTCATTGTCCTTATGAATAGAAGCTCTATTTCTTAAAATATGCCAAGCCAGCACATCTCCATCTCCTCTCAGAGCAGACATGACATATAGGTACCATAAATATAAGATACATATATGGTAGGGATTCCTTTTACAATTTTATTATATTATTTTTTAAAGTTAAAAATATTAACAATGAATGTACATATTTATAGGGTAAAGTGCGATGTATTCAATACATGCATACAACATATACCGATCAAGTCAGCATAACAAACATTTCCTCTTTTGCCATTATTTTAGGATGAGAGCCTTATAGTTCCTCTCTTCTTTTGCTCTGAAAACATATACTAGGTTTTTGTGACCTATAGTCACCCCACTGTGCTGTGTAACACCAGGAACTTATTTATTCCTTTGATGTTACTCTGATTTGGTACCCATTATCCAACCCCACTCTATCTTCCCTACCCACCCCCCAGCCTCTAGTAATTACTATTCTGTGTTCGTATTGAGTTTTTGAAGTTTTCACATATGATATGAGAACATGTAGTATTTCCCTTTCTGGGAATATTTATTTTGCTTAATATAATGCCCTTCAACTCCATCTAATCTGCCACAAATGACAGGATTTATTTTATGGCTGAGTAACATTCCATTGTGCATCTACACCACCTTTCTTTATCCATTCATCTGTTGATGGACACTTTGGCTGATTCTGTACCTTCACTCCTGTGAATAGTGCTGCAATAAATGTGGTACAGGTATCTCTTGGATGTAATGATTCATACCTTTTGAATATATACCCTGTGGTGAGATTGCTGAATCATGTAATAGTTCTAGTTCTACTTTTTATAAGGAATCTTCATACTGTTTTAAGAGTGCCCATTTCTCCCCATCCCCACCAGCATTTGTGATTTTATGTATTTTTTTTTTTTTTGACAGGCAGAGTGGACAGTGAGAGAGAGAGACAGAGAGAAAGGTCTTCCCTTTTGCCGTTGGTTCACCCTCCAATGGCCGCCGCTGCGGCTGGCGCACCGCGCTGATCCAATGGCAGGAGCCAGGATCCAGGTGCTTTTCCTGGTCTCCCATGGGGTGCAGGGCCCAAGCACCTGGGCCATCCTCCACTGCACTCCCTGGCCATAGCAGAGAGCTGGCCTGGAAGAGGGGCGACCGGGACAGAATCCGGCGCCCCAACCGGGACTAGAACCCGGTGTGCCGGCGCCGCAAGGTGGATATTTTATGTATTTTTGATAATAGCCATTATATCAGAGATGGGTGATATCTCATTGTGGCTTATTTTGAGTTTTCCTGATGCCTAGTGATAAGGAGCTTTTATTCATATACTTGATGGCCATTTGTATTTCTTTTGAGAAATGTCTATTCAGGTCATTTGCCTTCTTCTTAACTGGATTCATTGTTTATTTGTTGTTGAGTTTTTTGAATTCCTGATATATTCTGGATATTAATCATTTGTCAGATAAGTAGCTTGCAAATATCTTCTTCCATTATGCTGATTGCTTTTTCACTACGTTGATTGATTCCCTAGTTGTGCAAAATTTTAGTTTGATATAATTCCATTTGTCTAGTTTTACTGTTGTTTCTTTTGCTTTTGGGGTCTTATTAAAAAAATCATTGCCTACACCAATATCTTGAAATGTTTCTGCTGTTTTCTTCTAGAAATTTCATGGTTTCAGGTCTTACATTTAGGTTTTCTATCCATCCTGAGTTGATTTGGGTGTATGGTGAGAAGTAGGGAACTAATTTCATTTTTTCTACATATTTATATCTAGTTTTGCCACCACCATTTATTGAAGATAGTATGCTTTTTTTTTTTAAGATTTATTTATTTATTTGAAAGTCAGAGCTACACAGAGAGAGAAGGAAAGGCAGAGAGAGAGGTCTTCCGTATGCTGACTCACTCTCCAGTTGGCTGCAATGACCAGAGCTGTGCTGATCAGAAGCCAGGAGCTTCCTCCAGGTCTCCCACGCGGGTGCAGGGGCCCAAGGACTTGGGCCATCTTCTACTGCTTCCCAGGCCATAGCAGAGAGCTGGATCGGAAGTGGAACAGCAGGGTCTTGAACTGGCATCCATATGGGATGCCAGCACTGTAGGCGGTGGCTTTACCCACTACGCCACAGCGGTGCCCCTGAAGATACTATGCTGCTTACAGTGTATGTTATTGGCATCTTTGTCAATAATTAGTTGCCTGTATGTACATGAATTAATTTCTGTGTTCTATTTTTCTGTTTCATTGGCTTATGTGTTGGTCTTAATGCCAGTACAGAGTGTTTTCATGACTGTAGCTTTGTAGTATATTTTGAAGTCATGTTTTATGATGTCTCTCCCCCCCCCTGCTCTCTAATGTTTCATATATCTTGACATATAATTTATATATATTCTTTTGTTATATCTATCTATATATATATAAATCATTTTTTTTCTTGCTGAGGATCACTTTGGTTATTCTGGCTCTTTTGTGATGCCATATGAATTTTACAACTGCTTTTCATATTTCTGTAAAGAATGACATTGGCAGGGCCAGCGCTGTGGCATAGTGGGTAAAGCTGCCACTTGCAGTGCCGGCATCCCATATGGGTGCCGGTTCTTGTCCTGACTGCTCCACTTCGATCCAGCTCTCTGCTGTGGCCTGGAAAAGCAGTAGAAGATGGCCCAAGCCCTTGGGCCCCTGCACCTGTATGGGAGACCTGGAAGAAGCTCCTGGCTCCTGGCTCCTGGCTTTGGATTGGCACAGCTCCGGCCGTTGTGGCCAGTTGGGGAGTGAACCATCAGATGAAAGATCTCTCTCTCTCTCTCTCTCTCTCTGCCTCTCCTTCTCTCTCTGTGTAACTCAGACTGTCAAATAAAAAAAAGAATGTCATTGGCACTTTGATGGACAATTGTATTGAATCTGTAGATTGCTGTATGTGTTAATACGTGTCGCTCCCCCTCTTCGTGGAGGAACGACACCAAACCCTGCCTAGGCTTCATATCCGAGTCACGGCACCATTATGTCGCTCCCCGTCTTCGTGGAGGAACGACACAGGACCCTGCGCTGTTCTTTCGTCTGCTCGGCCCTCCCCGGGTTTGCTGCTGGTTCTTCCCGGGTTGGCTACTATCCCTTCCACCTCCGTGGAAGGGCAGTTCCCCCTGGCCGCATTCCCCACTTCCGCAGGGGAGCGGCACACCGCCGGCCGGTTCTCTCGGGGGCTGCACGGGTTCCCTTAGATGTTCCCCATAGATGTTCCTGGTGCATGCCGTCTCTCTCCTCCTTTATAGTCCTCCTCCGCCAATCCCAACTCGGCTGCCCACACGCCGAGTATGCTGCTCTCCTCCAATCAGGAGCAGGTCCCACAGTTTATTGGTTGAACTGGAGGCAGCTGTGTAGAAGCTGTTTCCCTTCTCAGCGCCATATTGTGGGAAAGCAGATGCATAGAATAAGTCTTAATTCCAGTAACTTAGTCTAGTCCAGGTTGCTCCCCACAGAGGGAGAGCAGATGCATAGAATAAGTCTTAATTCCAGTAACAGCATAGTCCGAATTGCTCCCCACAAATACGGACATGCTAACTAATAATTTTTCCAATCCATTAACATGGAATATCATTCTACTTTTTAATGTGTCTTTCATGATTTTTTTCATCAGTGTTTCATACTTTTCATTGTAGAGCTCTTTCACTTTTTTGGTTAAATTTATTCCTAAATATTTTTTTTTAGTTATTGTAAATGGCATTGCCTTTCTTGATTTCCCTCTCAGTGGGGTCATTATTGGTACATAAAAATTCTACCTTTTTTTTTCAATGTTGATTTTGTATCCTGTTACTTTCCTGAATTTATGTATCAGTTCTAACAGCTTTTTGGTGGAGTGTTTAGGTGTTTCCATGTATAAAATCATGTCGTCTGAAAACATGGGTATTTTTCTCCTTTCCAGTTTAGATGCCCTTTTGTGGGGAGCAATCCGGACTGGACTAAGTTACTGGAATTAAGACTTATTCTATGCATCTGCTCTCCCACAATATGGCGCTGGGAGAGAAGTAAACAGCTTCCGCACAGCTGCCTCCAGTTCAGCCAATAAACTGTGGGACTTGCTCCTGATTGGAGGAGAGCAGCGTACTCGGCGTGTGGGCAGCCGAGTTGGGATTGGCGGAGGAGGACTATAAAGGAGGAGAGAGACGGCATGCACCAGGAACATCTAAGGGGAACATCTAAGGGGAACGCCTGTGCAGCCCCCAAGAGAGCCGGCCGGCGGTGTGCCGCTCCCCCGCGGAAGTGGGGAAAGTGGCCAGGGGGAACTGCCCTTCCATGGAGGAGGAAGGGATGGTAGCCAACCCGGGAAGAACCAGCAGCAAACCTGGGGAGGGCCGAGCAGACGAAAGAACAGCGCAGGGTCCTGTGTCGTTCCTCCACGAAGAGGGGGAGCGACATAATGGTGCCGTGACTCGGATATGAAGCCTAGGCAGGGTTTGGTGTCGTTCCTCCACGAAGACGGGGAGCGACATAATGGTGCCGTGACTCGGATATGAAGCCTAGGCAGGGCTTAGTGTCGTTCCTCCACGAAGACGGGGAGCGACATAATGGTGCCGTGACTCGGATATGAAGCCTAGGCAGGGTTCTGTGTCGTTCCTCCATGAAGAGGGGGAGCGACACCCTTTATTTCTTCCTCTTCGCTATTGCTATTTCTTATACTCCCAACACTATATTGAGTAAATGTGGTACATGTGGACATCTTTGCCTTGTTCTAGATCTTAAGAGAAACACTTTTAGCTTTTACCCATTCAGTTTGATGTTGGCTGTAGGTGTGTCATATAACCTTTATTATAAATAGTGGAAAATTTAGCCATATGATTACTTGTTTGATCAGGTAAAGAAGAAGTGGGTGGAATCTCCATCAACAGAGCTTTTAAAAAGTAAATGTATCTTTCATAGAACAACTTATCACCCCACACACAGGCCTGTGCAGCTATAGCACATGCTATAAATTACTTTTTACTTGTTGAACTCTATTTAGTGGAGTATTAAACCTTTTTTTTTTTTTTGACAGGCAGAGTGGACAGTGAGAGAGAGAGACAGAGAGAAAGGTCTTCCTTTTTGCCGTTGGTTCACCCTCCAATGGCCGCCGCTGCAGCCGGCGCACCGCGCTGATCCGATGGCAGGAGCCAGGAGCCAGGTGCTTTTCCTGGTCTCCCATGGGGTGCAGGGCCCAAGCACCTGGGCCATCCTCCACTGCACTCCCTGGCCATACTAGAGAGCTGGCCTGGAAGAGGGGCAACCGGGACAGAATCCGGCGCCCCGACCGGGACTAGAACCCGGTGTGCCGGGGCCGCAAGGCGGAGGATTAGCCTGTTGAGCCACGGCGCCGGCAAGAGTATTAAACCTTTGACTAAGATATAAATTGAAAATGTTATCTCAAAAATTAAAAGGGAGAGAGAGAGAAGGGGGGAGAGAGAGAGCGAGAGAGTAAGAGAGAGAGAGGAAAGGGAAGAGGAAGGGAAGTATCGTTATATTCTTAGGATGGTACCTAGGAACTACATTGAATCTGTTCTCTTTGTATGAATTTCACACTAACATAAGAATTGATGAGAATTCTGTTGTAATTATCATGCATCTTCTGTGACCCTGAGAATCTAGTGTATTAATAAATTCCTTTAATTAAAAAATCAATCAAAATAAAATGTGCCACCACTGGCTGCACCACTTGCCACAACATTCTAGACTACTTTGAGCCACTTAAGAAGCCAGATAGATGGATTATACAGGATCTGGGGTCATCTTTACTGCTGAAATTTCATTCATATTTGACACTAACAGGATTATTTTGTGAGACTGAAAATAAAACATGCATTTGTGAACACAAAGTGAAAGAATTAAATGGCTGTATAATGCAAATAAAAAAGAGAATTTAGAAGGTGTGAATTCTAATTCTACCTCTCAAGCTTACTACATCATCTTAGACAAGTTACTCTGATTTTGCTAGCTCCAGTTTTCTCTTCAGCAGACTTCAAAGACTATTATAGTGCTGTGTAAACTTCAAGTAGTCCAATAAATATGGGTTGTTATTCTTGAATAAATGCCTTCATTTTCACAATCACATGAGACTGAAAAATAGCCTCCTTAATCATCTTCTCAATTCTAAGAAGATAATTATAATTGGTATTCAGCATTTCATATTACTTAGGAAAATGTATTTTTCAGTGATGATAAATAGTATGAAAGTAGTTCAAAAAGTTTGTGGAGAATTGAAACTAAAAGATAAGTTCATGTTGATGCAAAAGTTTTAAAATTCTGTGTATGTTTTTTCATAACATACATTTTCATGAACTTTTGGAAGACTCCTTGTATGGATTTCAAACTTTTTGGTAGCATCATAAACTTATCTTTTAATCCAATTTTCAGTGAACTTTTTGAATCCTCTTGTATATCCAAAACACACATAGGTGGAGAAAACAACATGCTGCTGTTTTACATATGGGCAATTGTTTTATGAGCTTCTGGAAAGAAAGAAAATTCATTTGACTTTTAATTTACTAACTTTAATAATTATAAGCATGTGTAATAGTCATGCCAAATAACAGATAAATTGTTAAATATGAATAGTAGGCTAATGCTGCTGACACAAATAGAAGGTGTTCTTGTCAGAAAAAATATTTTAAAGGGAGTTATAGATAATTTAATATAAACACAAGACCGAGTCTGTGGAAATAACTGAGTTGTGTTTGCTTCTTGAACAGTACATTGAAGATATAATCAACTAAAATAAAATAATTGAGTAACCATTTATCTTTTACCTTTTAAGGAAAATTATTTTTGTTACATTTTTCAATGCTTTGAAAATAAGGCCAAATATTATTTCTTTTTTTTTTTAATTTTTTTTTGACAGGCAGAGTGGACAGTGAGAGAGAGAGACAGAGAGAAAGGTCTTCCTTTGCCGTTGGTTCACCCTCCAATGGCCGCCGCGGCCGGCGTGCTGCAGCCGGCGCACCGCGCTGATCCGATGGCAGGAGCCAGGTGCTTCTCCTGGTCTCCCACGGGGTGCAGGGCCCAAGCACCTGGGCCATCCTCCACTGCACTCCCTGGCCACAGCAGAGAGCTGGCCTGGAAGAGGGGCAACCGGGACAGAATCCGGCGCCCCGACCGGGACTAGAACTCAGTGTGCCGGCGCCGCAAGGCAGAGGATTAGCCTAGTGAGCCGCGGCGCCAGCCCCAAATAATATTTAAAAACTACCTTAGTATTTAACCAAATACTAGGCAAATCGAGTTTCACAGGATTCTATCATATAATTATAAAATAAGCTTTTCTATATATTTATAGTATACCATATAGAAAAGATGAATGTACTTCTCAATATCAGAGGGTAGGCTGGGAGATATCAGTATGTTCCTAAATCTGTATATATGAATTGCATGAAATTTGTTTACTTTAAATAAATTTAAAAAACAAGTAAAAAGAAGCCGGCGCCGTGGCTCAATAGGCTAATCCTCCACCTTGCGGCGCCGGCACACCGGGTTCTAGTCCCGGGGGCGCCGGATTCTGTCCCGGTTGCCCCTCTTCCAGGCCAGCTCTCTGCTATGGCCAGGGAGTGCAGTGGAGGATGGCCCAGGTGCTTGGGCCCTGCACCCCATGGGAGACCAGGAAAAGCACCTGGCTCCTGGCTCCTGCCAGGATCAGCGCGGTGCGCCGGCTGCAGCGGCAGCCATTGGAGGGTGAACCAACGGCAAAAGGAAGACCTTTCTCTCTGTCTCTCTCTCTCACTGTCCACTCTGCCTGTCAAAAAAAAAAAAAAAAAAAAAAAAAAAACAAGTAAAAAGAATTTTAAGGAAAAAATATCCTGACTACAAAGTTGCATGAATATAAATAAGAATGAAAAATGAAATCTGAATAGTGGGTGACAAATCATTTTCTTGGGTCTCCAGAAGCTACTTAAATATTAACAGTTTGCCATGATTAACCTTTTGTTACATTAGAATACCAACAATAATCTTGCTGTGCATTTTAGACCCCTTGATTCTGTTGTGTTGAGTAGATACATTATTCCTAAGAGTATGTCCTTTCACGTTGAAATTTCAGCTTTTTGGGCCAGGATTACATATTCCTACTTTGCAATTTTTTCTGGCAGTTCATTCTGTTCCCAGTGTATTCTCATCACCAAAGACCCATGGCTCTTGGGCACTCGATTTTTCATTGGTTACTCCAGATTCCCTCTCTGTCGCTCCCCGTCTTCGCGGAGGAACGACACAGGACCCTGCGCTGTTCTTTCGTCTGCTCGGCCCTTCCCGGGTTTGCTGCTGGTTCTTCCCGGGTTGGCTGCTGGTCCTTCCCGGGTTGGCTGCCGTCCCTTCCACCTCCGTGGAAGGGCGGTTCCCCCTGCCACATTCCCCACTTCCGCAGGGGAGCGGCACACCGCTGGCCAGCTCTCTCGGGGGCTGCACAGGTGTTCCCCTTAGATGTTCCTGGTGCATGCCGTCTCTCTCCTCCTTTATAGTCCTCCTCCGCCAATCCTAACTCGGCTGCCCACACGCCGAGTACGCTGCTCTCCTCCAATCAGGAGCAGGTCCTGCAGCTTGTCAAGTTGGTGAGAGGCAGCTGGGTAGAAGCTGTTGCCTCCTCTCCCAGCGCCATATTGTGGGAGAGCAGATGCATAGAATAAGTCTTAATTCCAGTAACTCAGTCCAGTCTGGGTTGCTCCCCACACCTCTCCACCCTTCATCCTGCTCTATGACTCTCAAGACTGATGTTCCTAGATTGTGCGATTTAGGCTTCATTCATATCTGCCTTTCAGTTGACTTCAGCCAATAGGCAGCACCAGTTGGGCAGTTGAGAAGGAAGGAGAAGTTGGAATATTTATTCTACTAGCTCTCTTCCAACTGAGTAGAAATTTGGTAGTGACTTTTTTCTGTTGAAGGCCTCAGTTCTCGGATGATGGGTTTATCCTATAGCTATAGCTCCTTTCAGTTTCCAGTAATGCCTTTCCGCTTCTATGCTCTCAGGCCTAGAATGTTAACAGCTCCTTGCTGTTGTTGGCCCCTGGGTATTTTATTTTCCCTAGTTGGCTTCCCTTAATTCTGACAACAAATTTAGTAAATAGTCCCTTTAGTAAACCCTTCCATTTGAATATGCCCTTTGTTTCCAGACCTGTAACGTATATGCCCACTATTCCCCATGGACTCATTTTCGAACTCCTGTCTGATCTTTAACACCCTTTGCTTCTTCACCTTTCTGTTTTGCAAGCTGTGAGCCAACATTTCTTTCTCCTCTTCTATATGACCTCTAGCACACACTTTCTCTGCTTTATTGTGACTTTGTACTTCATTTTAAACTCACATATAATTATTTACTTAGGTGTAAAGCATATTTCACCTAAAGATAACACAGAAATCCAATCTTCATACTTCTTATAGCTTCCGAGTCAGGGAGAGGCACTAGTTAGGCCCTGGTTTTGAGATTTCAATGTGTTTTCCTGATTGTTTCTCGTCCTTGGCAGCCTCTCATAATTTCTTTCAATCTTAATTCATGTATTCACCTTTATCTTTCTCCTGGCCCCAATTCTTATAACCTTTTGAGTCCCAAGCTCCCGCTTAAGCTACTAATTTAGATTGTTGATGACAAATCAAAGGACGATGAGTTTATGAGTCTGAACATCCTTTGTTTGCTCAATATAACAAAGTCTGAATCTTCTACCCTTCAGGGCACAATACAGAACTTATCTAATTTTTTTTTGACTGATCAAAAAAAGGAGGTCAATGTACTTGGAAAGCGCTATCATGTTTACTTAAACTAAACACTGATGTTAGTTCCGTCACTGTATTCAAAGTATTCAAGTGAGGGATGCTCAAGGGTGGTTCAGTACATGAGACTGTTGGAAAAGGAAAAGTAAAAAAAAAAATAAGGCTATAATGAATTTCTATAAATTGAATCTACTTTTGCTTCAATCTTCAATCTATTAAATGCTGTCTCATTTTGTATCCCCCAGGGCCAGCTTGGATTCTTCAAGACAAAGCCAGAACACATTCCAGCAATGAAGATAGAGAAGAGGATATCTTTGCTCCCATTAAAAGTATCCAATTTTATTGTGCAGGTAGTAAGTTTAATAGGCAATACATCCCTCTATAGAAGAGGAGAGAGGTCAGAGGTAGCACAGCCCTATTTAGATCTGCGGAGTGGGTGGCCAAGATCTGACCCTATTCCAAGGTCACCCTGATTATGAAGGACATGAGATTTGTTTCTGGTGCAGCAGGTTTTGTTAGAGTAAGCACGAACTCTAGATTAGGAAAGCTTTGTCTTTGAATCTTGTTTCCACCATTTACTAGGGCCAGGAGTCCTGAACTAAACCATCAATAGAACCAAGTTTCTAGGCACTGTAGATCTGCTGAACTTCATTGTAAAATATTTTTATTGAATACCTACTATGTCCCAGGCCTTACTCTAAGCATGAAGGATATTAAAAATGGAGGTAATATGAAGTCCTTACCTTCACAGGATTCATCATGACTTTGCAGTCCAACCTTCTCTCCAGCCGTCAACTCACCCTAAAAGGCGTAGATGGCACATTGCCTCGCCTGTGACTATAAGCAATCATGGAAAATGCACTAATTAAATGTCTCCATAATGACTGTGTGATTCAGGAATGGCCCAATGCCAATGCCTTAAAAAGTCTGTTCTGTGCTCCAAATGCCACTCTTTTCCTGAAGCTAATGGATAAAGTGACCAGCACATACACTTAAAATTGATTGTTTTCTTTAGATTTAATCAAGTCCTGCTCTCCTCCTCCTTTGAAAATGTTAATACTTTCTTTCTACTTCAGGCACTACACCTTAACAGAGAAGAATTAAATTTTCTCCTCTGACTTTTAATTATCCTCTGACAGCTTTGAGAAATGGCATGAGTAACATAAATCAGAAACGCCAGTTGACTTTGGAATGCATCCTGCATGCTTTTGCAACAGATTTTTTGAGTTATGTTGTGAACAAATATTAATGTTAATTTGTGTCTCCTTAGCAGACACCAGCAGGTGAGCAGAAAATGGAAAGAGGTCCTTCATGAATGCATTCCATGATGGGGGACGTTCCAGGTCTAACAACGCCATGAACATGATTGGCGAGTAGACGAAAGAAGAGGTCATTGAATATTTCTTAAGAATATCATTCTAGGTGATATATGCTAAGCGGTACCTCAGACATTTCCTCAACTGATATCCAATCCATATCAGTGCTTCTCGAAGTATCTGTAGGAAAGGAACCCATTTTTTTAAAGATAATTTCTAACCTAAATGTTTCTAAATGCTAACTCTCAGTTTCTGTGTTTTTCATAGCCCAGTAACATCCAACTAACACTCGTCCAGGAAAACACCTTTTGTCTTATTCTACTATCTTGTTTATTTATTTATTTTAAATTTTGTTTAAGGACCACAACTGCATGCATTTAATATATACGAATTTGGGAACATGGTGATTCTTACCCCGCCCCCCATGATCCCACCCTTCCTCCTCCTCCCTCTTCCTTTCCCATTCTTATTTTTCACAGAGATCAATTTTCAGTTAATTTTATACTCATAAGATTAACCCTACACTAGGTAGGAAAATACCTTTTGAGTAGCCCTGTTCAATAGAACTAATAATTACCATTTAGGAGGCAGAATATCACACATCTTATAAACATCATAATGTAATCTTCACAACAACACTATGAGGCAATTCTTTCCATTTTGCAGATGAAAAATAATTTTCTGAGAGTCATAAAATTAGTCAGATGTAGGGCATTCCATCCTGACTCAAATCATCACCTTTTAAGACTCAGCAAGTAGCAAGGATGAATAGTCCCGAATGTGCAGGGTTATGACAGAAGAATGACCTTGGGCACAATCAGATCTGAGAGTGTAAGGTAAAAAATTAATGCTGAAAGCAAAAGATCAAGAGAATGTGGTCATCCATGAGTCAGGTACTGGGTAATTGAAGCTAAGTATGATTAAAACTGATTTGGCTGCTGGATCATGGAGTAAGCCTGATGAGCCACTACCCCAATAAGGGATTTTGCTTTTGTTAAGTGTCTTTTCTTCCTAAGGGAATCAAACATATCAATAGCTTTCATCTGAATTCACCACTATCTTGCAATGTACCATCTGGGCTTCACTATACCTCGGTGGTCTTGATTATTTTAAGGTGAGAGAGTCATCAATTACTATGCATAAAGCTTTAGTGTACATGGCAAAAGGAGAGATACATCCTTTGGCAAGATTTGAGGCTCAATTACAGGACTTTCATCCTCAGGGAAAACAAATGATATGCCATTCGGAGTCATTAAAGTCAAGGATTTCACTCCTCCTCATTAGAACCTTCTGTTCATAAGGGAGCACATCATTTGAGACCAATCAAATTGGGAGGGGATTGCCCCCATAGGCTAGGAAGTGGGTGTAACATGATTACTAAACTACTTGTCGGGAGAGAAGACTTCTGCCAAGTAAGTAGATTGTGGGGAAACCCACTTGAAATAACATGGCATCTTCGGGCTAGATAAGTCCCCTGGAAGCAGGCTAATAATGGAAACTCACATTGGAAGCCAAAATCAGGGGACAGATACAGGATGGAAAATGAAATAGGAGAAACTCAAAGTATGCATGTGAAAGCAGGGATGTAAAGCCAAAAGAAGAACCAAGAAAAGAAGAGTCTCTGAACAGGGAAAACTCAATAGAGGCCAAAGTGTGTCCAAGCTCTAAGGGTTGGCACAAGATCAGGCAAATAATATACTGAAATTCTACAAAATGCATAAACACAACATACATCCACATACCCACAAGAAGTCAGTTGCCTATTTTCATGCCACCCACAGATGATCATTTCAGTGGGTTTTCTATGCATTGTTTGAGTTTGAGAATGACAAAACCGGGTTCCTAACTGTGCTCTGAATAGTGTATTGCCAGAGGGAGGGGGAAAGACAAGGACTCTGAAAATAGAGACAGTTCACTATGACCCACAGAGAACTTGTTCTTCAGAGCCATACAGGTGCAGAACAGATATCTCAGAAGTTTTCTGGGGGGCAGAATCGTATGTACAGTCAAGTGGTCAGGGTTAAAGGCCCCCCAAGCTGGCATCAGTCCAGTAGTTCACCTTTATATGGTTGATATAGTCTTTTCTGGGTTAATATTTGATTTTTAAAAAGGCTCTGCTTTTTGTAAAAGGGGAAAATAAAAAGATTGAAAGTCATTGCTCTAATCCCAAGTAATCATTTTGCAGATTTTTTGTTTCTTTTGTGACATTTCCCTTGAATTTGCTGATCCTTTTACATTCTCTTTAGAATAGGCCTCCTCTTTTTCAGAAAATACCTGTTGTTAGCTCAGGATTATACAGCAGTGGGGTAATCAACAGTCTATGTTTTCCTAGGACTAAGAGTTTGTCCTTGACTGTAGGATTTTTAGTGCTGAAATTGAGAAAGTCCTAAGCAAATCAAAATGCCTTGTCACCTTATCAAGAAGGGCCCAATTTCCATATCTTTCCTTATCAACAACTATGCGTTTGTTGTTGGAATCCTGAGTAAGTTTCACTTTAGGTTTCTGACTCAGAGTTCTTAAACCTCTAGAGCCTAATATTTGAGCATGGCTCCCAATTTCTGCTTCCTGACCCCATGGTTTCTGATTCATATCTATGTAGACCCTGTCTATCTGCTTACTTCTTTGTCATGGACAACACCCTCTAACTAGCCTTCGGTATTTTCCTCCTGGAATATGAACACATGAGGTCGTTGATGATATCACTTGCCTCCATGCAGACTGAAGTTAACTATTTGGATAGTTTATAAATCAGTCCTACCTAATTTGTAGCACATTCTGCTAACTCTTAGACCAATAATCAGACTTGTGCCAGAGTTTTTACCAATCATCATTTTTCTTCACTTCCAACAGCTTTGGAAAACAAAATATATCAGCTGCTAGATGTCAACTACACTTGTATATTTTATGCCTTATCCAGTCCATAAACTGAGTGCCCCAACCTGACAGATGAGCCAGGGGATAAATTGTTTTTGGTGAGCTCCATTTATCAAATAGTTAGAAAAGTCTTTTTGGACTGCTGCTGCTCAGTTTATCTAGATTATTATCACAATTTACTTTACTGTAAGTAAACTTCCTGCATATCCCTCAAAGGTTTTATTTAGTAACCCACACATGGGATTTTAGAGTCTCATTTGACAAGATCTTGGCCAAAGTGTGGCTGTTACGTCACTCAGCATTTGGCCTGTGGGGAGAGCCTCGTGGCCTTTGCTCTATTCATCTGCCCACTCGGATCTATTCTAGGCTTACATCATAGATTCTGATCTGAACTATTTTTCAGAGTCCCAGACAGGTTCTTTTTTTTTTTTTTCAAAAACAAAAACAAAATAAAACAGTTTGCCTCAGCTCTGTGTTTCTCTTGCTCTCTCTAGCCACAGTGATGGCACTCAGGCCTAAGTGTTCAAGGGATGTGGTTAGAGACTCAAAATGGCATTGATCTCCATGCCATACAGCATTCAAGTTTAGCTGTCATGCGAAAGATAATGGTTATTTTGTTCCCATTCAGTAAATATCATTTTCTATAGTAGCTATATCAATGGAAGAAAGATTGGAGTGGTAAGGTTCTGGTAATTTTGAAACACAATTTAGGATTGTCGATTATAGTATTGTGTCGTGGCACTCCCCAGATACCACATAGCCTTTCCTACAGAGAAGGGAACTGAAACACAGAGAGATGGAAGTGGTGACCCTCTACTCTAGATGCGCATTCAATTCATCTGGGAACTTTAGAAAAGGAGGAGGTCTGGCTCAGAGCTGGTCTGAGTGGTTGGGGATGGAGCCTGGCATTGATGGTGCTTAAAAGCCCTCCAAGTGGTTCTCATGTACAATTTTATTTTTTTTTTCTATTTTTTTTTTTTATTTTTGACAGGCAGAGTGGACAGTGAGAGAGAGAGACAGAGAGAGAAAGGTCTTCCTTTGCCGTTGGTTCACCCTCCAATGGCCGCCGCTGCAGCCGGCGCACCGCGCTGATCCGATGGCAGGAGCCAGGTACTTCTCCTGGTCTCCCATGGGGTGCAGGGCCCAAGCACTTGGGCCATCCTCCACTGCACTCCCGGGCCACAGCAGAGAGCTGGCCTGGAAGAGGGGCAACCGGGACAGAATCCGGCGCCCCAACCGGGACTAGAACCCGGTGTGCCGGCGCCGCAAGGCGGAGGATTAGCCTATTGAGCCACGGCGCCGGCCCTCATGTACAATTTTAAAGCCATGCTCTGTTCAGTGGCCAAGTAGGGTGTAGAGCAAGGAAATGCGAGTCCAGACAGAGATTTATCTACTGCCCTATGCTGACACCTTGCAGAATGCTGGCTATTGGTAGGGAAAAGAGCACAGAATGGTAAGTTAGGACTACCCTGCAGAGGGATTGTGTTGTAACAAGCGGTGCTTGACTAAAAGGGAGAATGCTAGTCCCATCTCAGTCAAGTGTGAACATTTCTCAGGAGGCAGAGGAGACACAAGGTCATGCTGACACACTTCATGAACTCAGCTTGGACCTCACTAGGGTCTTCTCCAATAATAGTACCCTCTGAAAAAGGGAAAGAAGTCCTTCAGCAAGCGGGTTGACAGCAGAACTTCTTCAGGAGACAGCTGCTTGAAATCCTCTTCAGAGAATTCAAATAATCAGAACATTCCTGCATACTCCTTAAGTCAACATCATTTATTCTCTTTGCCACCCTACACTCTGAGCCCAACAGACAGTTGAGTAATCACTGAAGAAACTGCCTTGTCTGCAGTGCTTGACATATAATTGATCCTCATTATTTGAGGATTCTGTATTTGGGAATCCACTAGTCACTGAAATTTATTTGTAATCTCAAGATCTATACCCAGAGCATTTTCACGCTCATTCATGGACATGAGCAGAGTGATGGAAAACTTTATTATGCTGGTGTTCTCACATGCTGTCAACTGACCTTCATGTTTCAGTTCTCAAATTGTAACAAAGTGTCATTTTTGGTGATTGTCTTGGTAATTTCACTGTTTAAAATGAGTCCCAAGTATAGTGCTGAAGTGCTATCTAGGGTCCCTGGGTACAAGAAGTTTGCCACATGCCTTATGGTGAGTATACAGACATTAGATCAACTTTGTTCAGGCATGAGTGATAGTACTGTTGGCCGTGATTTCCATGCTAATGAATCAATAGGGTATAGTAAACAATATGTTTATAAATAGAAACACACATACATTAGTGTTATATACTAATTACCTGATGAAAATGTTGTGAGCAGAGGCTCATAGGAACCTAACCCTCTGTTTCCCATAGGAGCAGTGGTCAAGTATTTGACAATTCAATGTTCGCAGTGACTTACAGAATGTAACCACCACAATGAGAATCGACCATATCCGGTACATGCTTAGTAAATACTTATTAACCAAGTGAGAGACTGAATACAAACCTCACATTTGTTTATTTTACATGTACAAATCATTTTTGTGTGTGTTTCTCTTGGATTCTGTGTTGATGCTTGGACTCAAACTATGCCCCAGATAGTTAGCTGTTAATTGAGTGGCAACAATAAATCAGACATTTCACATATCAATTTTTATTTAGCCCTCGTGTTAGTCCTATGAGGCAAAGGTTTATCTTCTTTATTTCACAGAAAAGGTAACTGAGGCCCAAAGAATTGGTCAAAATCCCTCAGCTAAAGAAAACGGTGAGTATGTATTTGATTCAGGCAGCCAGGGTTCAACTGGACACAGTTTATATATTGAAATTCTAATCTCCAACTACTAAGAATGTGATGTATTTGGAGAAGGGGTTTTTAAAGGTTCGATGAGATCACTGCCATGGGGCTTAGTGCATTCCAACTAGCAGAGCTTAGAAGAAAAGGAGCTGAGGACACAGACATAGAGGGACAACTATGAGGACACAAGGAGAAGATGGCATCTATAAACCAAGGAGAGGCCTCAGGAGGCCAACTCTGCCTGTACCTTGATCTTGTGGGCTCTACAACTGTAAGCAAAGACATTTTTGTTTAAGCTACCTCGACTGTGGATTTCTTGCTATGGCTGCCTGAGCAAACTAAGATAACTACAGTCATGATGCCTGGCTGATAAATCAGTCATGGCCCTGCCTCCAAATCTCTCAGAGTCTAGCCACTTGTCATCATCCACAGGAGACAGTTTTCTCCAAGGAGGGAACAGTATAATTACAAACGAGGTTATGGCTAAATCTGGAATTCTGGAACTGACTACAAGGAAGGAGCAACTGAGAAAAGGTGCTGGATCTTGGGCCAATGCCAAGTAGAGCATGAAGGTGGCCAAGCCAGAACAAAGCACTAGGAGGGGTGCCAAATAACAGAATTACTAACACAGCAGGAGGCAGTTGTGCTAGATTCAAAAAAATGAGCCAGCTAAGAAGGAGGATCAGGTCAGAAAGGCGAACACATAAAAGGCAAAGCCAAAAGGCATTAGGCATCAGGAAAGCGATCATGAGGACTGCCTTCTGCAGCTTTAGCCCACCTGAGACCCTGGAAGACATAGCATATGGCTTTAAAAGCTTGCACTCATTTCCCTTTCACGTTCCTTTATCTAGACTAGATTTTTCAAAAAACCCACAGCAGTGAAGTTGAATTCTGATATCCCCATCAAAATCTGGTTGAGTGGCACCTTGATCATGAATGACTGTATCATGTTGGGATTCCCCAAAACAGATTCTTAGAGGAAGATTCTGAAATGCAGTAGTCTTTAATTTTAATAACAGGATAAATCCTTATTATTTTTACCTTTTCTATACTACCCTGGGAATTTTTACATACTTTATTTTCTTTCATACATTTTGAAAATGATTTTATCAATTCAACAAGAATTCTGACTTAAATTGTATTAAATGTATATAATTATTTGGATAGGATTAGCATTTTTAGTAAGGATTTTGATCAAGGAGCATGGTATGTCTCTATATTTATTCAGTTCTGGTTTTGTGTCCCTCAATAAAATTTATAATTCTATCCAGTACATCATATAACTTCCTCATTAAATTGTTCCTATGTGTTTTATTGTTTTTGTCTTGTTAATAAGGAATATGTGCCTGTTTTGCATTTTCATTCATATTTAGTTTCTACTAGTAAATCAGTTGATTTAAAAATCATTTTTTTGGGAAAGGGCCATCAAAGAAGGAGGTACCTTTCTCTGAAGGGAGGAGAGAACTTCCACTTTGACTATGGCCTTGTCTAAATAAGATCGGAGTTGGTGAACTCAAGAGGCTTCCATAGCCTTGGCAGCTCATGACAAGAGCCTCGGGAGATTACTGATGTCAATTGTAAAGTCAACAACAGGAGTCACTGTGCACTTACTCCTCATGTAGGATCTCTGTCCTTAATGTGTTGTCCTATGCGAATTAAAGGTAAAACTACTAGTCAAACAGTGCTCTATACTTTGTGTATCTATGTGTGTGCAAACTGTTGAAATCTTTGCTTAGTATACACTAAGTTGATCTTCTGCATATAAAGATAATTGAAAATGAATCTTGATGAAGAATGGGATGGGAGAGGGAGTGGGAGATGGGATGGTTGTGGGTGGGAGGGAGGTTATGGGGGGAAAAGCTGCTATGATCCAAAAGTTGTACTTTGGAAATTTATATTTATTAAATAAAAGTTGAAAAAAATCATTTTCTTGGGAGCCAGAACTTTACTATGTTGTTATACTTTGAATTGCATGCTTTTTTTGACAGGCAGAGTTAGACAGTGAGAGACAGACAGAGAGAAAGGTCTTCCTCCCATTGGTTCACCCCCCAAATGGGACAAAATTCGGTGCCCCAACCGGGACTAGAACCCCAGGGTGCTGGTATCAGAGGCAGAGGATTAGCCAAGTGAGCCACAGCACTGGCCTGTATGCTTTACTTTTAGTTGAGCCTGTTAAGTTTTTTAGGAAACCATGGACTCATTTACAAATCAGGATAATATGACTCTCTTCCAATATTTACTTAACTTTATTTTAGGAACTATTGTGTTAGCTAGAACTCTGAAGAAATGAAAATAATAGCATCTCTTCTTTGAGAAAGCACAAATTATTGGCCAGTGTTCACTACACATTAGAGTTGTTATTGGGACTGCAGGTACTTTGCATATGATGTGTAATGCCTCTTGCTGTCTTTCCTATTTCTGAACAATATTGTTGGGTTCAGGCACCTGTGTGTGCAGAGCCATATGGAAACAGGGGCTTTTAAGGAACACATTTTGAAATGGTTTTTCTGCCTAGATGTGAGGTTGATGCTAGAGGTAAGCAAAATATACCTCTGAGGTCAATTGCCCTACATCTATTTTAGCAATAGTTGCAGTATTTTTTGAAGCCTCAGACAATTTGGGCTTTTACTTTTTTTTTTTATTTAGTAAATATAAATTTCCAAAGTAGAGTTAATGGATTACAATTCCCCCCCATAATTTCCCTCCCACTCACACCCCTCCCATCTCCCGCTCCCTCTCCCATTCCATTCACATCAAGATTCATTTTCAATTATCTTTATATACAAAAGATCGATTTAGTATATATTAAGTAAAGATTTCATCAGTTTGCACCCACACAGAAACACAAAGCGTAAAATACTGTTTCAGTACTAGTTATAGATAGCATTACTTCACATTGGACAACACACTAAGGACAGATCCCACATGAGAAGTAAGTACACAGTGACTCCTGTTGTTGACGTAACAGTTGGACACTCTTGTTTATGGCATCAGTAATCTCCCTAGGCTCTAGTCATGAGTTGCCAAGGCTATGGAAGCCTTTTGAGTTCGCCGACTTCGATCTTATTCCGACAGGTCATAGTCAAAGTGGAAGTTCTCTCCTCCCTTCAGAGAAAGGTACCTCCTTGTTTGATGGCCCCGTTCTTTCCACTGGGATCTCACCTGCAGAGATCTTTCATTTAGGTCTTCTTTTTTTTTTTTTTGTCAGGGTGTCTTGGCTTTCTATGCCTAAAATACTCTCATGGGCTCTTCAGCCATATCCGAATGCCTTAAGGGCTGATTCTGAGGCCAAAGTGCTATTTAGGACATCTGCCATTCTATGAGTCTGCTGTGTATCCCGCTTCCCATGATGGATCGTTCTCTCCCTTTTTTATTCTATCAGTTAGTATTGGCAGACACTAGTCTTGTTTATGTGATCCCTTTGACTCTTAGACCAACTACGCAACAGATAAAGGGTTGATAACCAGAATCTACAAAGAAATCAAGAAACTCCACAACATCAAAACAAACAACCCACTTAAGAGATGGGCCAAGGACCTCAATAGACATTTTTCAAAAGAGGAAATCCAAAGGGCCAGCAGACACATGAAAAAATGTTCAGGATCATTAGCCATCAGGGAAATGCAAATCAAAACCACAATGAGGTTACACCTCACCTCAGTTAGTATGGCTCACATTCAGAAATCTACCAACAACAGATACTGGCGAGGATGTGGGGAAAAAGGGACACTAACGCACTGTTGGTGGAAATGCAAACTGGTCAAGCCACTATGGAAGTCAGTCTGGAGATTCCTCAGAAACCTGAAGATAACCCTACCATTCGACCCAGCCATCCCACTCCTTGGAATTTACCCAAAGGAAATTAAATTGGCAAACCGAAAAGCTGTCTGCACCTTAATGTTTATTGCAGCTCAATTGACAATCGCTAAGACCTGGAACCAACCCAAATGCCCATCAACAGTAGACTGGATAAAGAAATTATGGGACATGTACTCTATAGAATACTATACAGCAGTCAAAAACAACGAAATCCGGTCATTTACAACAAGATGGAGGAATCTGGAAAACATTATGCTGAGTGAATTAAGCCAGTCCCAAAGGGACAAATATCATATGTTCTCCCTGATCAGTGACAACTGACTGAACACCAGAGGGGAAACCTGTTGAAGTGAAATGGACACTGTGAGAAACAGTGACTTGATCAGCTCTTGTCCTGACTGTTGATGTACAATGTAATACTTTATCCATTTTAGTATTTTTTCTTTTTTTATTTTTTTTTATTTTTTTTATTTTTGACAGGCAGAGTGGACAGTGAGAGAGAGAGACAGAGAGAGAAAGGTCTTCCTTTGCCGTTGGTTCACCCTCCAATGGCCGCCGCTGCAGCCGGCGCACCGCACTGATCCGATGGCAGGAGCCAGGATCCAGGTGCTTTTCCTGGTCTCCCACGGGGTGCAGGGCCCAAGCACCTGGGCCATCCTCCACTGCACTCCCTGGCCATAGCAGAGAGCTGGCCTGGAAGAGGGGCAACCGGGACAGAATCCGGCGCCCCAACCGGGACTAGAACCCGGTGTGCCGGCGCCGCTAGGTGGAGGATTAGCCTATTGAGCCACGGCGCCGGCTTATTTTAGTATTTTTTCTTTGTTTTGTTCTAGTACTATTGGTTGAACTCTGTAATTAACACACTATTATTCTTAGGTGTTTAAATTTTAACTGAAAAGTGATCCCTGTTAAATATAAGAGTGGGAATAAGAGAGGGAGGAGATGTACAATTTGGGACATGCTCAATCGGACTTGCCCCAAATGGTGGAGTTAGAATCGTGCCAGGGGCTTTTACTTTTGACATCTGGTCCAAGTGTACCCTTCATAAGCAGAGTGGAGTGCAAATGCTCCCGGCAACATGTTGTGTGTCTGAATGGGAAGGTAGAAGCTCAGGCTGCCACTCCCTTGCTGTGTCTCCAACGACTGTGCTGTTGGCTTGTGGCTCAGCGGTTGTTTTCAAAGTTCAGGACTCTAACCTGCACCCTTCTCTGTCCTCAAGGATAAAACCCACTTCACGTAACTAAGCCCATGTAAGTCTGCACACTGGGGTTTAGAGAGAAGCACACAGAGCTGTTTTCCTCCTCTTCGTCTTGTAAAGAATTCCTTTCAGTGCTTCAGAAATAAGCAGCTGGGGTAATTGTTTCCCTCGACCTTCACCTTTTCCTTCCTCATTTTGAAATCAGCCTGAAAACTCAGAGAAGCCAAAATAAGTCACCCTGATTACTCAATGATTTCTGTCCGCTATCTTGACACCTCACCGTTCCCTTTAAATCATCTTTCTGTGTGGTACAAGGGGACAAGTGTACCACATGAGTGCCTACGGCTCTGTGCTCTGTAGAGCAAGCAGCTTGCACCTTCTTTCTTATTTGCTGTGGTTGAGGATACCTGTGATAATTATCACCCATAAAATTCACCCGGTCTATCAGATGCACACTATTTGGGAGGCTTTCAAAGGTTTCTATTTCTTTCCTACCCAATTCTCCTTGCAATAGTATGGTACTAGACTAAATATAACATTTGTACAATGAAAAATTTTGTCTCATTTTTCTGTGACTTTGATGCTCTTGTATTTTGAACTAGCCAGACTCTGATAGCTCAAGTTGCCTAGTAACCAGCTGAAGACCAGCACCAGATTAGAACCAAGGGAAGCCACATTTCTTAATAAAGAGAACAACAGCTGGGAGCCAACAGGTCCAAGGTCACTGTGGGGCTGGATCCTCGCTCTTTTGAGGATATGACTGTCACATCTCCTGTGAAGCTGCTCAAATCCTCCATCTGTAAAATGGGCCTGACATTTGACAGCAGGTAGTTCTGGCACATATTGTGAGAATTAATAGAGAATCCAGAAAACAGCTTGATTCTTTCAGAACAAAAGCAATTAGAAAGTGTGTCAGAAAATGTTGGAAAGCAGGATCAGCTAAGTCACCAATTTCCAAGATTTAAAGGTAAATGTAGTAACATCAGTACCAGTCCCTCTGATTGCCTTGCACCTGAGATAACTGTGCTTATGTGATTATCTCAAGGTCAGAAGGTTGTGATAAATACTTTGAAAACTGTGGAAAGCCTGTTATGATATTAAAAAACAATCTGAGTTACAATGTCTGAAATCAACCCACTACTCGGCATTACTTTGGCTAATCTTCTGTAAAGACTGTCAATTCTAGAACTCCATACCAGATGCAATTGTTACTTTTGTGCATATTTGGATGAGTAGCATATGGAAATGACTCCATTTGGTTTGCAGTCACCTTTCTTGATGCTAATATGGAATTTTGAACTCACTTGAACCAATGTGCCTTACCTAGGGTTCAAGCACAACTCCCTTGCCTGAAATTTGTGTGTTTGCTTTTTCCTATTACCCCCTGCAGACCTTGCATTTCACCTATGCTTATGTATTCCCCCACTCCTGCAACAGACTCTTCTCAGCTGCCAACATCAGCTAACAAGCTTCTGCTTTAAAACAAATTTATTTTCCATAGTTTCCTCGCATGATCTGAAACCAAACTTTTCAGAGTCCCCAACACAAGCAACCATTCAGAAAGTGCGCTGTTGTATTTTCCAGGCTCACAGTGGTCACAAAGCCCCTGAGGTATCATCAGGTGTCAGGAAGAATTGGGTTCAAATCATTTCTTTGCTGCCTTCTGAGCATACCTAAGGTAAATTTCTTCATTTCTCTCCTTACATTCTTGTCGCTCCCCCTCTTCATGGAGGAACGACACAGGACCCTGCGCTGTTCTTTCGTCTGCTCGGCCCTCCCCGGGTTTGCTGCTGGTTCTTCCCGGGTTGGCTACTATCCCTTCCACCTCCGTGGAAGGGCAGTTCCCCCTGGCCACATTCCCCACTTCCGCAGGGGCGCGGCACACCGCCGGCCGGTTCTCTCGGGGGCTGCACGGGTTCCCTTAGATGTTCCCCATAGATGTTCCTGGTGCATGCCGTCTCTCTCCTCCTTTATAGTCCTCCTCCGCCAATCCTAACTCGGCTGCCCACACGCCGAGTACGCTGCTCTCCTCCAATCAGGAGCAGGTCCTACAGTTTATTAGCTGAACTGGAGGCAGCTGTGTGGAAGCTGTT
Source organism: Oryctolagus cuniculus (assembly GCF_964237555.1). Taxonomy (NCBI): domain Eukaryota; kingdom Metazoa; phylum Chordata; class Mammalia; order Lagomorpha; family Leporidae; genus Oryctolagus; species Oryctolagus cuniculus. Next base: position 656,181 of record NC_091453.1, on the reverse strand, counting down.
TACTTCTCTCCCAGCGCCATATTGTGGGAGAGCAGATGCATAGAATAAATCTTAATTCCAGTAACAGTATAGTCCGAATTGCTCCCCACACATTCTCATCTATGAAACAGACAATATATATATATATTTATATGCATATATATTTCCTTATATATGCATGTGTGAATATACACGAATATACATATATATTCGTAGGTCAGAAATCTCATAAGTACTCACTGTTCAATACATTTATAATTGATAAAGTTCTCTCTCTCTCTTTCCCCCTCTGGCTCTGTCCCATTTCTTGTTTTCATATCAATCATAGGCAGCTTTTCTAAAGGCTATAATAGGACCCTGTATCAACTAACAGAATACAAGAATATTTCAAGAAAAAATGGAATTTAATTATTTTTAAAAACTATTTATTTATTTGAAGGACAGAGTTACAGAGAGAGGTGGAGACAGAGAAAGAGGTCTTCCATCTGCTGGTTCACTCCCCAATGGTTGCAATGGCTGGAGCTGTGCCAATCCGAAGCCAGGAGCCAGGAGCTTCTTCCAGGTCTCCCACATGGGTGCAGGGGCCCAAGGGGCTGGGCCATCTTCACTGCTTTCCCAGACCATAGCAGAGAGCTGGATCAGAAGAGGAGCAGCTGGGACTAGAACTAGCATCCATGTAAGAGGCCGGCGCTTCAGGCCAGGGCTTTAACCTGCTGTGCCACAGTGCTGGCCCCAAGAATTAAATGATGTTTATTTTGCTGCAAAATGCATGCAGGAGGGTGTGGGAAGTCTTCAAAAAGTTCAAGGAAAATGCATATTATGAACAACTATGAATTTTGAAAAATATTTAGCACCAAAATAAATTTAGAGTTAGTTCCATTTTCCCATAGATCTTTTGAAGCACCCTGTAGACGTGTTCCTTTGGAAAGGACTTAAAACCAGATTAAAAGGTAAAGCGTGGTGCCCATTAACTTGCATTATAATTTTCTGCGATGTTTCAAGAGTCCAGCCACTTTGCTTTTCTACCCCATGCTGAGATCATTCCTTAACTACAAGTGTAAAAAGCATGATCATTAAGTAAGGCAAAGAAAACTTTAGAAAAAAAAAAGGCAAGTATGCTTTGCTCCTTTCTTAAGGTGACAGATTTCAACTATCTTCACTGAAGATATATATATATATTATTTTTTGACAGGCAGAGTGGACAGTGAGAGAGAGACAGAGAGAAAGGTCTTCCTTTGCCGTTGGTTCACCCTCCAATGGCCGCCGCGGCCGGCGCGCTGCAGCTGGCGCACCGCGCTGATCCGATGGCAGGAGCCAGGAGCCAGGTGCTTCTCCTGGTCTCCCATGGGGTGCAGGGTCCAAGCACTTGGGCCATCCTCCACTGCACTCCCTGGCCACAGCAGAGACCTGGCCTGGAAGAGGGGCAACCGGGACAGAATCCGGCGCCCCGACCGGGACTAGAACTCAGTGTGCCGGCGCCGCAAGGCGGAGGATTAGCCTAGTGAGCCGCAGCGCTGGCCCTGAAGATATATTTTTAAAGGATGTTCAGTTAGTATAGCAGAAAAACACCAACAGCCAGAATCCTGGAGAGAGAAACCATCTTACATTGAAACCTCTCAAGGGCTACCTGGCCATTTGCACCTTCTTGCTGGGCATTAGGGAATTCATTGTGCAGAGACACGTGAATGCCTTGGCTGAATCTGACTCACCAGCAAGGACTCTGAAAGTCATTCATTTAACCACTTGTGCTGAAACCACTGTTGAAATGGCAGCTGGCTGAAGTGACATAGGAAATCAAGTCCTTGCACTTAATGTGAAAGATGAAAGGAGGCATCATCACTCAGAGGGTTGATTCAAGGCCACGTACTGCATAGGCCCTCACCCTCAGAACAGCGGGGAACTTCTAAACACTGCCCTGACCCACATTCCTTTTTTCAACCCACTAGAAATTCTGTGCATGTTCTCTGCAAAATCTATCTGGGTGCTTCTGTGGGGCCAGGCGATTCCCAGAGTCCCATAACTCGAAGGACAGGAGAACATGGAGGTTTGCAGTTTTCTGAAAAGTACAAGACAAGTGTGGCTCCCACTTCCGTTCTCCCAGGACTGTCCTGGCTTTTGCAGTGAACATCTGCAGTCCCAGGAACCCCCTCAAACCTGCAGAAACATAGGAGAGCTTTCGAAGAAGCATAGTTGGAAGTGGGGAATATCGCAGCACCTCTAACTTCTTTAAATAATACAGGTCTTAGACTTGTTCAGCTTCAAAGATGCCAGGACAAATAGTTTCTGGTCAGCCCACAATCGTAATGCCATCTAAGATCTTTGCTTTCTTCTCAAGCTCAGTCGTTACATTATATTTAAACGTGTTCATTTATCTATTTGAAAGGCATAATGATACACACACACACAGAGAGATATCTTCTATGTAATGGTGCATTCCCCAAATAGCTCCAACAGCTGGGGCTGAGCCACACTGAAGCCAGGAGCCAGGAACTCCATCTGGCTCTCCCAAGTGGGTGGCAGGGATTCAAGTATGTAACTCACCCTCTCTGCTTTCCAGGCACATCAACAGGGATCTGGATCAGAAGCAGCGCAGCCAGGACTTGAACCAGCACTATGATATGGTATGTGCATCCCAAGTATTGGCTTAAGCTGCTGTGCCGTTAGTGCTTACCTATGACTACATTATTTCTGAGGTGGGAACTGCTTTTCAAGACTGATGAAAGCTGTGGGAATGCTTTCTAGAAGCAGCTATTATATCCACATGATATTGAAGTATAATATACATAAAGCATATGTATTTATGGAAAGGTTACAGCATGATACATTTTCACAAACTGATCACACCCGTATCAACAACACCCAGGTCAACAAAAAGAACATAACCACCACCTCAACAGGACCTCTCTTTTCCATTCCAGGCACTAGCTCACCAAAGATAGATGCTGCCCCCAACTGTTAAGAGATCTTAGGCCAGTGTTGTCTGCTTTTTTTTTTTTTTTTTTTTTTTTTTTTTTTTTTTTTTTGACAGGCAGAGTGGACAGTGAGAGAGAGAGACAGAGAGAAAGGTCTTCCTTTGCCGTTGGTTCACCCTCCAATGGCCGCTGCGGCCAGCGCGCTGCGGCCGGCGCACCGCGCTGATCCGATGGCAGGAGCCAGGTGCTTCTCCTGGTCTCCCATGGGGTGCAGGGCCCAAGCACCTGGGCCATCCTCCACTGCACTCCCAGGCCACAGCAGAGAGCTGGCCTGGAAGAGGGGCAACCGGGACAGAATCCGGCGCCCCGACCGGGACTAGAACCCGGTGTGCCGGCGCCGCTAGGCGGAGGATTAGCCTAGTGAGCCGCGGCGCCGGCCTGTTGTCTGCTTTTCAATTCATGCTTTCCATGAAAGCATGGAGTAGGTGCACTTTTATATTTGGCATCTTACATTCAAAATTAATTTGTGAGAATAGACCATATTGTTGTGTGTAGTTGCAGTTCTTTAATTCCCAAGTATATTATGTTTTATGAATTTGATTTATCCATTCCATTCTTTTATTGGTAGATATTTAGGTAGCTTTTAATGAATAAATATGTGCATTTCTGTTGAAGATAAATCAAGAAGTAGAGTGACTTGGTTGTGAAATATGCAGATATATTTTATCTAATTGATTTGGAAGTTTACATGATGGTGAAATTCATTTTTATTTTGGTGTACAGTTCTGCAGGTGGATTGCACTCTTTCATTTGGTACAACTATGGGGGATTCACTCACATTGTTTACAGGTCCCTAGTTTATTCATTTTCATTATTTAATGCTATTTTGTTGTATAAACATACCCCAATTTGTTCACCCTCTGAGGATTTTTCCACTTTAAGGTGACTATGAACGTTCATATGTAGGTTTTTGTGTGAATGTAGTTTTGCTTTTTCTAAGTGTTCTGGTTTGAGTGCATGTGATCCACCAAAATTCACATTTGGGAGCCTAACACCCAATGCAGTAGTTTTAAGAAGTGGGATCTTTAAGAGGTGACTGAATCAGGAGGATTCCTTATAAAAGGGCTTGAGGGAACTGGATAGTCCCTTTCACCCTTCAATCCCTCTCCACGTGAAAACAGAATGTTAGTCCTCTCTGGGGGATGCAACAACAAGACACCATGTTGGGAGCAGGAACCAACCCTCCCCCGTCACCAAGTTTGCTGCTGCCTTGATCTTGGACTTCCACCCCCTAGAACTGTTCTCTATAAATTACCCAGTGTCAGGTATTTTATTATAGCAGCAGGAGCAGATTGACACCAGGAGCATCAGTTAGCTATATTGGTTCATTCGGTATTAGTGTAACTGTGAGAAACTGCACAGCTGGTTTCCAGAATGACTATCTTCTTCATTCTCATCAGTGAAACCCTTGCTATAAGCAAACAGGAAACTTCGTACCTTGAAATTAGCCACCCATTCTCCTGGCCCAGAGACTTACAAAATAAGCACCTACACTCAGAGAGAGGGAGGGAGGGAGGGAGGGAGGGAGGGAGGGAGAGAGAGAGAGAATCTGTCTCCTCTGCATCCTCACCAGCACTTCGTATTGTCAGATTGTGATTTTTAATCTATACTTCCTTAATGGACGATAAAGTGAAATACCATTTCATCTATTTGCCATCCTCAGATAATTACTTTATGTACTTTGTCTAGAGTTTTTAGTTTTAACTACTCATAAGGTAGGGTGAAGTATGATTATTCATCTCAGCTAGATCCACCAGTCCTCAGTAACTTTTGAATTGAACACTTTTAAATGTGTAAGATACTTTTTTGCTCTCATACAGTTTTTTTTTTTTTTGACAGGCCGAGTGGACAGTGAGAGAGAGAGATAGAGAGAAAGGTCTTCCTTTGCTGTTGGTTCACCCTCCAATGGCTGCCGCGGCCAGCGCGCTGTGGCCGGTGCACCGCGCTGATCCGATGGCAGGAGCCAGGTGCTTCTCCTGGTCTCTCATGGGGTGCAGGGCCCACGCACTTGGGCCATCCTCCACTGCACTCCCTGGCCACAGCAGAGAGCTGGCCTGGAAGAGGGGCAACCGGGACAGAATCCGGCGCCCCGACCGGGACTAGAACCCGGTGTGCCAGCGCCGCAAGGCAGAGGATTAGCCTAGTGAGCCGCAGCGCCGGCTGCTCTCATACAGTTTAAAAAAAAAAGATTTATTTATTTATTTGAAAAGCAGAGAGGCAGAGAGAGAGAGAGAGAGAGAGATAATGGCTGGAGCTGGACCAATCTTAAGCCAGGGACCAAGAGCTTTCTCTGGGTCTCCCACACCGGAAGATGGACTTGGGCCATCTTTGACTGCTTTCTCCGGCCATAGCAGAGAGCTGGATCAGAAGTGGAGCAGCTGGGTCTTGAACTGGCGCCCATATGGGATGCTGGCACTACAGGCAGTGGCTTTATCCACCGTGCTACGGTGTGGACTCCTCGAATTGAACTTTAACATATTCCTTAGACAATGTGGGCTCTGTTGATCTCAGACAGCAGAGCAAATAAATTGACAAGATGAGGACATAAGATGGTATGGATGTATCTCAATGACTCTCAAAGGATACTTCGTCTCCTTTGCATTACTGCTCCTGGTTTCGTGAGTGCCTGCTGCTTGGTGGGATGAGCACCTACAAAACTCAAGTGGGTCAAAGAAGTTGTGTGAGTTGACTGAAAACCCACCTCACATCTGTTTTCTGACTTCCACTTCATTTGGCTTTCCAAGGGAGCAAGGTCACCAACTCCGCTTGGTTTGTGGTATTTAAAACTGCTGTCATATTAAGTAACTGGATCTGCTTGAGTACTTCCTCCCTTTTCAATGGTTCTACAGAAAGAATTCAAGTTTGACATGACCCAGTAGTTTTCTAGGTAAGGAAGCAGGCTTTCCCTAGAATACACAAAGGCTACCTTAACTACAAAATTCATAGCATGGGTCATGATGAATAGCTGTGATTACATATTTGTCAACCTGGAGCTGATCTCAGAAATGATATTTATGATACAGCCAGAGATTAAGTCTTAAGATGCCCAAGTCTCAATATCCATCCTCACTTATTAAGCAGGATTATTTGAACCCACAGCAGTGTTCTGGGATTGGTCAGTTGTTTTGAATGGCTCCATTAACTCACCCAGGCCATTAAAACAGTAATACTCAGAGCGGCCTTCATACCTACAGTGTCAGCATCACGTGGGAGCATGTTAGAAATCCCGACGCCCAAGCAACCACTCTGCATAATGTCTCCAGGGCTGAGTACGGGAATCTGGCTCTTCATAAACTCTGTAAGGTGTTCTTATGCAGTCTGAAGCTTAAAAACCAGTAATTAGTAATTTGTACTTATTGCAAAGCTGAATTAAAAGGTTGGAGTGAGGAAATTAGATGCTTCTCCCAATATTTTCTACTGTGTTGGTCTATTACGCCTTAGGACCAGACTCCCCATGAAACCTACAAAAGGAAGAATTAAGACAGCTTTACTAAAGACAGTGAACAAGACTGCCAGCTTGCAAGAGACTGTGTGGCCCTCTTTACAACTATAGGCTGTAAAATAATATGAAGTGTAGGTAAGAAATACAGGTCTATTTTTTAAACTATTTTAGAAGAAAGGCACACAATAATTTTTAGTTTGTTTTTTTTTCTTTTTTAAAGATTTATTTATCAGAAATTTATTTGGAAAGCAGAGTTACAGAGAGAGCGAGCAAGAGTGAGAGAGAGATGTCTTCCATGTGTAGGTTCACCCCCCTAATGGCCACAACAGCTGGGGCTGGGCCAGGACAAAGCCAGGAGCCAGGAGCCAGGAGCTTCATCTGGGTCTCCCATGTGGTTCAGAGGCCCAAGGACTTGGGCCATCTTCTGCTGCTTTCCCAGGTGCATTAGCAATGAACTGGATTCAAAGTAGAGCAGCTGGGACTTGAACAGGAGCCTATATGGGATTAGGGCAGCACAGTGCTGGCCCCTTGTTTTTTCTTTTTATATTATTTGGGAGGGAGTAAGGGGGAGGAGGAGGGAGGGGAGAGAGGGAGGAAAGGAGGGAGGAAGGGAGGGAGGGAGGGAGGGAGGGAGGGAGAGAGAGAGAGAGAGAGAGAGAAACTCCCATCTTCTGGTTCATTCCCCAAATGCCTGCAATGGCTGGGGTTGGGCCAGGGCCAGAGCTAGGAGCTGGGAAACTCAATCAAGGTCTCCCGCGTAAGTTGTAAAGACCCAATTACTTGAGCCATCACCACTGTTTCTCAGGGTCTGCACTGGCAGGAAGCTGAGTCAGTAGGTGGAACTGGGAGGTGAACCCAGGCACTCCAATGTGACACATGGGTTTTAGAAAGAGCATCTTAACCAGTAGGCTAAATGCCCACAATCCTACAAGAATTTTAAAATAAAGAAATCTTCCTATTTGCTTCATAATGTAATACTAAAAAACCACAAAAAAACAAAGCTGTTTGTAGCGTGTTTCCTTCTTGAAAGATACCATTTTCTGACCATAATGCCAGGGCTAAGTAAGCCAACTTTTATAGTAACTCTGACAATAATCTCAATCTTGAGCCTACCCAGAGGTATTCTGAGGCTTAAAATCAGATAGAGGTAGACTGGCAAAAAAAGACAGCAACAGTCCTCTAAATTGATCTTGAATTGATCAGATGCTCTCAATAAATATTTATCGAGTACTTATTATATACAGAGAGTGTGCTGTGTGCTGAAGCTGCCCATTGATATTCCAATGTGGGAGTATGATGAAGTCACTTTACAAAGCATTCACTCAAATCCGCATAGGCAATAACAGAAGGTGATAAAGTTGTTCTTTTTTCCCCTCTACTCACCTTCTACTTCTCTGCACTCTCCCTGCTCCTTAGCAAGGTATATTTCCTTACACAGGAAGCTGCTGCTACTGATGATCATCACGGGCGCAGGACTTTTGTTATTTCTTAGCTTCATCCAGCCAAAAAGATGCTGTGAATCCCCCCCCCCCCCCAGTTATTATCAAGAACATACATTGTGCAAGCTGATGTGCAGAAATCTGAGGTGCAAGCTGTGGAATGGAACTGAACTAAATAAGCTTATTATACAGATGGAGTTTATTTTTTGGAGAGTTGTCTGTCCCTGCTGTTCAAACTTTAAGCAAAAGAAACATATTAGATTGTCCTTTGAACATTGTTTTCCAATGAATTTCACTATAAAATCATTAGAAGTGAGTTAGTTGCATCGTATATTTTTATTTCGAATTGGGACCTGGGTTCATCATCAGATCTAGTCTCCCCTTCTGCCTCTTCCCTGCCTCACGCCCTCAATAACTGTAGCTTACTAAGAACAGAGAATGTTGGCTATGTAACCAGAATTGCAGGGATATTTGACATATTGCACATGCAGGCTATGGAGGAATCATAGCTGACTCCACAGTTTACAGCTTGAATCCCATGCAAGTGAGCAGCCTCAGAGGTAGAGAATTATTTGAAGGGAAAGGATACTGGCTGATGGATTAGCTGACCCCTCCATCTATCTAGGAACACGTGAGGATGTTAAAATCAGGACAAAGGAGTGCCTGGGGGAGAAACTAGATGGCCAGATGCTGGAATTCTCATAATGTGCCACCACGACCACCCCCATCCTGTTATTTCCTTATGTTTGGAAAAAAGTTTGTATTATTATAGGATTTTCAGAAAGATGAAGGAGACAATGATCTTCGATAAGCAAAAGGGGGTTTCTTTAGTTTTGAAAGAGTTTTGTTCATTTTCCTTTAACAACACAAGCTCTGCTCCAGCAATATTCCAAAATTGTCACTGCTCACCAGTGTCACCTGTTGCTCAAGGACTTGTAAAGTTCATTTGCAGTCTTAATTCACAATGGGAGAGGATCCAATTCTGCATGACTAAGACCAAGGGTTAATAATGCTTAGAGAGTTTAAGGAAAAAAATCCCCAAATCCTCATATAATTTTACTTATGTTTCTAATATTAATTGATTGAAAATATATTTTATACTGGGACAAAAATTATCCTTAATGTACAGGATCAATTGAACAATTTGTTCTAGTGGGTCTAATCCTTCCATTGTTATCAATCTCTGCAGGTCAAATTTAAATTTTATTATTTTATGATTTCATTTTTGAGACTATTTTCATTTTGCCTCTCCTAACAGATGAAAGACTCGTATTTTAGACACAAAATCAAGTATCACTGTGGCCATTATTCCTGGACTCAGATACTAACCATCAACCAACTATTGGTTAAAAGTGAATTGTTGGTGACCATTCTGCCCAAACTACCTATTTTGAACTACATAGTTTAGCCTAGTTTTAATATTTGCTCTAATCCATAGGTTGTGTATTAGTCTCTCCTTGGTTTCCAACATGCTGAGATTAACTGTAATGATCCTAATTTCCATTTTTAGGTCATGTCTTGGTATGCATGATCAAAACATTGAGTCCTATTGGAACCAATGTAAAACAAAGTACAAGGCCATGAGAGGGGTTTGTTGTGATGTAACAGAGTCATATGACCATTTGGCTAAGTTTATGTGGCACAATCAACTTGAAAATAATGCTTTTAATTCCCTTTTACTTATATATCAGAATAATTGCCCCTTAACTAATATAATGCTCCCTTTTAGTTTCATTTATCAGAACAATTTCCTGTTAAGTATTTGATACTTTCACTTTTGTTTTAGTGTGTGTCAGAACAAATATTCAGGAACAAATTATTCAAGTGAATATATCAGAGAGACAAATTGTTCAACTGATCCAATTTGAAGACAATTGAAATGATCTTGTATCTGATTAGTCACAAACCTTGCAACATTTGAAAAAAATAGTAGTCCATATTCAGTACAATCTATTTTTACTCAGTTTAAAGCCAGCACTTGGTAAACAAAGGGATTAAAGGTCCCCTTTGTAAAATGCCTAAAGTTCCTGAGTGACTAGAGTGCACAGACTTGAAATCAGTGACTTAGAAAATGAATGCTATCAAGCAAACGAATAAATGAATAAAAATAAATGAATAAATAATTGGGGAGAAAACTCAGGCTTATTAGTAAAAATGGGAAAGCAGATGTCTTTGCTGAGGCTGGTACTTTGGTTGAAAAATGGGAAATTGTTTTGTGACAATTCTTGTTACTGGCATAAAACATCTGTAATGAATTTCAGAGTGTTCATTGCTTTTGGGTCAACACACTTTGTTAGTAGACCAGTTCGATGGCTCTGAGACAGAAAATCGCCAGGATGAATGGTCAGGCCCTCGTGTCTTGATGCCTCCTGTCACTGCACCTATGGTGTTAATGGAATAATAATAACTCATCATGTGAGGGAAACACTCTATTTAGAGAGGCGTGTTAGCTCCTAGCAGAGTGATCCTACAACTAAGAATCAGCTCAGAACTGCTACTTCTCTTCTCAGACTTCCTGTTTGACTTTGAATCCACACCTGACACCTCTTGGGGTTGATGATGGGGTTTCAAGTGTTGTTAAATGGAATTTTGGCCAAAGGATAAAGTATTACCTTAATTGTATCTTGGCCCAGATCCTCCCTTCTCCTTGAAGTCCCCCAAGTCACTATTCCCACAATGAACAATGACAAGAGAAGGTCATTGTTACTTTTTAGTGAGCCTGGACCTGAAATCCCAACACAACTTTCTATGCAAATGGACAGGAATCAGTGGCTTAGACTTAAGGAGGTTAGAACAGAGAATGTTGTACTCCTAAACTCAAATGCCACTTTCAAAACCTGCCACCCATATGGCAGCTGCATTAGGAATATGAGGCCAGTATTTGGAACACCCAAGTGCATATGTGATAGAAAAGAAAGGAAGGAAGCCAGAGCTCAAGGCCACATTCTGCTCCATGGAAGCAACAGAAACAGAGAATGACGTTTGTGTATTTGACTCTCTAATATACAAAGCCAGCCACTCACTGGAGTACTGGAATCTGAATCACCCAGATTAGCAATGCCTGCTTTGGAAAAGGCCCTAGAAAGTAGGTTGGTAGAAGACAGAGACCTTCTTCTAGTCCACAGTATCTATGTTTCTCATTCTAGAAAACCACTGTCTACTTATGCTTCCTACCTTGGAGGACATGTAGGTTTGGAAATCTTCATACAATGAATTTTTTGGCAGATGAAATTCTGCTCATGACCTTGTTGGCAAAAGAACCTGAACATGTGTGCATGGAAACAATCTTTGACTTCCTGAAGCCAAAGAATAACCAGGTTCATGCTGGTACATGATGACTTAAGTGAATTTGAAATTGAAGTCTGATAAATTTGTTAATGACATTTCCTTTAACCAAGAGGATCAACAAAATCCATAGTGTGGGGAGCAACCCGGACTAGACTAAGTTACTGGAATTAAGACTTATTCTATGCATCTGCTCTCCCACAATATGGCGCTGGGAGAGGAGGAAACAGCTTCTACGCAGCTTCCTCTTGCCAACTTGAGTGATGACCTCCAGGAGCTGATCCTGCTCCTGATTGGAGGAGAGCAGCGTACTCGGCGTGTGGGTAGCAGAGTTGGGATTGGTGGAAGAGGACTATAAAGGAGGAGAGAGACAACATGCACGAGGAACATCTAAAGGGAACATCCGGATAACATCTGAGCAGCCCCCGAGAGAGCTGGCCGGCGGTGTGCCGCTCCCCCGCGGAAGTGGGGAAAGTGGCAGGGGGAGCCGCCCTTCCATGGAGGTGGAAGGGACGGCAGCCAACCCGGGAAGAACCAGCAGCAAACCTGGGAAGGGCCGAGCAGACAAAAGAACAGCGCAGGGTCCTGTGTCGTTCCTCCACGAAGAGGGGGAGCGACACATAGGAAGTAAATCTTCACTTCATCTCATACTGATGTTAGTGACAGAATTATGGAGACTTCTTTTTTTGCAGAAAGCCAATGAATTTGTTGCTTTAATAAATAAGTACATAAAAACAGACTCAAACTCTAAGAGGTTAAGAATGTTCTAGAATAGTGCTACCCAATAATCTTCACTAATATGGTAGCCAGACACCATATATGGTTATTGAGCATATAAAATATGGCAGTAAGACTGTAGAATTGGTTTATTAATTTTATTGATTTTAAATAGCCATATGTATCTTTTAATTACCATATTGGACAGCACATTTCTAGAAGAACCATTCCATTCATGGGCACTATATTTTTTCTGAATATATCGTCAGTATAAAAGAATAAACAATATATACAGTTTAAAGTATAATAAAGAGTCAATGTACCATACTACCCAGTTTAAGAAACAGACTATTACTGAAACCCCTGAGGTTCTCCAAGTGTTCCTGTCTGGTCACCGTGTTCCCCATCCCACCCCCAAAGGTAATTACATTCTTGAATTTCGTGTTTACTTACCACTCCCTTATTTTGTTGTTTGTTTTTACCAAAATTTGTATGCATTTTACACAAATTTTTATTTATTTCACCTCACATGTTTTTGGACATCTGATAAACAGAATTATAATAACTGCATTGCTTGGTGACCCTATTATTCTACAAGGTAATAGTAGATTGTTTCCAAAATAATTGTATGAATTGATAAACCCTCCAATAGTTCAATATGTGTTTTGTTCACCACATTCTGGCAAAAACCATTTTTGTCAAATATTTCCAATTTCAATTTTTGTGATAGTCATAGATGTCATATAGTTGTTTCCTTAATTAGTTACCCAGATTATTTATGGGAAGAAGGATCTTTCGTTCAAATGTCTCTTCTTTTGAAATGGCTGCTTGACATTTTTCTTTTTTTTCATACATTTGTTTACATATTCTGGATATTAATTCATTTCCAGTTACATTGAAAATACCATGTCCCTATTTGTGGTTTGTCTCTTCATTTCGTATGGCCTACTTATCAAAAAGGAAATCTTAATTTTAGTATATAAAATGTAGTATGTATTTCCTTTGCTTGTGCATTTGTCATCTTTTAAAACAAATGGCCAACAGACCCATGAAAAAATGCTCAGGATCACTAACCATAAGAGAAATGCGAATCAAAACCACAATGAGGTTTCACCTCACCCCAATTAGAATGGCTATCATCCAAAAATCAAAAATCAAAAATAAATAATACTGGTGGGAATGTGTGTGTGTGTGGGGAATATACCCTAAACCACTGTTGGTGGGAATGTAAATTAGGACAACCACTGTGAAAGACAGTATGGAGATTCCTCAGAAATCTGAAAATAGATCTACCATGTGACCCAGCCATCCCACTCTAGGGAATTCACCCAAAGGAAATGAAATCAGCATATGAAAGAGTTATTTGTACCCCATGTTTATTGCAGCTCAATTTAGAATAGCTAAGATATGGAATCAACCCAGATATCTGTCAACTGATGACTAGATAAAGAAACACACACACACACACCCCACTTTGGATACTACTCAGCCATCAAAACGAATGAAATCATGTCTTTTGCAACAAAATGGATGCTACTGGAAACCATTATGCTTAGTGAAATAAGCCAGTCCCCAAGAGACAGATATCATATGTTGTCACTGATATGTAGTAGTTAATATAGAATACAAAAAATGTGTAGGAATGAAATGGACATCTTGTGACTTAATTGTTCCTTTTAGCCCTTGTTTATACTCCTGTGAAACTTAGTCTTCCTGCTTTTTACTTATGGACTATTATGGTTAGTGGTGCATTAAGCCTGTGATTATGCTGTGGACTGAAATTATGTTTTTGCAAAAATTAAAAAAATGAAGGATGGAGGGGTATTGAGAGAAGAAAGTATGGTTATCTTCTTAGAACTGTACTTATAAAATATATGAAATCTGTTTTGTCTATATTAACAAAAATGTTTAAAAAGATTATACCCCCCAATAGAAATTCTCTCTACCCAGAGTTTATAGAGCTAGTCACACATATTTTTTTCTTTAAGTTTCAGTTTTCCTTTTGCCTTTAAGACTTTAATCCATTTGTAATTGATTTTAATTCATAGTAAATTATGGAAATACAAATTCATTTCTTTCCATATGAATGACAATTAATCCAGTATTAGATATTGGATAAATGGGTTATTAACTCACTTATCTCCCATGCTAACTCTTAGGTATTTGGGCACGGTTCCAAGCCATCTCTTGTTCCATTAGTCTGTGTATCTCATCCTCAGACACTACCACAATGTCTTAATTACTATAATGGAGAAAGAAAGGATCCAAACACAAAAGGGTAACTAATCTAGGTTTCAATTTATACACAACAGAACACAGATATGTCCACATCCTCTCCAGTGGGGCAGGGAGAAGAGTAGGAGATGAAATCAGAAGGCAATTAGGGAGATATATTATGGAGTGAGGTGAAAGCTACTGCAAGGTTCTCAGCAGAGGAGCAACATGAACTGACTCCTGTCTTTCTTAAAGGACCACTCTGGTGTCTGGTTGAGAATAGATCTTCGTGAGGCCAGAGTGGAAACAGCGAGAGTGGTTGTGAGTCCAGTCTAACAATCCAGATGACAGAAGATTGTAAACGGGACTAGAGTGGTGACAGCAGATGTGATGAATTACAGCCAGATGCTGTGTAGATTATGAAGATAACCCTGATCATATTTGCTGATGAATCTATTATTAAGAAAAGAGATGTAGCAAAAGAAAAGAAGTGTCAAGAATGACATATTAAGATAGGCCTGGGAGACATAATGCTAAGTGAATTAAGTCACAGAAAGATAAATACTGCATGATCTCACATACGTGGGAAATCTAAAAACCAAAAAACGTTTTGAATATACAGAAACAGAAAGCAGAACAATGGTTAACAACGGCAAGGGTAGGGTTGAGGTAGAATGGGAAAATGTAGGTCCAAGAGTATAAAGTTGAGTTATGTAGGATGATTAAATCTAGAGATTCAATGTACAACATGAGGATTATAGTTAAAAATATTATATGGCATGCTGGAAATTTCCCCAAAGAGTATAGTTTAGGTTATCTTACCAAATACAAAAAAGGTAACTATATAAGATATTCATGTCTTTACAGTGACCATTTCACTATGTATATAAAAATATATCATATATTAATATACATAATATATAATTAATATGCATCGTGTATATTAATAGTAATATATTACTATTTATAGTAACCATTTCACTATATATCTCAAAATATCATGTTTTATATATTAACCATATAAAAACCAATAATGCATTAAGTTTTTTTGGCTGGGGAATTATAAGGAGTGGTTATATGGTATAAACAAAATATACATATATTTTATATACCATATATGTTTATGGAATATATAAAGTACCTACACATACACACACATAGTATCTGGTACAGGTTTGGAACATGGTGTGTGTATATATTTAATAATCTCTTTCCTCTCCTCTTGGGCCATGAATATAAAAGATAACTTAGGGGCCAACACTGTGACAAAGTAGGCTAAGCCTCTACCTGCAGTACCTATCCCATATGGGCACCAGTTCATGTCCTGGCAGCTCCCTGCTAATGGACTGGGAAGACAGTGCTAGGTGGCCCAAGTCCTTGGGCCCCTGCAACCTTGTGGGAGACCCAGAAGAAGCTTCTGGCTCCTGGCTTCAAATTGGCTCAGCTCCAGCCATTGTGGCCATTTGGGGAGTGAACCAGCAGATGGAAGACGCCTTTCTCTGTCTCTCCCTCTTTCTGACTGTAACTCTACCTCTCAAATAAATAAATTAAATCTTGAAAAATGAAAAAGGACAACTTAGCTAAGACTTTAGTATTCTATGGATCCTTAAACCTAGAGATAACCTCACACTGAGGTGGGTGTTCTGGGTTATGGTTGCCTGATAATGAGGTGGAGCTGGAAAAAGGTATGTGAAATAACAATGCCTACAGCCTTGATTCTTCAGCCATAGATATGTGCTAGCAGGGATGCCCTTCTTTGGAGATAATCAGAGTAAATAAGAGTAGCTGGAATAATGTGGCTTCCAAAGGGACACTATTTTTAAGATCAAAGGCTATTTTAGCATGAGCCCAAGTGTTAATGTTTACAGTAGAGAGCTTTGAGATTTCTGTGTTATCTGTATATAAATAGAACATCTGAGCCATTTGGAAGAAAGCTTAGATATTTGCAAGATGAACATAGCTCTCTGCTATTGTTGATCACTGAAATCCTTTTCAAATGCTGTTCTAATTGCATCAGCCCTTGAGATGGATGGCTTGATATGAACTTATTGATTATGTGCCTTTAAGAGATGACAGACCCTATCACCAACATGACAGAGCGTGTCTCTGTACATCTCAGTCTGCAAAACCAGTACCATGCACTGCATCTTCATGTTATCAGCAGCAGCAGCAGCAAGTTTTGTGGTTACTACAAAAGCTATGCTTTCTCCTTTTTTTGATTTATAATGCATGTCTAACCAAAAGACTTTGCCTTGTTTTGTAGCCTTCTATGCCACTCTCATATCTCAGTTGGGCTAATTGTTAATATGAGGTCAGAAACAGTAAGTATTCTTGACTTGATGTTCCTTTTAAGATTGCAGAGAAGATACAGGGCACATGCCAGCAGGAATTTTTGTTTGAATATGCTTCATTGTTGTCATCTCTCTAAGACCTGATGAGAACATTCAAAAGAGAAATTTTAACAATTTCTCTAAAACCAGGGTTGACTTGAATAAAGTTTGGTGACAGGAATTTTGCTTAAGTGATGTTTTCTTCACTCTCAATTCCCTGAGTTACTCAAGAATTTGAATATGTTGAAGATGATTCTGAACAATCCCGTGAATAGGTTAGAGCATTCTGAAAAGAAGAGAAATACTATGCATTTGTCTATTCCAATACATAGTCTGATATCACCAAGGACAATGAATTTCAGGAAATAATTCCTTGGGCATTCTTACAAGAAATTATTTTATACTCACGTTCACTGCACATGCATGTTCTTTGTGGTCAATGATGAGACACCAAGGAAAGCTTTTGAGGATTCTAGAATTCTATTCACTATCATAGGGTGTTTTCTTTCAGCTTTTAGACTACTAATTAGGAGTTAAAGCATATTTTTAAAAAACCTAGAATGTATAATTAAACCAAATGGTTAGTCCTACTTGCTATTGTGTGTATGTATAAGCCTTTTAATTGTATTCAATTCTATAAAATAGAAACATTTAGTTGATTTTTTTCTTTCAGTTTTCCAAAGCAATATTTATAGTGCAATCTTTGATGTGAGAGTTGGCTAAAACATAGATTTATAAATAGGACCAAGCTTCATTGTCAGAAGATTTCACCACTAATGTGGGTGGTGTGTGTGTGTGTGTGTGTGTGTGTGTTGCGTCTGTGTTGCTTGTATGCCCATACACTGTAATCAGTCTTCAGGCTCGGAAGTGATAAGGGTATTTTTATGGATCTCATAATATTCATTTACAGACAGTGAAAGAAAATCTCTCCAGATCAACATCTAATTGCTTTATTGGAATATGTAGTGAGGAGAAGTAATAAAGCTCTAATTTTAGTAAGGAGGACCGGGTGATTTTCTGTCTCCCATTCTTTTTGCACAGGACTCACTTCCCCCACCAGTAAACATCCATTGTTGAAATGTGAAAGAGCTCCAGGGCTGGGCAGCTGGGTTTTCTCTCTAAACTGCCAGCTTGCATGCGATAGCAGCTGCCAATACCAAGTGTGCATCCCCATCTCGTGACTCGTGATTGACCTCAGTGAGATAAACCATGAGGTACAGGCCTAATACTGACTTATGTCTGGCTTTGGGATGTGCAGCAAATACCAAGGGCTTAGTGTAAACTTGGAGCGACCACTTGGGCTTTAATTAGACCAGTGGATGAAAAGTGGAATCCAGTACCATAGTCCACACATAAAGCCAGAAGATCCATTGGAAACCAAAAGAAAAGACACCCTGGAACTGCAATATTAAATCTGAGGCACTTAAATAAGGCTACAAATGATGATCTCTCAGTGGTGAGATGAAAACTGAGAGTGATCTCTTTCTCTGATGTTCGCCGTGCAGAACCTTTTCTTCTAAGCACTGAATAAATTTCTAGAAGATAAATGAAACAATGAACATCAATGTTCAGTGCTGAGTTCAGTGTTACGTTCTCCACTTCCCTCTCTGTTCTTCTGCATTCCTACTTCTGTTTTCTCTCATTCTGCCTCTCTCACACTCCCTCTTCCTTGTTCCCACTGCTGAAATTCTTTCCTCCCTCAAACATGTGAGAAAAAACATATCTGGATTTGACTTCTAAGTTAATATCTGCTTTCCAAGGATCAACTCAAATGGAACCAAATAATCTGGGTCCTAAATACTTCTTGAAAAAGTATTGGCACCAACTTAAAATAAAAATGCTTACACATATGGCTACAATGCAGTTAAAAGGAAGGGGAATGGTGGCCAGGAATCATATCAACTGAGACCTAAGTACATCAGAAATAAAGTAATGACACAGTCACCATAACTGACAAGTCAGCTCAGCTAGGTGCGTCCTGCTAGGATAATTGAGAAAACATAGGTTGAAAAACTGTCACTAACAGAAGACACTGCCATTGTTTTTAAAACTCAGGCTTGTCATGATGCTTTGCATATAGTAGTTGCTCACTAAACAACTGTCAGCTGATTATGGGAAGATTAAATGTGTTTGTAGAGAAAATACAACATTATTTGAACACAGAAACACACACAAATAATATACAAATCTCCAGAAGATTTTTCACCCAACCAGCAACACCAGCGGGGCTACTGGGATCCATGGCTGTATACAAAATGCAAACATCTTTTTGTAAAGATTCTTTTTTTTTTTTTATTTTTATTTTTGACAGGCAGAGTGGACAGTGAGCGAGAGACAGAGAGAGAAAGGTCTTCCTTTGCCGTTGGTTCACCCTCCAATGGCCGCCGCTGCAGCCGGCGCACCGCGCTGATCCGATGGCAGGAGCCAGGATCCAGGTGCTTTTCCTGGTCTCCCATGGGGTGCAGGGCCCAAGCACCTGGGCCATCCTCCACTGCACTCCCTGGCCATAGCAGAGAGCTGGCCTGGAAGAGGGGCAACCGGGACAGAATCCGGCGCCCCAACCGGGACTAGAACCCGGTGTGCCGGCGCCGCAAGGTGGAGGATTAGCCTATTGAGCCACGGCGCCGGCTTGTAAAGATTCTGATGCAAGCTGAGAACACATAGACAGTAGTTCAGAAAAGACATTCATCCTATTTAGGACTACTTTGGCTGCAGATAACAGAAATGGAATCAATACACTAGTGAAAGCTAAAAGCCAGCAATTATTACTAAAATATAATAGCATAGACCCCACAGACCAAGGGCTTAGTACATTTGTGCACTTTCCGTTTTTCAACTCTGGGTTACTCTACAAGTCTTCATCTCTCTCTGTCTCTGTCTCTGTCTCTCTCTCCTCCTATTCCTTCTGAGTTTCCCTGCTCCTCGGTCTACATGGTAAAAACAGGATCATGCCACCACTCATAGTTTTATATTGCCTATGATTAAGTTAGCAAATATTTTCAAGGAAACTCCTGTTTTGTCCAGTCTAGGTCACACGTTCAAGTTTGAACCAATCAATTGTGCATGGGAAGTCAAGGCCATATCACAGAAAATCATTACCAGAGAGATATCTCTTACCATTTGGATGGCAGTAGGGTGATTTGCCGAAGAAGGATTCTACTCAATTCAAGATAATATTATTTGAATGCTTTCAGGGGATCTAAGACTGAACAAGGCTAGAAGTAAAAAATGCTAAAATTACTGGAGAATAACCTCGACTGTCTTAAGTATAACCCTTCTCAACCATGAATTTGGCCAAAGCTGCATACGAGTTAAAAAAGAAAAGCTTCCAATAAGTATCTGATGTGTTTATACCTTGTGTTCTTAAACAGACTTATACAATTTGCTTTCAGATGACTATATTCAAAAGTAAAGTAATTTAAAGTACCTGGTTTGTATCTCCACTTGGGCAAAAAGTCATCCCACACTCAAATGTAGGTTGGCCCCAGATGGACCTGGGCACAAGGTCCAAATTTCTCATTAAAGAACATAAAAAAGTCTGCTTGAAAGTCTGGATGAGAATTAACAGACCCCATGCCACTCCCCAGATTAAAAACGACCATAGGGTAAAGGAAAGGTCATTTTGACCTGGGGAGTTTTAAAGGGAAGTATTAAGTTAAACTGCTATAACCACAATAGTACAATTCTGGCCCCAAGAAATCTCCCATCCACAGATGCTGGAGAGAAAACGTGATTATGCAGATTCACAAATTGTATTTCCCTGGAAAGCATTCAAGGGGTTAAACAGCTTACCATGTCCAAAAGAGGGCTGCGCCTACAACAGGACAGGAACTCATTCCCTGTGCTCTACACTAAAACACTTAAAGTTAGTTTACGCTTAGCAAGGGTAATATAGAAATTTCAGGGAGGTCTAGGCTTTTGGTTGTTTCCCCTTTCCTCTTTCCTCATAATGAAGATAAACCAGATAGAACAGCTTAACCAAAGTCACATATATGCATTGGGAGAAAAGGTAATCCCACCCCACATACAATATTTCCATGAATTTCTTTTTTTTTAAGATTTATTTATTTGAAAGTCAGAGTTACACAGAGAGAGGTAGAGACAGAGAGAAAGGTCTTCCATCCGCTGGTTCACTCTCCAATTGGCCGCAATGGTCAGAGCTGCACTGATCCGAAGCCAGGAGCCAGGAGCTTCTTCCGGGTCTCCCACGTGGGTGCAGAGGCCCAAGGACTTGAGCCATCTTCTACTGCTTTCCCAGGCCACAGCAGAGAGCTGGATTGGAAGAGCAGCAGCCGGGACAGAATCTGGTGCCCATATGGGATCCCGGCGCTTCAGGCCAGGGCGTTAACCTGCTGCGCCACAGAGCCTGCCTCCCTGAATTTCTGCTTGTAGTGAATTTCCAAATACTCAGCCTGAGACCTAGTCATCTCTTAGACGACAATAATCCAACTTAACCAACAGCACCACTAGCCAGAGACTGAGCCACCTCACTGCATTCTAAAGAGGTGGAGGAATCAAATGAACAGCGTTAGCATCCTAGTCAGTAAGACAATGGTTGCAGTGCGCTTGGCAGGCTTTAGGGAAACACCAGCTGAATCCAATATGTTCGTTACACATTCGAGCTAAGTCTGAGCAGGTGGAAGACGAGCTCAAACAAATGGAGTTGGACACTAGTAATAAAGAATTCAGTAAGGAAAGCAAATGTGGTTAGAAACCAGTCATAAACATCAGTCAGGAAACTTGAGGATTTGTTTGAGCTTACAGACCAATTGAAAGCGACTAGACTACCTGTAGCAGTGATATTTCAAAATGTGTTCTCTGGAGTAGCAGCATCAGTCTGGCAACTTGTTAGAGATGTGAAATTTCGCCGGCGCCGCGGCTCACTTGGCTAATCCTCCGCTGTGGCACCGGCACCCTGGGTTCTAGTCCCAGTTGGGGCGCCGGTTCTGTCCCAGTTGCCCCTCTTCCAGTCCAGCTCTCTGCTGTGGCCCGGGAGTGCAGTGGAGGATGGCCCAAGTGCTTGGGCCCTGCACCCACATGGGAGACCAGGAGGAAGCACCTGGCTCCTGGCTTCGGATCGGCGCAGCGGCCATCTGGGGGGTGAACCAACGGCAAAGGAAGACCTTTCTCTCTGTCTCTCTCACTAATTCTGCCTGTCAAAGGAAAAGAAAAGAGATGTGAAATTTCAGCTTCACTGCAGTCTTACTGAGCCACAACCTCCAAGGGTGGGGCTTGGAAAGTTTCGCTTTAACAAGTGCATGAGGTGGCTCTGAGAAGCACCGATAGAGGGAAATGGATGTTGACACATGTATTAAGTACAAGGGGAGAGGCATCATGTATATGCCATGTATAGGAACAAAAACTTTTAAATAAATGCATCATGAGAATATTCCCTGGAGCTGTGTTTTTCAAAAGCCAGGTCATGAAATGTTATTGGGTCAGGAAATACATCTAAGTCACTATTAGCATTTAGAAAACTTAAGTAGATTAGAAAATGCTAAAGTTTGAAGATTATTTGGCTGCCTAACCCATGCATATATTTAATCTCCGAATTCAAAATTTAGTGTTACTGGGAGGGTGGATACTTGATCCAATTATGGGCTTTAGCAGGTAAGCCAGGTGAGCAGTCTTTAGCTCATTAGAGACAGGCCCTCTGAAGGCACTTATCATGAGAGCGTTGAATATAAAAGGCCGAGTCAGCCCCTGCTTCTCTCCTTTTGCTTCCTGGCTTGCTAGGTGATCCTTCTAGCACACATACTTTGCTGTTGCCATCCACCATCCTCACTAGACTTGCAGCCAATAGGGCAACCTGATCTCCAAAATGGTGAGCCAACATGAAACTCCCTCCTTAATAAGTAGGTTCTGTCTGGCATTTGTTATCATGAAATGCCAATACAGAAAATATCTATCATGCTTATAGTATTTTCTTCTATAATGCTTTTTTTCAGTCGTGTGTGTGTGAGAGAGATGTAAAAAAATGATTACTTTAGATAGAAATTAAAAATTTGCAAAAACCACTTCCCCAAGGCAATGATTCTTAACCTATGATGTGCTTAAGTGGTATCTGAGTGTATAAAACATAAATTTCCAGGTTCCAAGCAGAGATTTTGGTACACTGAACCTGAGGTCTGAAGATGCATTTTAACAAGCATTCCATGTGATTCGGATTCAGGTGGACTGCAGATCTACGTGTTTCCAGAATAGATTGTAACTAATGCTAATAATGAAAAAGTAATGTCAGATTAAATATTTTTGAGCCCAATTACAGGCTAGGCTAAAAGCTGTGGAGTTTATAAGGTGGAATTGGACATTAATCCCTCTCTCCAAAAATATTAAAAATTTAAAGAAGCGGTCTTTATTTTCGGGCTTGCCTGATTTCAAAATTTGTAAGAGACAAATGGTAAATATCCCATGGCGGGGGGTGGGGGATGTTTGCCACTTATGATCTAGTTAGTAAGACAAAACATCGTTTGGCAGAGTCTCTACTAGTATGTATAGTTCCTTTGTGAGCAGTAGAAAGAGGACACACCCTCAGCAAGTAAATTAGGAAAATACATACCTAATAAGTGGGCTGTCTAGCCTGAGACTCAGGCCATAGCTTTGTGTGGTAGACGGCAATATGGCCACAAATTATTACATTCTATCCACACTCTTTGGTAGTGCCTTCCCACTCCAATTGTAGACTACTCCTCAGACTAGATTTGTCCAAAAGGATCTCGGAAAACATGATGGTGGAGGTTCTAGTCACTATAACCAAGGCAACCCTAAACCAACTGCTCAAGCTCACCCACTAGCTTATTGTAGATAGAAAAATAAGACAATTGACATCAGCTGAGTCTATCTAGCTCAGAAGAATCCAGGTGAGCCTAACTCACATTGCCAACCTGTAAGAATAATGGTAATTGTTTCAAGTTACTGCATTTTAAAGTGTTTGGTTATTTACTGAAGACTAATGAGATACTTGGAGAGTGAGTTCTGGTAGTAGTTCATTTCCTATTCAAGCCTCTTAAGCCCAAAGCAGCCCTGTGACACCGGCAGGCTCAAAGTGCAAAGTATCCCAAGTTAGATTAAGCTGTTTGTACGGTAACAATAAAGTTGAGAGGTTGAATTTTTAATATCTGACTATACTTGAAAGACCAAAATGATATGAAGAGCCTAGTGAGTTGGGAAATTAGATGGTCCAGTTTGTTAGGAGAAGAGTTGCAGATTTATTTTCTCTGAATAAATTTGGTCTGGCTATAAATTCACAGACTGCCTCCTCTCTATTCTGCACCTCTTTTCCTAACATTTATGGTGCCCTGTGGGGGCAGGCACCAATCTGCAACTCTTCCCAATACAGTTACCATCAGTGTGTAATAACTCAGCCAATGTATAATGGATTCTACTGCATGACAAAAATTCCGAATTGATTATTGTATACACATATGGCCTCTAAGGCATAAGGACTACTTTGGACCATTTTTATTAAAAATACCATGCATATTGAGATAGGATACTCTACATTTCATCACTAATCTGGATCCCTGTGGAAAACTATTTTGAAAAGGTGTTCTTACGTAATGGAGCACCAGGAACAGTTAGACAAGTTCCAATGCCAGTCATCCCCCTTTCTTCTCCTTGTCACATCATCAAATGTGAAGAGGATAAAAAACTGGGGATCTCTTAAACATTTTGTTCAGTTTGGGAATATTTATTTTGAATTCTGAAAGTTTCCTTCCATGATATCAGCAAATACCTATGTTGATCACAACAAAAGGAAAATAACAGCCCTGTACAGTCCCCTGTGCTCAGAAATGAAGCCTAAACAGATTGGTTTATCATTCTACAGTGGAAGCCAACAGCTGTTGAATGAAAGATGAGCTGGACTTTGAAAAAATGTTCCAGTAAGAGGGCAAAAAGGATGCTGAAAGAGAAATAACTTATTGTAAACTACTGTCTTGCTACCAATTGAGCAAAAAAGTCCGTCTTTAGGAGGAAAATGTTATAGATTTGTAATATATTTATTCTGTGGTTAGATTTGAGTGTGGTTGTGTTATATTTTCTGGACTGAAGTCATAGTAACAGGTACAATATGTTAACAAAAGCAGGATGTGTGTTAAACTGAAGAAAACATTTTCAGAGTTAATGGAGAGGTCTGAACAAGGATAAAATTGTATTCCTTTGTGTTGGTTTGGACATAAAAGAAGCAAGCATTAAATTATTGATAGTAAAAAGTGATGAGTTGGGTGTATAGGAGATGGCAAGACTAAAGATGCATCCAATACAAGGATGGCCCCATTACACAATTATTGGAGCAGGGAAGAAACATGAAGTAACCAGAGAGCAATTAGCAATGTTGGTGTTCTCTAATGGGCCCCACAGTTCAGCCATAGCTGGGACACAAAGCCACTAGAATTAAATGCAATAATTTTCATATATGAATGTGTGTGCTTTCCTCTGTGGAGAGGGTTCAATAGCTTTCATGAGATTCCTGAGGGGAACATTACCCTCATCACCTTCTCCAAAAAAAAAAAAAAAAAACCAAGAATTACTACAGTAATGAAATCTTAGTTTGTGACAATCTCAGTTCATTAGAGGATGGTTTGATTTCTTTTCTAAACCATATCCTGACTGTCCCTTGCACATAAGTCTTAGCACTTCATATGCAATTTGAATCTTTACTTTTGACTTCATAATGAAATTACATGTGTATTCACATGGGATAGAAAATGTTCCAATTATTGCTTTGGGGTCTCTTGGAAAGAAAGGGTTAATCTAGGAAGGCAATTGTCTCCCCAGATCTCCAATTTCCCTGCATTTGACTTGTTTTTAATTGGCATAGGCAATTTTTAAGCTTTTATTTCTTTAATTTTAGTTTAACATGCTAAATATAGTTTTAAGAATATAATGATACTCTGCTCTTCCTGCCTTCCTTTCCTCTCACCCATCTCTCCAATTCTCCCTCCCTCTTCCTTTCTTTCTTTCTAAGCCTTTTTACTATGACTTAAATTTACAATATGCTATCTCAAATACATTCTTCCCTTTTCTTTGTTTTATCTCTTGGAACATTTTTTTTTCCCTAACTCTGACAACCTGATGCTCTCTTTTCCATGATCCAAAGGGATTACTTTGGTTATCAGGATCCTCTGGGATCCTCTGGTTCACTTTATATGCTAGAACTTGGTTCTCTATCTTGTATTCACTGAAGCTGAGATATTTGTTGTAATATTAGCCTTCCTGTCAACATGCCCTAATACATGTAAAATACAGTTGGCCTGACGGTCCTTCAGTTGGAGGTGTAATGGCTGAGAGTGCATCGGCTCTCTTTTGAAGTGGAATCTGTGAGTTCAGAACAATGCCTACTTGTCTCACTTGAACAAACACTGAGCATCCCTTCAGAAGACAGCACCATGCAGGGTCATCAAAGATTTATCCATCTTGACATCCCCAGTGCTCTTGGAAAGGATCTAGAAGCAAAGCATGATGAAAGTCTTTCAAATGTCCGTCAGCTACAACTCACCAGCCAGAGACATTTAGCTAAACTTGGTTGCAGGGGCAAAACTGGTTTGAGAGCATAGATAACCTATTTTAATAGTGAAGTTGATTTGCTCACCCATTCCAGGGAAGCCTCAGGTTGCGTGAGAGACGACATATCCACTCTTGAGAGGGGTAGAGCTAAGAGGGATGTATTTGTTGGATTCCACTGTTTCTCATTTTAAAAGTAGCAATACCGGCCGGCGCCACGGCTCACTAGGTTAATCCTCCACCTTGCGGAGCCGGCACACCGGGTTCTAGTCCCGGTCGGGGCACCGGATTCTGTCCCGGTTGCCCCTCTTCCAGGCCAGCTCTCTGCTGTGGTCAGGGAGTGCAGTGGAGGATGGCCCAAGTGCTTGGGCCCTGCACCCCATGGGAGACCAGGAAAAGCACCTGGCTCCTGCCATCGCATCAGCCCGGTGCGCCGGCCGCAGCGGCCATTGGAGGGTGAACCAATGGCAAAAGGAAGACCTTTCTCTCTGTCTGTCTCTCTCTCACTGTCCACTCTGCCTGTTAAAAAAAAAAATGGAATACATGATAAAGAAGATAGAAATAATCCCTACCTCCACTTCTGATCTACTATTCTCACATGACTAAAATTTAGATGTTGCTGTGTTTGAATCACAGTAAGATCTGCTTTTTGTGTGTATATACAACCCAGTTATTTTGCCCCCTGCTGGTTCTCAGGTGGTCCCATTCTGTGGACTTCAATAGTTAATTATTCTCCCATAGAATCTCTATTATCTGGAAACATGTGAGAAAACATTTCCTAGAAAATCAAATTAGGCTGCAGATAAAATTGACTGGGCTACCTCACTTAGTTGTACAACCTGGACTGTGTCAGTTTTTTTCCTCTATGAAGTGAAGACAGAATAATTACTAGCTACCTGTTATTGGAGAGTTAACGTAAGATGATCTTTTAAAACAGTAGCTAGTACACAATAAGTAGTCAATGAATACTGTTAGCAATATTTATTGCTTTATATTTCCCACATAGTGTTTATATCCCCCAGATAGAGCACGGAACCTCTGAGCCAAAGAGAAGAAAGAGGACTTTAGTAATTGCATTGTGATCTGTAGTTGTCGCAGCTAGTTCTGAAATGAGAATACACTTCCTTTCGTATGCTCTCAGCTTGATGTTTGTTCAAGATATCCTATGGGTTGAAGGTGCCTGCGTGAGTCTACTTGGAACTGTTATGGTTTCCTATCACCATCAATCTAGGCAACACATGTTAATTAAGTGCTTTACTGTTTTTGCACATGATTTATTAGATCTCTTCTCATTAATGTGTTTGATCAAAAAGGAAAGTAATTGGAAAACAATGGTGGCAACACATACTTGGTGTCAATTATTAAAAACAAAAGTTCTTAGCATGAGATCTTCATTATTTGCCTTTAAGCTTTCTTAGGGTCTTGGCTGAGGGCAAACCATCTAAACTATTACTACCTCTAATTCTTAGATTCACTGTTGTTTTTCTTTGAAGAGTGCTGAAGGGAAGTATAATTTGATATTTCCAATCAAAATACCAACAGCTGTCTAAAGAAAGCTGGAATTGCACAATTTTCCATTTATCCCTTAATCACAAAGTCAATAAAACTCTAGTCAAAAACCTGTGATTTGTTCCTTAAATATTAGTAATACGACTTTGTAGGATAGGCTTCTCAGAAAATGACTGCAGTCTTAAGGAGGAAAAACAACTTTATTTCTTCCTTGAATAATCTGTGTTCTAATGGAAGGATTCATGACAAGTTGGGAGGTAACTCAAGAGGTCATTTTGTATATCCCTCATTTTTTAGGCAGGGTTATAAACAAAATCTCCAAGAATTTGCTCCAGCCTTTTCACTAAAGCAACTAACATGAAGACTATTATTGGGGTGTTGTGATTAATCCTGCTATTCTGCTAAATCTATAAGATGAAGGTCATCATCTCCTACCCTCAGAGATGTTAAGATGTTGTTGGTTTTCAACCAACAAGATGATGAGTTTTTATTTTTGGAGTCAATTTAAAGACTCTTAGAATGTTTTCATAAATCATGTTTGAAACAATGTAGGGTATAAATACACAAACTGCATGTCACTATCGGGTAATATTCAGGTATAAGCATATAGTCTTAAAGCATTGTGATAAGAATAATGTATCTGACTGCAATGGTGAAGCTAATTTTCTACCTTGGAATTTATTACTAGCTCATTTTTAGAGTAAATTTTCAATACTTCATCTTAGAAAAATTTTGTAGGTGAAGGTCCTTACCAAAAAAAATGGGCCAAATGTGAAAGTGGCATGGCCATGTACAAACTGGAACAAGAGATCTACTAACTGGGAGATTAAAAAAAAAAAAAAACTTGATTCCAGGATGAAAACTCTGTTAATTTTAGAAATAATTTGATTTCTGGAAGGATCTCTCTGAAAGTATATTAATGATTGACTCATAATAATTATAAATATATAATTGCTCTCCTCTAACCTTCAAATCAAATCCATTAAAAGTACACTGACTTTGAAATTACATCAAGAGGTTATTTTTAAATAGATTTTTATCAAATTTAAACAGCAATAAATTAGAATATTGGTCTGTCTGTATTTTTTTTTATCTTTTATTTAATGAATATAAATTTCCAAAGTACGTCTCATGGGTTACAATGGCTTTCCCCCCCATACCGTCCCTCCCACCCACCACCCTCCCCTTTCCCACTCCCTCTCCCCTTCCATTCACATCAAGATTCATTTTCGATTATCTTAGTATACAGAAGATCAGCTTAGTATACCTTAAGTAAGGATTTCAACAGTTTGTTCCCACACAGAAACATAAAGTGAAAAATAATAGATGATTTTTTTTTAAATGATGATGAAATCAGATCAGACCTATTGTCATGTTTAATCCCAGTGAGAGTCAAGTTGGGAATTGATAGTTTCTTTTTTTTTTTTTTTAACAGAAGATCAGTTTAGTGTACATTAAGTAAAGATTTCAATCGTTTGCACCCCCATAGAAACACAAAGTGAAATATACTGTTTGAGTACTCGTTATAGCATTAAGCCTCAGTGTACAGCACATTAAGGACAGAGATCCTACATGAGGAGTAAGTGCACAGTGACTCCTGTTGTTGACTTTACCAATTGACACTCCTGTTTATGGCATCAGTAATCTCCCTATGCACCAGTCATGAGTTTCCAAGGCTATGGAAGCCCCTTGAGTTCTCCGACTCTTATCTTGTTTAGACAAGGTCATAGTCAAAGTGGAGGTTCTCTCCTCCCTTCAGAGAAAGGCACCTCCCTCTTTGAAGACCTGTTCTTTCCACTGGGATCTCACTCACAGAGATCTTTTTGCCAGAGTGTCTTGGCTTTCCATGCCTGAAATACTCTCATGGGCTTTTCAGCCAGATCCGAGTGCCTTTAGGGCTGATTCTGAGGCCAGAGTGCTATTTAGGACATCCGCCATTCTATGAGTCTGCTGAGTATCTCACTTCCCATGTTGGATCACTCTCCCCTTTATTTATTCTATCGGTTAGTGTTAGCAGGTACTAGACTTGTTTATGTGCTCCCTTTGACTCTTAGTCCTTTCATTATGATCAATTGTGAACAGAAATTGATCACTTGGAATAGTGAGATGGCATTGGTACATGCCACCTTGATGGGATTAAATTGGAGTACCCTGGTATGTTTCCAACTCTACCAATTGGGGCAAGCCAGCCCGAGCATGCCCCAAATTATACATCTCTTCCCTCTCTTAAACTAAATTAGAATATTGGTCTGTCTGTATTTTTAAAAAGATTAATTTATTTGAAAGGCAGAGTGACAGAAAGGAAGAGGCAGAGAAGGAGATGGAGAGAGACTTTTCATCTGCTATTTCACTCCCCGAATAGCAGCAATGGCCAGGGTTGGGCCAGGCCAAAATCAGGATCCTGGAACTCCATCCTGGTCTCTTACATGGGTGGCAGGGGCCCAAGTACTTGGGCCATCATCCACAGCTTTCCCTGGTGCATTAGCAGGGAGCTGGATTGGAAGTGGAGCAGCCAGGACTCGAACCAGTGCTTTGATATTGGATGCTTGAGTTACAGGCAATGGTTTGACCTGGTACGTCAAATGCTGGCACCTCATTCCTTCTTAAGTTCTTCTGTAGATAGTTTTATATATATATTCACAATTTAACTTTGGCAGTGGATGATACTATGCTAAAACTGGAAGTAGCCCTATACTTCTGAAATAAATAACATGGAACACTACTTTTATGAGATGGTCCTTATGAAAAAGGATTCCTAATCAAATACATTTGGGAAACATTGCTTTCCATATTCTGAGACTTCACCTAAAGAATTCAAGAAACTTGCCACCAATGAAACCTGCTTAGTTCTATTTAACCCCACATGCCTCAATTTGATCATTGATGGTATTTTTTTCATAGAACTCCAGTTAATATCCTGTCACACTTTGAAAAATGCTAATCTAGACCAATCCTCTGAAAAAGGAACCTTATTCCAAGATAGTTGCCCAAGATCAAACCACTAATTAACAGCAGCACTGGCATTGAAATACAGATGTTCTAACTCCTTGCCTGATGCTCGTTTTCATTACGACCAAATATTCAGTGTCTTTATTCAAGGATGAAGAGGCACTAATTTTTTCTTCCACATCCATCCAAGTGTCCATTCCTCACCTCAAGAGAACAGCAGGGAAGATTCCTTCTGACACCTCCCTCGAAGATTCGAGACAACCTAACACTGATGCACCCTCCTGCCTTAGAACATTCAGGTGATTATGAACAGACATGAATAGTACGTTGACTAAGCCACCTGAGAAAGGCAATTCTGCCTTCCCATTTGCTATTTCCACTCCTGCTCCTTTGAAATGCTCCTTCATCCGCACCTCCAATAACCTTGAAAAGAATTTTTTTGTTTTGTTTTGTTTTGTTTTGTTTTGTTTTGTTTTTTGTCTTTAAGACCTCTTGAGCCGGCACCGCGGCTCACTAGGCTAATCCTCCGCCTTGTGGCGCCGGCACACCGGGTTCTAGTCCCGGTCAGGACGCCGGATTCTGTCCCGGTTGCCCCTCTTCCAGGCCAGCTCTCTGCTGTGGCCAGGGAGTGCAGTGGAGGATGGCCCAAGTGCTTGGGCCCTGCACCCCATGGGAGACCAGGAGAAGCACCTGGCTCCTGCCTTTGGATCAGCACGGTGCGCTGGCCGTGGCGGCCAATGGAGGGTGAACCAACGGCAAAGGAAGACCTTTCTCTCTGTCTCTCTCTCTCACTGTCCACTCTGCCTGTCAAAAAAAAAAAATACCTCTTGAAGACCATTTATGTCACACTTCAGGAGTTTTTTCTTGTTATCTGAGGAACCATGAGAGAGTGAAAAATCTTTATCCATCTGGGAACTGAAATGGAATATATGTTCAGAACACTTACTGCTTATCTCCACTAGCTCTGTTTTCTTATTGTACACTTTGAATGAGTAGACATGCATGCTGCTCACATCACCCTGCCTCTGAGTTGGACTGTTTTACCTGGCGATAGTAAATTATTTGTTTGCTATTGAATCAATTATATTTTGCCTGAAAATACAGACCTTATCACATTTCCTTCATCAACTTGTTAATTTGTCTTTTCTTTAAATAATATGGAATATTAAAAATGGTTAGTTGGGTATGACAAGGTAGCCTCCTCCCCATACAGTGGTCTGTGGTCATCATCTTGGTAGTTTAGAAATGCAGAACCTTGGGTTCTACTGAGCCAGACTCTGCCATTTAACATGGTGTCCATGGGCTCTGTGTGACCTTAATGTCAGGGAAACATGGGCTAGGGTATTTTACAAAGAGTGCAATTTGTCAGGTGGGCGCTGCAAACAATTATGTTTATTTACCAACCTCTACTGAACTGAAGCATCCTATTTTGTTCTGAAATACACAATAAAGCAAATATATTGTTACATGAACTTTAAAATTTGTGCAATACAAACAGATCTGGAGACTTTGTGACGTGTTTTAAAGGGAACATCAAAATGGAGCCCATGCGACTAATTTAGTCATTTTGACTCTGATGCCAAGTAAGTTAACAGGCAGCCTTCTTTCCCTCAAGGAATTGAGGACTGAGGCTACGCCGAACAGTTCTGCATCAACCAGAGCTGTGGGGAGTGTGTGTGTAGTAAATGCAGCCCTGTCATTTGCCCATGTGGAACCATCCAGGGCAAGGCATTAGCATGCGCAGCAGATACGTAATCAGTCTCTGGCTTTAGTCTTTCTGGGCGCGATTTCCCTGCAGCTATCTTCTTGGGACTAATGGGGAAAAGGGAATCAAGTCTTCAATGCTTCCTTGATTTAAACAACAACAAAAGGTGTGATATTCCTCAGGCTACTAAGAGGTGGTGTGCTTGACTGTGTACTAATCTTACTTGATAAGACTGCAATTGATTTATTTTTCCATGCATTTACAAGCGCTGTATCTTAGCAGTAGCTTTGTCTAAGGAGCTTTGCCCAAGCAGCTCATTACACCACAAAAAAAAAATCCCTGTGAGGTAAAGGGATCAATATTTATTATGCTCCATCTTAGAACTAATAGAGACTGTGCATGGAAAGAGGTGAAACACGGTGAGTTGAATTTCAGACTCCATTTTTAGAGTGAAGGAAAACTAACTTATTTTACTAGTTTATTATTAGGTAGTTCTGACCACCCTCTCAGTTTCTAACAAGGAAGTAGATGAATTTCAAAAAGCCATGAAGATGTATCTTAGTCAATACACGTTTCAAGCATCATAAATGGATACAATTCCCAACTGTTGGTTCCATATGTGCTGCTGGCCCTGTTATTAATTATCTTTTCACCTGCTCATTTGTGGTCAGTGGATGTTCATGCACCTTCAAGTCTGCATTAAATGTAGGAACTCTGCATTTGCCTGTCGATGGATTGTGCCTTAGTTAAGCAGAGATCACAATCCAGGATTAAATCGAAAGGCATGCAAAGTAGATGTAGCAATTAGGTATAGGTTGCTTGGAATGCAGTATAATCTATAACGCAAAGTCTGGAATAAAACAATAAGCATTAATGTATTTCTCAAAGGCAATACTTGGACTATAGATTTACAACCTACTGGAAGCATCCAAGGGTCTGTTCTGGCTGGACAAAGTAGTGCTAAAGTAAAAAGGAGAAGAGAATGGAAACCTCTTCAATAGAACATATTTGCACTTTACCTTGTGCTTCCAAAGACTTAGAGTTGACTGGTGGGATTCCTAGTAATTGTGATCAATGAGTGTTAAAGAATTCTTCTCATTTCCTTGTTATACACCATCCAGACAATTGAGAATTCTTTTTTTTTATTTATTTATTTATTTATTTTTTTATTTTTTTGACAGGCAGAGTGGACAGTGAGAGAGAGAGAGACAGAGAGAAAGGTCTTCCTTTGCCGTTGGTTCACCCTCCAATGGCCGCCGCGGCCGGCGCACCGCGCTGATCCGATGGCAGGAGCCAGGATCCAGGTGCTTTTCCTGGTCTCCCATGGGGTGCAGGGCCCAAGCACCTGGGCCATCCTCCACTGCACTCCCTGGCCACAGCAGAGAGCTGGCCTGGAAGAGGGGCAACCGGGACAGAATCCGGTGCCCCGACCGGGACTAGAACCCGGGGTGCCGGCGCCGCAAGGCGGAGGATTAGCCTAGTGAGCCGCGGCGCCGGCCGACAATTGAGAATTCTTACTGTGGTCAGAGCAGACTTTATGAAAGCAGAGAACACTTAAGGGATCAAGACTCAATTTTTCCCACACCTAAGATGTTATATCTTTCTCCATAAAAGAAATATTTTTAATATAACTGGTAAGAAGATAAGTATTTTCAAATTATATCTTGCAGAAGACATTCAAAAACATGCAAAATAGTTATAGTCCAGTAGCTTTGAAACATCTACACAATTGGAATATTTTTCTAAGAATATAAAATTTGTTAAATCTGACCTACATAGTTCAAAAAAGCTAAATAGACCACAAAAAGAAAAATTTTCAACTCTCTCAATTCTCCATTCCTCTCCAAAGGCCATTATGATTAGATAGTTCTTTGGATTAGGCCCATGGTATCATTAAGACAAAGACAATATGTATACTATTTAAAGCATTTCGGCCGGCGCCGCGGCTCACTAGGCTAATCCTCCGCCTTGTGGCGCCAGCACACCGGGTTCTAGTCCCAGTCGGGGCACCGGATTCTGTCCTGGTTGCCCCTCTTCCAGGCCAGCTCTCTGCTGTGGCCACAGAGTGCAGTGGAGGATGGCCCAAGTGCTTGGGCCCTGCACCCCATGGGAGACCAGGATAAGTACCTGGCTCCTGCCATTGGATCAGCGCGGTGTGCCGGCCGCAGCGCGTCGACCGCGGCAGCCATTGGAGGGTGAACCAACGGCAAAAGGAAGACCTTTCTCTCTGTCTCTCTCTCTCTCTCACTGTCCACTCTGCCTGTAAAATAAATAAATAAAAAATTAAAGCATTTCAAAGCAAAGGAAAAAATAAAGTCCAAATTTTTAATTTTTAAAATTGATTTGAGTGGTGGAAAGAGAGAGGGAGAGAGCTTCATCTATTGGCTTATTCCCCAAATGCTTGTAACACCCAGGCCTGGGCCACACTAAAGCCCAAATCTGGGAATTCAATTGAGGTTTCCTCATAGGTATCAACTACTTGAACCATAACCTGCTGCCTTCCAGGTTATGGATTGGTAGGAAGCCATAATCAGGAGTGGAGTCAGAATGTGAATACAGGTATCCCAATAGGTTGAGTGTCCCAATTGGTGTCTTGACTAGCTAGGTCAAACACCCACCTCCAAAGTACAAATTTATTCCTAAGAGGCTAGCTTGACTATGAAATGCAGATCACATAAGGACAACCTGACTCCCCAGAATAAAACTACTGACCAACTTTTTATGAACATAACAAATGTTAGCAAATTGAATATTAAAGATTTTAAGAGAATATATATCATGAAAAATACAAGAGGAACTAAACATCAGAAAGCAATTTACATGAATAAAGACAGCCATGTGATCATCTCAATAGATGCATATGCTAAAATCAAGCATAACTTCATGATAAAATTATATTGGTAAGGGATGAATAGAAAAATATGGTCTTACCTTCAGCAGGCATATACGTTGGGGACCAAGAGCAAAAATTTTCAATAGTAAAATGCAAACATTTCTATTACAAACAAGATCCAGATAATGATTCCCCCATTAGATTATTTTTCAACATCTTGGGCAATAAAAAATACTCATTCAGTTCTCAAAATCATTGAAAACAAATATTACTTTTGATGAAGTAGATTTTTTTAGCCTTAAGTAGTATAATTTTATCCTCTAAAATTTTTGCCTGATAATTTCTACAGTTACTATGTTGCTCTCACTAACAAAGTTTTCTTTTAGTTTTTGTAGACAGACAATATCATTGTCCTGTGTGATTGTCCAGGTGTTTCTCTAAAATCAGGCTGACACTTTGGTTTTATCGTATCTTGATATTTGACTATAATTATCATCTATGTGTCAAGTAAATCAAACAGAAGAGTTGAGAGATCTAACTTCATCCTCTCCTATTGCTTCCTGCCTTCCATAGTTGCAGAAATAGCAATAATCTTCATTTCACAAAGAAAATTTCCTATCTTTGGTCCACCATTCTCTGAATTCTCATTAATACTTGATGTATGATAGTGGCTGATTTAGAACTGAAACACCACAACACCATTGCAAAATGGACAGCCAAATCACTGTTCATTCTGAACAGAAGAAATAAAGATATATTTTTCAATGTGAAAAATTAACAGAACAAACACATTAAGCTCAACATTTACATGAGCAATGTCTGGAGTTCTAATTAGAAACATTAATTAGGAATGTTGAACAAATAAATCTTGAAAGAACTAATCTGAAAACTTCAGTTTTCCTTAAATGTCACTCATATTTACAGTCTCTGAGCTGAATTTTTATATCATTCTTCTTTGGTTCTGTGAATGATAGTATGTTGGAGACAAATTATAGTCGAATGAAGGATGCACGTATTTTAAGCACTGTATTTGGATGGATGGCAACAGATGATGCTTTCTTAGACTACTGAAGCATGTGCAGCAAAGAGCTGACAGTAAACACAAACGGCACGTGGCTGGGGATCACTATAGCGTTTATGTTTAATGACATTGGGAAATTGTCAGGAAAGCTGGACATAGTTTTTTTCTTTTACTTTGAAGTGCTATATTTGCTTGAGGAAAGAAGATAAAAGTCACAATGAATGTGAATATGAAACAGAAAAAGCATAATCTACTTAGTGTGTACAAACCAAACCATTAATGTTCCCCAAATAGGTGGAGCTGAATTAGTCATTTTAAATGTTTTATTTTAAGATAATTGTAGTTCCCCATGCAGTTGTAAGAAATAAATCCTGTATATCTTTTACTCAATTTTACTCAATAACATCTTGAGAATTGTACAATGTCACAAGCAAGACTACATTAATACAGTCTACCAAACTTGTACTGATTACCCTAGTTTAATTGTATGTGCCCGTGTGTGTTTATTTCTGTGTACAAATCCATCCCAACAGTCAAGATCCTGAACAGTTCCACCACTATAATGCCCTTTTCAAACCACACCCATCTCCCTCCCACTCCTTTCCCTCCTCTCCATCTCCCAACTCCAGTATTTAGCCCTGGAAACCACTATTCTGTGCTCCTTTACTATGATTTTTTTTTTAATGTGAAGAGTGCTAATATAGGGCCAGCATTGTACTGGCCACCTGTGATGCTGGTATCCTATATGGGTGCAGGTTCGTGTCCCGGCAGCTCCACTTCCAATCCAAGTCCCTGATTATGGCTTGGGAAAGCATTCAAGATGACCTAAGTACTTGGTCCTCTGCACCCATGTGGGAGATGAAGCTCTTGGCTTTGGCCTGTCCCAACCCTAGTCTTTCAGCCATTTGGGGAGTGAACCAGCAGATGGAAGATCTCTCTGTCCCTCTCGAACTCTGCCTTTCATATAAATAAAATTTTTAAAAAAGTATTATATAAATGGAGTTGTGTAATAAGTAACCTTTTTGGAATTGGCTGTTTTCAGTAAGCATAATTCTTAGGAGATGCATCCAAGTTTTGGAGTTTATGAATAGTCTTTATATTGCAATGTTCATAGTACATGGTATGGATTTACCATAGTTTAACCACCTGAACTGTTTCCATTTGGGGATATTATTAATAAAGTAGCTCTGAGTGATTCAGTTCAGTTTTCCCACTTCTTGCTAGCATTTGAGGGATTTCCAGTCCTTCCCTCCCTTCCTCCCTCCCTCCCTTTTTTTACTGGCTAGATAGGTGTTGAATGCATTCTAGGATTTCTCAGTTTTGGCACTATTGATGTCTTGGACTGGCTAATTGGATTGTGGAGAATGATGTCCTGTGACTGTAAGATGTTAGTCTGCACCCCAGCCTTTACCTACTGGATACCAATAGCAGGTCACATCTAATATCCTTCATCCCCACCACCACTTTGTGACAACTGAAAACGTCTTCAAACACTGGTAAATGTCCCCAGGAGACTTTTTCCCCACCTGAGAATTGTTGTAATATATTATGACATTCTGAATCTAAGTGAAACAAGATCATTAATGATTATTTATTGACTTTGGGTTCTTTTCATTCTATTGTATATTAAAAACTTCTGTTAACATCCCACTCTCCTCCTCTTTTCCATTCAAAGCCCTCAATTCATCACCCAGATTCGTAAGATTATAAACCTGCTACGATGACTTACTGGACTAAGACCAAAGTGAAATTGCTTTCATATGATCTTGTCCAGGCTATTAACTCTCAAATTGTCTCCATCAGCTACAAATATGCCAGTTCCAACTTGTTTGTTAGGTGCTTATCCCAGGCAGGAGCAAATTGTGAATATTTATGAGATGAGAAAGGAGAGAAAAATGTGATCAATAGAATTTTAAAGGGAGGGAGAGCTGAAGTAGATTAGAAAGAATCTAAGTTAAAACAGATAATGTGGCAAGTTGGGAAAAGCTGTAATTTCTATAGTTTGACCTGCTGAGTCCTGTAAGCACAAAATTCTGCACATCCCTTCCGGTGTATGTCAAAACACTAATCGCTCTACTTCTCAGTCTATTAAAATGTTTCTCATCCTCCAAAGCTCAGATCAACTGCTATTTCTTCTATAACACTGTCTCCTATTCTTCCAGCTGGAACAAAATAATCCTTCCTCTGGATTCTGCCAACATTTATCTCCACCTTGATCATTACCAGGATTTCTATCATTCTGTCCATGCTCTGATTATGTGTGCATCTGTCTCCATCCTGAGATTTCTAGCTTCTTGAATTTTATTTTGCAGTGACTTAAAGGCCAGGGCAAGAGTACATGTGTAGGAGTAAAATAGGGGATATAGAAGGCAGGAAGGGAAAAGATGGAAAAGCAGCAGGTATCTGAGACAATGGAAGAAAGGATGATTTTTTTTTTCAAGGCAGAATTATTAGGGACCTTTGATATCACCTTGCAATTGGAAGCCCACCTTAACATTTGGATCCAAGCAATCTCTAGGATGGGGAAAAAAAAAAACCTGTTAACTGAAATCAGGGAAAGGGATCTTCTAGTGTTTCTCGAATACAATCATCTGGAAGGTTTCTTAAAGCACGTTGCTGGGCCCCACCCCTAGCAATTGTGGTTTGGTCGGCTTCGAGTAGAAACTGGAAA
This sequence comes from Oryctolagus cuniculus, assembly GCF_964237555.1. Classification (NCBI taxonomy): domain Eukaryota; kingdom Metazoa; phylum Chordata; class Mammalia; order Lagomorpha; family Leporidae; genus Oryctolagus; species Oryctolagus cuniculus. The sequence goes on along the minus strand of NC_091453.1, from coordinate 617,611 downwards.
AGCACATGTCTAAGAGGTTTCACCTAGCAATGCCAATGCTGGTAGTCTCGCAGCAGACTTTGAGAGCCACTGGTCTGGCTGGCTTGTGTTGACAGCATGGACTTCCCTTGAGCAGAAATCTGCAGACGTCAGCCCAGCTGCATGGCTCTGGAGAGCTATAAGGGAAGGACTTCTATAATGGGACCATACTGGCCAGCACTTCCTCTTGGCTGAAATAAGTAGACTATCTCCATGAGCATGGGGTATGGACCTCTTTTAATTATGTTAACTAGACAGACATTTAATGGGACATCCATATTCATCTTCATATTTCTGAAATTCTTTGCATGCAGGAGGTGAGGACACTCCTTGCATGTTTGCCAGTAAAAGCTTCTTGGTCTTGGTGCTGTTGCTAATGATGCCCTAATATTCTCAACCTGATGCAAGCAGCATGTTATATACAGATGTGGAAATGGTTAGGGGACTGAATAACTAGTTTTCCTTCCTCAAAACTGATCTAGGCTATAAATACTTCCTGTGAGCTGGCAGATAGATGAAAGAAATGGGTACAGATACGTAAATGTATGGATAGCTACAGAGATATCCCAACTCCTCTCAAAGATTTTGTTGCAGTAGAGCTGTATGGTGGCCCCAAGAATGTCCACCTCCTGGTGTTCATGCCTATGTGTAACCTACTCCCTTTGAGTGCGACTGGATCACTGTAGTGATTCATTCTAAAAACTGAATGCAGCAAAAGTAAAGGGGTTTTATTTCATGGATTAAGTTACAAATATTACAACTTTCTTCCATTTTAATTGTACTGTCTTGACTCTGTGCTCAGTCCGATGAAATCAGATTTAATACTGGCAGTGCCACATAGACGTGAACTAAGAGGACTCTGACAAAAATCCAGTATAGGGTTGTAGCAATGGGCCCAACATGGTCCAACTACAACATGAGTGGGCTAAGAAGAAGACCCTTCTAAGTGAAGCCTCAGACAATAGTGATTGTGAGAGATGCTGAAACAGTGGACTCTGTTAAGTCATGTGTTGATTTCTGATTTGTGGAAAACATGAGATAATAACTATGTATTGTTTTAAACTAATAAGCTTTGGGATAATTTGTTTTGCAGCAATAGACGGTGAGTACAGATTATTTCCTAAAAATGCCAAACAGTTAATCTCTTATGGAGAAGTCAATAAGGGGTAGGTGTGGGTGTGGTTGTGCGAGACAGAGACAGAGAGAGAGACAGAGACACACAGAGAAACAGAGACAGAGAGAGAGGCAGAGAGAGAGGGGCAGAGGCAGAGAGAGATCAATACAAGGTTATAAAGACTTCTGATTCCCTCCTAACAGTCATGGTCTTATTTCCATTGCACAAAATTTGTAGCTAAAATTATAGCCTCAAAAATCAAACACCGTAAGTTCTGGTATTAACTAGGAGTGCTATTGTTCAAACTTTCCAGACCTAATCAGGCCACCCCACTTAGCTTGTTCACAACTGATAGAACTCTGATATTTGTAATAATGGTTGGCTTTTCTCTTTCTTACATACCTAATTCAATTCATATCTTCTTGCAGACTTAAGTGAGACTCCAGTAGAATGCAGTTGTGCCTCAGTCATGCTAGATCCTAATATGCTACAACTGTTCACAAACTTTTCTATACATCAGACATATACACGGGCAATATTCATTCTCTTATTTCTGCAATTTTTTTTTTCCGATTTATTTATTTGTTTGAAAGTCAGAATTACACAGAGAGAGGAGAGGCGGGGGCGGGGGGAGGGAGAGAGAGAAGGAGGGGTCGGTCTTCCATCGCTGGTTCACTCCCCCAGTTGGCTGCAGTGGGTGGAGCTGCGCCGAACTGAAGCCAGGAGCCAGGAGCTTCTTCCGGGTCTCCCACATGGGTTCAGGGGCCCAAGGACTTGGGCCATCATGCACTGCTATCCCAAGCCACAGCAGAGAGCTGGATCGGAAGTGGAGCAGCTGGGACTCGAACTGGCACCCACATGGGATGCTGGCACAGCAGGCGGCAGCTTTACCCACCATGCCACAGTGACGGCCCTTGAAATTTTCAATAAATGTGTACTGATTGCCTATGATGAACAACACACTGTACTAAGAACAGTAACAGGAAGATGTCCATGACCATTACACACACACACACACACACACACACTCCTTCAAATTTGCAGTAACCTGCACACCCCCTATCCTCATGGTGATTTCCTTTTAGCAGTGTCTGAGTTTGTTATTCTGAGAATATTATCATTTGTGAAATGCTGTCAGTGAAAAAGCTGACTCTCAAGAACAACAAACTCTGACATTGGCAGGTGCCTCTATCAGGCTTTTCAAAAATGAAACTTGTACAAGGCCCTTTTATTATAACTGACTTGACATTTAGCGTGGTATGTGTAACTTTGGACTGGCTGTTTCCCAAAGGGCCACACTATAAGCTTAAGAGGCCTCTCTGTAAAGATGAACCACAGCAAGGCAGACACCAGTGTGTGTCTGACATGGATTCAGCTCTGCTTAACACAGTCAGCGTGTAGCACAACCACAGAACAGAAAACGCATGTCCCTCAGGGTTCCCAGAGATCATAGGAAGTGAACAAAAGATGGAGTAAGTTCATGAAATACATTGGGTATAACTGAAAAGCAGTATCTAAGTATCAAAATAGATCCATGAAAAGCAATTTGGCAATACATGTATGTATGACTTGCATCTTATGTATCTCTTGATCTAATGAATTTACTTCTAGGAGTTTATCCTAAGAGGCATGGGAGTGGGGGGTGGGAATCATAAGGCTTTGAAAATCTGTTTGGGCATTTGCTAAACTTAAATTTATGAGGGATGACATTGAAAACAGCCTAACTATGTGCTAAGAGGGGACTGGATAAATTATTCTATAATAACACAATGGAATATAGTTTAGTCTTTAAAATACTGTGGAATAATAATTAAGCAGGAAGAGAAATGTTAATGTTTGGCATTTATTACAATGTGAAATAGCAAGTTAAGAAATAACAGGTTTGATATTTTAATCTTAATTATATTTTCCATGATCACATATTTTAAGACTATTATCTATATGTTCTACAATTAGTACACATTGTTTGGCAAACATTAAACTATTTGAAAAGGGACCATGGCCAGCACTGTGGTGTAGTGGGCTGGGCCTCCACCGTTGGCACCAGAATCCTTTATGTGTGCTGGCTCGAGTCCCAGCTGCTCCTCTTCCGGACCAACTCTCTGCTATGGCCTGGGAAAGCAGTTGAGGATGGTCCAAGTGCTTGGGTCCCTGCACCAATGTGGGGGACCTGGAGGAAGCTCCTGGCTCCTGGCTTTGGATTGGCTCAGCTCTGGCCATTGTGGCCATCTGGGGGGTGAACCAGCAGATGGAAGATACCCCCTTCCAGCTCTAACTCTATCTCTCAAATAAAAAAATAAAATCTTTAAAAAATACATTCCTAGATATAAATTAAAACCACAATGAGATACTCCTTAAAAAATAAGAAAAGGAATCAATTAATACAGTATATATTAAAGGAATTCTTAAATATTGAGATTTTAGTTATACAAAAACTGGTAATATATGTACCTTAGTATCTTTAATTCTGTCTTCTCAACAACTTGGTTAACCCTCAAAGGCAATAGAGTTCAAAAGATCATTGCCACATAACCAGCCTATGTCCTATTCCATCCTGGACCTGGGACTTTACTTTTGCCAAAGAATGAACCAAAACAAGGCTCTCTCCGTGCTGGGGCAGAAGAGACAGGGCTTCACATAAAGAGAAGCAAATGTCAGCTGGGTCAGGCACAACTGTATGGCCAGTGCTGGAGTCCTCAATGGCAGTTCAAACATGAATGTATTTTCTGTTCAGGCAGTAGGAGTTTTTCCATTTTTTAATTAGTCTTAATGGATGACTTCAAAGGAACCAAAATGGCAGAAGATACAATAGGTGTGGAAATACTTGGTCTCTTCCTGAAATCAAGCAAAACCTGAAATTTGACCAGGCACGATTTTCATTCTAAATCTAAGTAATGTCTCATGTTTAAGTAAATTTCCTCTCTGAAAATTTTTCCATTTCTTTCATATAGATAAAAAGAATTTTCCAACCAGAGTTCAATTGAAGCATATGTACAATATCTAAATTGACCCCAAACATAGAATTTTATAAAGACTCTGACTCAGTTATGTTGCTTCTTTCTAGGAAGCACAAAATATATCCTGAGGAGATAACCCTCACTACATGTACACAGCAGCCTTACATTTACCCCTTGAACATGAATTATCACTCACCAAGTTTGAAATACCCAGGATAAAGAGATGAAGTCTGCCCTAACACATAGTAAACAAGAACAGGCAAAGCAGTTGAGGCAGAAGACATACAAAGTGTTTTTTCTATGGAAAATAAGCAAATTCCATTTTCTTTTTTCCCTTTTTAAAATTTAATTTTTTTATTTGAAAAGCAGAAATAGGGTGTGGGGGAAAAAACTTCCATCCATTGGTTCATTCCCCCAAATGACTGCAGTAGCTAGGACTGGAACAGGCTGTTTCTTCCTGGTCTCCCATGTCGGTTAATGGTCCCAAGCACCTGGGCTATCTTCCATTGCTTTCACAGGCATATTAGCAGGGAACTGGATCAGAAATGGGGCAACCAATACTGGAACTGGTGCCCATATGGGATGCCTGCATTGCAGGCAGTGGCTTAACCTGTTAAACCAGAATGCTGGCCCCAGCAAATTCCACTCTCAATACAAGACATTCAGTGCTTTCATAGATTAATGCACAGTGTGACTCTATTGGCAATGGCAAACAGACATTTTAAAAGTATTCAACAGTGGGAGACATGAGAGAGGCTGCCACGAGGAGGGAAAGACTTTTGCTGAATCTTGAAAGAGTGGAAAATTAACTCAACAGATAAGTGGGGCACACAGAGATGTGGTGATGATGAAATGTGGATGGCCACATGTAAAACAAAGGAATTCTTAGGACAACATAAGGACTGCTTCTCATTTCTGTTGTTTCACTGATGTGAAATTTGATAATACATTGGCAGTTAGTAAGCTCATATGGTTTAAGAACTTGTAAGATTTCTTAATGATGATATATTGGGTTATTGTTAGATTGTTCATTCACCCCTCTTCTATTTTGTGGGTATAGTATACTTGTCCATCCCTTGATTCTGGATTTATCCATTGTCCTGCATTGGACAGTGGAATGACAAGAGACATAAGGCTTTAAAGCATTCAGGAGATTGGACTTTCTCATTTGTACTTCTGCTATCCCTATGAGAAGAACTAACTCTGACTAGCTCACTGTTCTTAGGAAAATGAGAGAGCAGCACTTCCCTACCCCAGTCCTTCAGGCTCAACTGGCCCCTAGTTGACATTCAGACCTGTGAGCCTTCTATCATACGTCTATGAAATTCTGCAGCTGTCTGTTATGCAGCAGTGTTGTAATCATAGTTACTGATAGACCAATCAAAATATTTCCTGATACTTTTTGTGTGATTTCTAACATAATTAACGTTTCTTAAATGAGCAGTTTATCAAAATTCTGTATTGCTACTTTATAATGGATGAGTTTTTACTGGAGAAATGTTAGATGGAGTTTGTTTAAAATGAGGATGGCTAGATACCCAAGTCCCTGGGCTGCTGGTGGAAGAGGAGATACAGGGAATGGAGAGTGGGACAAAGCCAATAGTCACCTTCTTCACGTGTTTTCCCAGGACATATCTGGCACTCAATTAAATACTTGATTTGAGGGGAAACAAGATTCATCCCAGATCGTTTCAAACGTAAATCTGTTTCCTCTCTGTATGCTGCATTTGTAGATTGGAAAGACTTGATAGTATAAGGAAACCACTTGTCTCCAAATTGATCTATAGATTTGATGGAATCAGTCATTATGGAAATGCAGAAATTGATTCTAAAATTTACATGGAAACACAAAGGCTGAGGATAGCCTTGGGAATCTTGAAGCATAGAGCCGGAGGATACTGCCAGTTATCACGACTTCTTATAAAGTCACAGCAATTGAGGCCATGTGGCATGAGTGCAAGGACAGATAAACAGACCAAGGAGATAAAAAATCAAGAAACAAACCCACCCAGCTGCATGATTGATGATAAAATTGACTCTGCAGTACAATGGGCAAAATGATGTTTTCTTCAATAAGTGGCCTTGGATTATTAAACATCCAGGTGGGAAAAATACTCCAGTGAAACCTGACTCCTACCTCCACACTAACACAAAACTCAATTTTAGATAGGTGGTTGATATACAAATGTAAAAGTAAAGAAGAAAACATAGGTTACAATTGTCATGCCTTAAGAGTAAGCAAAATGTTCTCAAACTGTACCATAAAGATAATAAATTACAATTTGTACTATAATTCTAATCTCCAGTTCTGAAGTAATGCTGCCAGTATGATACTTGGAGGGGGCATGTTTCACATGTACCAGAAGACATTATTCCAATTAGGGGCTCGGCACTAAAACGTATTATTGCCGCCTCAAGCCTCATTTTTTATGAGGTTCTCGATCTGATAGGAAAGATTGAAATTTCCCTCAATTGTGATACAGAAAATGATTAAGAATGAATGAGTTTTCTTTCTAGTATAGGTTTTACTTGCTGGTATTGGAATTAATATTAGGGGTCAACAATTAAGAGGTCCTTCTTTTCCAATATAAATTTCTCCGATACTATTTCATGACAGACATCACAGAGCAAAGAAGAAATCCCTGTTCACTTTTACTCCTTGCAGTATTGCATTAAGGGTCCTTGTACTAAGCTTCCTTAGTACACTGTGTTACTCTATGTATCATGGACTTCTTGACCAACGAATAGTGCCGAATCTCAAGTGTTAGACGCTCTGCTAAATGGTGATCGTTCTGCAGTGAAAACAAAGCATCTCACATGATGATCTGAGTCAGGGAGAGCGATTACTCCCATAAAGGCAATTCTTAATAGTGCCCATCACATAGAATGAGGTAAACATGTTCAATTCCAAGCATTTCAGGAGTTAAGTAATTCTACAGGAAGGAAAACTCAAAAGATGAGCCCTCAGGCGTGAAGATGAGCCAAGTAAAGGGCAACCCGAGTGGCAGCCCCACATTCTCCTCCTGCTCTGTGACGTTCAGAAACATGCAGGTGGCAGACCTCGTCTGAAGTGGCCTGGAGACTGACCAAAAAAAGGCTGCGTCGAAGTAAGTGAAGCTGTGAGCTATGTTTTCCCCTGCAGATGTATGAAAGGATGAATTTAGGCCCCAAACGGAGGAGTCAGGGCATCAGAAACAAAGTCACTGCATAGAGAGACGTCAGCACACCCCACAGCACTGTACCTCCCTCTGAGAGTCACCCTGCCTACCTTGTTAATTCCTAAGGAGGCCTGACAGAATGGTAAAGTTCTGATTGGTAAGGGTAGCTATGTGCCAGGGATTATAAAAAATTTGTAGAAATTCATAATATGAAGGAATGTACTGATTTCAAAGTATTTGCACTAAAATAAACTGATGTTTCAATTCCATTTTCCATGAACTTTTTCAAGTACTCTCGTGTACACATACGCATAACTCGGCCACCTACAATGTGATGAGAGGTGTTCTATATCCTATTGCGTGAGGGTACTCATACTCGACACTAATGAGCCACTTCAGCGGAGGCATACTGTCTGCTTGGAGGAAAGAGCAATGTATACTTTTCAATGTCAGAGAAATATTATCAAAATCTCATTTTGTCCAAGTATAATTTCTCCCAAAATTTAGCTGCTAGAGTGATGCATGCCACAAAACAATAGCTTCCCTGCTACCCATCTGACTGACTCAGCCCTTGGATTAAGTTGGCTTCCCCCCAAAGGTTGATTTGCCCCAAAATTAACATGTGAAATATTTGTCTATTGTCTGCCTCAAGTTATCCAAAAAATAAGGAATCTATAAACATTTTAATCTTGGCCAATTACTTTGTTGTGCTGGCTCACTTGTATTACGCAACAGCAAGCAAAAACTCAAATGTGCTTAACCTTGGTAAAGAATAATTGATCGACTTTAAAATGACTTCAAGTTTCATGCTAACAGTGTGCAAGTACAGAATATTTGTGGCCATTAGTGAGAGAGCTTTGATAATTTATTTCAATAGAGCAGAACCAAAAGAATATTCACTAAATGTGAATCACTTCTTAATCTAAAATGACTTTTTCCTTTAATAAAAGAAAAGTCAGCCATTCATGAGGTATATGCATAAGTGGCTATGTGTCAATACATCAGATAGGCTCACACTACTAATAATATATTGAGAGATTTTTAGTATAATTAGGAACACATGTCCTTCTCAGTATCTCCTACAGCTCCACTCCCAAATGGTCTCACAAAAAGGAAGGAGGAAATTTGTTGGTTTTGAAATAGTTTTTAAAAATACATACTCTTGGGGCCGGCACCGTGGCTCACTAGGCTAATCCTCCGCCTTGTGGCGCCGGCACACCAGGTTCTAGTCCCGGTTGGGGCGCCAGATTCTGTCCTGGTTGCCCCTCTTCCAGGCCAGCTCTCTGCTGTGGCCACGGAGTGCAGTGGAGGATGGCCCAAGTCCTTGGGCCCTGCACCCCATGGGAGACCAGGATAGGTACCTGGCTCCTGCCATTGGATCAGCGCGGTGCGCCGGCTGCAGCGCGCTGGCCGCGGCGGCCATTGGAGGGTGAACCAACGGCAAAGGAAGACCTTTCTCTCTGTCTCTCTCTCTCACTATCCACTCTGCCTGTCAAAAAAAAAACAAAAACAAAAACAAAACAAAAAAAAACAAAATACATACTCTTGGGAAACAAAAAGACTGTGTGAAGCTAGCATGTCCATCTGTCTGTCTGGAAGACAACTCTGTAAGGATTTAACAATGTAACAGGATTTTGGGACTGCCAGTTGCTAGACGATGTCATTGCAAAGTGGTGCTTTTGTTTTATCTGATGAATTTAAGTTGCAGGAGTCATCAGGGTCCCAATCTTACCCTCAGTCACTCTCTCCCTCCCTCCTTTCTTCCTTGATTAAATGAAGTTGGCTGCACTCTGTTGGGCCATGGAGATTAATTCCGGATATGTGCAAAATCCACCTGGCAAACCCGATAAAGGCAGCTTCCAGGAGTGGAAATGGAACAAAGGCATGAATAATAACACAAGGGGGATTTACAAAGGACAAAAATATGGGCTGCCATTTGATAGTGACAGTAATTACTTAAGTAAATGTCAAAATGCTTGAAAGAAACAAGAGAAAGACAAGTCATGAATATTTAAAACTTAAACATGTCATTCTATTGATGTGCCATTTGGAAAGAGATCCTTCTGGTGTTAGGTCAGGTACTGTGCTATCAAGTTGGTGTACAGCCTATTTTTATAATGGGTAAACTGAATTATAACTGATACAACCCATGCATACATTTTATCCAGTCTGTTAATGCTTTACTACTCAAAGTGTTGTCCCTGGGTTAGCAGAAGCTCCGACCCTGAATCAGAGCCTGCACTTGAACCAGATCCCCAAGTGATCTGTGTGTGCTAAAGTTGGAGATGTCCAGTCTCTGAACATTTTTAAATGGCATGTTTCTGGTGATGGGTTGTTCCAATCTTCTGCACTTAGAATGCTTTACTGGATGGTAAAAGGATTGCAGTGGCCTCAGAGAATATAGCTATAAATAATTTGCTAGCCTATCTGGTCTGCTCATGAATCAATGTGGAGGGTCCTTAACTGTCCAATCATGGATCATGGTGACTTAGAAGGGAACCCCTAGAGAGTACATAATCCTCCCATAGAGGTTCCCAGATTACATTTCAAGAAGAAAAGGCTGAAATTAGTGCATTAAAGTGCAAATTGTGCTACAAAGAACAGCCCCTGATCTGTTCTTTAAAACATTCATGTAGCCTTCTCTTAGAAAAAATTTAAATCACAACTACTGATGGGGAAGGTATCAAAATATTTATGACCTCAAGAGGAGACTGAATCAAGTCTGTACCAAGAAAAGTGAAATGTGCTCAGAATTGTTGACTATTAGACCTGGCAATCACTTTAGAACTAAACAAGCACACTACCACCCTATTCTCACCAGGCAGAAAATAAAACCCCACGTGGTGAAATACCATGTTCAGAACTTCACAAATAATTGATGATAGAGCTAGAATTAGAGGCCCAGCCTTACAAATCAAATCAGTGCTGTTTCTCTGCTCAACATGCAAGTATGTGATCTGCGTGATGATTGAGTCATGGGAATGCAAAAAAGAGCCCTCAGCTTTTCCTGTCTCCAATTGCATCATTCAGTGCATTCAACAATACCTTTACCTGCTCATTTGGAAATGGTTATTTTTAAATGACGTTCAAAAGCAGTGTCCAAAAATAAAAGGGGTGTAGCCCTTAAAAATAGAACAATTCCAAAAGAAGCCAGGTGCCTGTTTGGTTAATGGATGATTTAAGTATCTGATTGAAGTTAGCATTTATAATAATTACGTGTGCCAATGGAAGATTTTTTGAAGAAAAGAAGAGGTGGTTTGAGTAAATTACTCCCTCGATTTGAAATCTGGATAAATCACAATGAAGCCTGTTATTTTTTCCCCTGCTTTTGCCAACTGGAAAAGAGGGTATAAGGAGGTTGTAAAGGCAAGTAGATTTTCTATCCTGAGCAGGCAAAGCATGTAGAATGGGTCTACAAAAAGTTCGTGGAAAATGCATATTATGAAAAACCTATGTATGGATTTCAAAATTTTTGGCATCAAATGAATTTGTCTTCAATTTCATTTTTTTATTCAAAATTTAGAGACAGGGAGAGTTCTCATCCACTGGTTCATTCCACAGGCCCACCATGGCCAATACTGAGGCAGGCTGAAGCCAGGAGCAAGAAGCTCAAGCCATGTCTCCCACATGGGTAGCAGGAAGCCAACTACTTGAGCCTTTACCACTGCATCCCAGAGTCTGCATTATCAGGAAGCTGGAGTCAGGACACTGAGCTAGGCGTCAGAGCCAGGCACTCCCACGTGGGACGCAGGCATCTTAACCACAGTCTTAACAACCAGGCCGAATACTTTGCCTTCAAGGAACGTCCTGAAGTAATTGTGTATTTACTGAATACTCAGCTAGCAGAGTGAGATGAGAAAGTTCACATGCTGCTCCAAACGTCAGAGCCAACATTGTAAAAAACAGACCCACGGTCAGTGGCTTTATTCAACTTTAGATGGCAAACTGGAGTTGAACTCAACAAGATTAGTTAAATTTGAAGTTAGATTCGATATTTTTTCTCCTAATCACCAATGAGCATTTCATTAGAATGTTTTACTCCCTTGAAATATTTTATATTAAATAATATAAATTAAATGTGAATAAGTTAACATAGATTAAATAAATTGTATGCTAATGAACAGTATCAGTTGTCTTCAATGAGAGTAATTCCTACCCACATCAGCAAGGAGCTGTTTTTATGTATCTGGTGGTACTTACCTACAATGCAGTTCAAAGAAATAAGTAACTCCCTAAGGATCAACGGATCATCATTTTGTAAGGGGCTACTAAAAATGAGCTCTGGTGGCCAGTGTTGTGGCACAACAGCTTAAGCCACCACCTGTGCAGTTGGCATCCTGTATCATATTGCTGGTTGGAGTCCCTGTTGCTCAGCTTCTGAACCAGCTCTCTGCAAATACGCATGGGAAGGCAGCAGAAGGCCCAAGTACTTGGGCCCCTGACACCCATATAGGAGACCAGATGGAGTTCCTGGTTTCTGATTTTGGCCTGGCCTAGCCCCAGCTGTTGGGATCATTTGGGGAGTGAATCAGCAGATGGAAGATATTCAGTCTCATTTATTCATTCCCCTTCTCCCCCTCCCGCTCCAATAAAATATTTTTAAAAAGGAAACCTTTATTTGTTTCATCTTGGGTTGAGAGATTGGAGAACAAAATCATTGGTGAAAAATTCCCTCATTCAAGACTGAGCAACAAGACCAGTTCTGCAGAACTTAAAAATAGGGAATCCAAAATCCTTGATGCGTTTCCTTCTCACAGGGATCTCACTCCTCAGAAGCTGGTATTCCATTGCTGGTTTGCTCTTCCATAAACCAGTGTGTCCTTACGAGAAATGGAGTACATACCACAGCCAGTCTTAATCAGGTGTGTACATTGAATCAACTGCTGATTTGACTCCTGTTGTTGACTTTACCAATTGACACTCCTGTTTATGGCATCAGTAATCTCCCTATGCACCAGTTATGAGTTTCCAAGGCTATGGAAGCCCCTTGAGTTCTCCGACTCTTATCTTGTTTAGACACGGTCATAGTCAAAGTGGAGGTTCTCTCCTCCCTTCAGAGAAAGGCACCTCCCTCTTTGAAGACCTGTTCTTTCCACTGGGATCTCACTCACAGAGATCTTTTTGCCAGAGTGTCTTGGCTTTCCATGCCTGAAATACTCTCATGGGCTTTTCAGCCAGATCCGAGTGCCTTTAGGGCTGATTCTGAGGCCAGAGTGCTATTTAGGACATCCGCCATTCTATGAGTCTGCTGAGTATCTCACTTCCCATGTTGGATCACTTACTCCTCACGTAGGATCTCTGTCCTTAACGTGCTGTACACTGAAGCTTAATGCTATAACGAGTACTCAAACAGTATATTTCACTTTGTGTTTCTATGGGGGTGCAAACGACTGAAATCTTTACTTAATGTACACTAAACTGATCTTCTGTAAAAAAAAAAAAAAAAAAAAGAAAGAAATTATCAATTCCCAACTTGACTCTCACTGGGATTAAACATGACAATAGGTCTGATCTGATTTCATCATCATTTAAAAAAAATCATCTATTTTTCACTTTATGTTTTTGTGTGGGAGCAAACTGTTGAAATACTTACTTAAGGTATACTAAGCTGATCTTCTGTATATTAAGATAATCGAAAATGAATCTTGATGTGAATGGAAGGGGAGAGGGAGTGGGAAAGGGGAGGGTTGTGGGTGGGAGGGACGGTATGGGGGGGGAAGCCATTGTAACACATGAGTCGTACTTTGGAAATTTATATTCATTAAATAAAAGATTAAAAAAAAAAAAAAAACTGCTGATTTGATTCAATCGCTCTCTATAGGGAGCCAGGCATTTGTCTTTTGAGAAAATACCAGAATAGCTCTGAGAAGAACTCCAGTAGAGAACTGCTGCCTTAATGCAATGGAATGGAACTCTGGCTTCTCTTGTGACATAAGGGTGTAAGAAAGGGAATGTCTTCATAGCATTTCCAAATCACAGTGTTATCTACCACCTTTACCAAATGGATAGGGGGCTGTGGTAACCCCAATGAGTCACATCTCTCAGAAATTTTGTCCAGTGTAGTGCTTTCTGTTCTGAACTCTGGACTTGCGCATGTGCCTTTCTTTAGCCAATAAAACATCAGCAAATGCGAGTCAAGCAGTGACTTGGTACGTACTTGTGAATTGCATTTGTCCTCCTAGAGTCCTGAGACCATGCTCTGGAGAAGCTATGGAAGAACATATGAAGAGCCAGGCCCAGTCATTTGAGCAGAGCCATCAGCTGACTGTACCACGCAGTCAACTCACAAAATTGTGAAGAGTCAGAAATAATTGCTGTTCTGAGCAACTTTGGAATGGTTTGTCATGAAGTAATAGATAACAAACACGATGGAATGAAACTGTTCACTATCTCCTTTCTAAAAAGCAACTCATCAGAAAATAAATGAAGATGTACATTGGAAACTTCATCTTAGAGAAGGAGAGCAAGGTATCTGAACTTGAAATAAGAATATAACTCTGCATAATGGATCCCCCAATGGTTTAACAAACCAAACCACATACATAAAACTCTTAAAGGGTTTTTCTATCCTGAAACTTGGCTACATCAGTCTGACTTCCAACCCTTTACAAGCTCGTAAAAAACTTTCCATTTGGATGTTTTGAGTATAAAAGGGCATCCAAATATCGATTAATGAATGTCTACATGTCTGTACACATGTACATTCAAAAAGTTATTAAGACCACTTAATTATTAGCAGAGATGTTAAAATCTCAAGTCTGATCGTTTAAAAATCAAACCTTCTGATGTCCATGCTTCTTAAATTCCTGTATATGTATTCTTAGAGGGGATAGAGAGCACCAAGAGGATGTGAAAAACCACAAAATATCCATGACACTTCTTTCTTGCATGCTTATTTTAAACTTGCAGGAATTTAATTTATGATACTATTTTATAATTTAAAAGTTTTTAGCAGACATGTAAATTACATACATTTATGTGTATGCTTTAATATAATTGGGAAAAAGAAATAGTAGACAAAAAATTGGAAAAGAAGTCAAATTATCCATGTTTGCAGGTGACATGGTGTTGTACATGGCAAAACCTAAACACTCCCCTGAAAAGCAGTTAGAATTGATAAACCAATTCAGTAAAGTTGCAGGTTATAAAATAAACATAAAAAGCTATTGTTATAAAATAAACATACAAAAAACTGATAATCATATAAAGAAAAATCAAGTAAGAAATCTCACAATAACCAGAAAAAAATCAAATATTTAGGAATAAATTTAACAAAAGTGAAAGATCTTTGCACTAAAAATTATTAAACATTGATGAAAGAAATGGACACAAAAAATGGAGATATTCCTTGCTCATGGATTGAAAAAATATTATTAAAATGTCTATACTGCCAGCACCGCGGCTCACTAGGCTAATCCTCCGCCTTGCAGCGCCGGCACACCAGGTTCTAGTCCCGGTCGGGGCACCGGATTCTGTCCCGGTTGCCCCTCTTCCAGGCCAGCTCTCTGCTGTGGCCCGGGAGTGCAGTGGAGGATGGCCCAAGTGCTTGGACCCTGCACCCCATGGGAGACCAGGAGAAGCACCTGGCTCCTGCCATTGGATCAGCGCGGTGCGCCGGCCACAGTGCGCCGGCCACGGCGGCCATTGGAGGGTGAACCAACGGCAAAGGAAGACCTTTCTCTCTATCTCTCCCTGTCCACTCTGCCTGTCAAAAAAGTCTATACTACCTAAAACAATCTACAAATTCAATGCAATCCCTATCAAAATCACAATGACATTCTTTACAGAATTAGAAAAAGTAATTCTAAAATTCATATGTAATCACAAAAGATCCAGAATAACCAAAGTGATCCTGAACAGAAAAAATCAATACCTGATTTCAAAGCCTACTACGGAGGTATAGTAATTAAAACAGCATGGTACTGGCATAAAAACTGATATATAGATCAATGGAATAGAGCGCCCAGAAATTAATCCATATACTGTGAACTGATTTTTGACAGAAGTGCTCACACCATAGTTAGAAAGGATAATCTCTTCAACAAATGGTGCTGGCAAAACTGTATGTATATATGTAGAAAAATGAAATTAGATGCATATCTCTCATACAAAGATGAATTAAAGATGGATCAAAGACCTAAATTTAAGACCTGAGATTATGAAATGCTGGAAGAAAACAAGGGGAAACACTGGATGACTTCTTGGACAAAGGACTTAAGTAGACAGTTCTTAGAAGAAATACAAATGGCCAACAAAATTGCTCCACATCACTAGCTATCAGGGAAATGCAAATCAAAACCACAATGAGATATCCCCTCACTCCTGTCAGAATGGTTAAAATCCAAAACAGAATAAATGCTGGCGAGGATGAGGAAAAGGGGAACACTTACATACTGTTGGTGGGAACGCAGATGCGTGCAGCCACTGTGGAAAACAGTGTGGGGATTTCTTAGTAAAAAAAGCTGGAGCTAGACTTGCCATATGATCCAGCAATCTCAATATTAGGTACATATCCAAAAGACTTAAACACAATTTATCAAAAGGCACCTGTATAACCATGTTTTTAGCAGCACTGTTCAGAGTAGCTGAAATTTAGAACCAACCAAGTTATCCATCAGATGACTAGATAAAGAAAATGTATATATGTACAATGGAATATTATTCAGTTATAAAAATGAAATTCCATCATTTACAGTAAAATGGATACAACTGGAGGATATCATGTTGAGTAAAATAAACTGGACCTAAGAAGATAAATATCACATGTTATCCCTAATATATGGAAGCTAAAATTTTAAAAAGATAAAGTAGAGAAAAAAAGGTCTGTATATAAAGTGTTGCTGCAAATATAGTTTTTTAAAGCGTTGTTTTATATGTTTGTCAAACCAATGGTTAAGAATCAGCCCTTAAGGCATGCAGATCTGGCTGAAAAGCCCATGAGAGTATTTCAGGCATGGAAAGCCAAGACACTCTTGGGGGAAAAAAAAAAAAAACTAAATGAAAGATCTCCGCGAGTGAGATCCCAGTGGAAAGAACAGGTCATCGAAGAAGGAGGTACCTTTCTCTGAAGGGAAGAGAGAACTTCCACTTTGACCATGGCCTTGTCTAAAAATTATCAGAGTCAGTGAACTCGGGGGGCTTCCATAGCCTTGGCAGCTCATGACAAGAGCCTAGGGTGATTACTGATGCCATAAACAAGAGTGTCAATTTGTTAAGTCAACAACAGGAGTCACTGTGCACTTACTCCTCATGTAGGATCTTTGTCCTTAGTGTGCTGTACATTGAGATTTAATGCTATAACTAGTACTCAAACAGTATTTTTCACTTTATGTTTCTGTGTGGGAGCAAACTGTTGAAATCTTTACTTAATGTATGCTAAACTGATCTTCTGTATATAAAGAGAATCGAAAAAGAATCTTGATGTGAATGGAAGGGGAGAGGGAGTGGGAAAGGGGAGGGTTGCGGGTGGGAGGGACGTTATGGGGGGGAAGCCATTGTAATCCATAAGCTGTACTTTGGAAATTTATATTCATTAAATAAAAGTTTAAAAAAAAGTGTTATACTACTATAGTTTTAATGATCTGTGAATACTTTAAAATGTAATGTATATGGGTGAAATGGTCATTTTCCAATTCAATTATGTATAGCTGTTGTCTATATTCCCACTAAACTAGGGTCCTGTTGCTTTATTACTTGTTAAACTTTTGTTAGATGAAGTATTAAGCCTCTTTAATGTAAATTTCTAATGTGTTATCTCAAAAACTAAAATTAGGTAGAGGGAAGTGGGGAGGGAGAGTGGGGAAAGAGAAGGGAATATCGTTGTGTTCTTAGAATTGTACCTACAGGGGCCAGCGCTGTGGCTCACTTGGTTAATTCTCTGCCTGCAGCACTGGCATCTGATATGGGTGCCGGGTTCTAGTCCCGGTTGCCCCTATTCCAGTCCAGCTCTCTGCTGTGGCCTGGGAAGGCAGTGGAGGATGGCCCAGGTGCTTGGGTGCCTGCACCCGCATGGGAGACCAGGAGGAAGCACCTGGCTCCTGGCTTCAGATCAGCGCAGCGCCAGCCATAGTGGCCATTTGGTGGGTGAACCAATGGAAGGAAGAACTTTCTCTCTGCCTCTCTCTCTTACTAACTCTGTCAAATAAAAAAAATTATACCTATAAATCACATTGACTCTGGTAAAAACTAATTAAAAATTAAAATGAAAAAGTTAACAGATTCAATGTAGTTCATAGATAGAATTCTTGGGCCATCTTCCACTGCTTTTCTCAGGACATAAGTAGGGATCTGGATCAGCCGTGGAGCAACTGGGACACAAACTAATGCCCATATGGGATGCCAGGGTTGCAGGCAACTGTACCCACTGCACCATAGCACTGGCCCCATTGTTTATTAATTTCTTTTTTAAAATTTATTTTTATTTATTTGAAGGGCAGAGTTAGAGCGAGCGAGAGAGCGAGAGAGCAAGCACGTCTATCTGCTGGTTTACTCCACAAAATGGCAGAGGCTGATCCAGGCTGAAACCAGGAGCTTCTTCTGGTTCTCCTATGTGGGTGGCATGGGTCCAAGAACTTGGGTTATTCCTCTGCTGCTTTCCCTGGTGGATTAGCAGGGAGCTGGATTGGAACTAGAAGAGCCAGGACTTGAACCAGCTCCAATATGGGATGCTAGCAGGCGGCAACTTAATCTGCTATGCCCAGCATTGGCCCCTGTTAGTTTATAGCTTTTTGGTGGAGTCATTGGAGTTTTCTATATATAACATCATGTCATCTGCCAACAGAGACAGTTTTACTTCTTCCTTTCTAGTCTGGATGCCCTTTATCTCTTTCTCTCACCTAATTGCTGTGGTTAGGACTTCCAGTGCTATGCTGAATAAAAGTGGTAAAAGTGGACATTTCTAAGATCTTTTGCCAGATCTTACAAAGGAAGCCTTCATCTTCTCTGCTATTCAGTATGATGCAAGCTGTTGCCTTGTGACATATGGCCCTTTTTATGTTGAGGTATGTTCCTTCTACACCTAATCCAGACTATTTATCATGAAAGAATGTTGAATTTTATCAAAGGCTTTCTACATCTATTAAGATGATCCTCTGATTTTTGTTCTTCATTCGTTTGATGTGATATATCCCATTAATTGAGGTGCATATGTTAAACCATCCTTGCATCCCTTGGATGAATCCCACTTGATCATGGTGAATAATCTTTTTAATGTGCTGTTGTATTCAATTTGCTAGTATTTTGCTGAAGATTCATATATTCATCAAGGATATTGGCTAGTTACCACTTTAATTTTTGGTTGTATCCATGTCTAGTTTTGGTATCAAGGTAATGTTAGTCTCATAGAGAGAGTTTGGAAGAATTCCCTCTTCAATTTTTTAAAAAATTGAAAAAGGATTAGTGTTTATTCTTCCTTAAGTGTCTGATAGAATTCAGCAGTGAAGCTATATGGTCCAAGGCTTTTCTTTGATGTTAGATATTTTTATTACTAAATCAATTTCAGTGCTCATTAATTGGTATGTTTAGGTATTCTATTTCCTCATGATTTTATTTTGGTAAGGTGTATGTATCCAAAAATTTGTCCATTTATTCTACGTTATCTAATTTGTGGCCATATGGTTGTTCATAGTAATCAGTAACAATCCTTTGTATGGCTGTGATATCAAATTAAGCCAATAAAAAATGTTATGTAAATATCTATTCACAAAAGATTGAGTTCAAAACTAATAAGCCCTCTAGTTCTCTAAGGGTAATTTTATTTGCTGAAATGTGTACTTTAATAAATACTTTAAAAGCACTACATAAGGCTGGTATTTCTGTTTCTGGTGACCTCTCATTATGAACATGAAAAAGAAAAGAATTCCATGTAGAGGCATTAGAATCATTAGCTTTTCCTCAATGAGTTACTTCTCCATGAGGGAATGGAATTGGAGCCTTGAACTAATTAATAAACTATATGTGAAGAGGTTATCACAAATCCTTAATCACTGTTTACTAAATATCCACATTCATACAAAACACCCTTACAGAGATCAGGAGCTTTCACACTCAGAGATGCTGATGTAGTTGGACTTGGGTGGGACAGAGCCATCATTATTGTTAAAAGCTCCTTAGGATTTTGTTTGCTATAGTGCTACATTTTCATGGCATACTACATACTGAAATCAAGAGGATTCGAATTTGCTTATTGTCTAAAGTGGGGTTGGCAGTATTTTCCAGATATGTTTTTTTTTTTAATTTTTTTTTTTTGACAGGCAGAGTGGACAGTGAGAGAGAGAGACAGAGAGAAAGGTCTTCCTTTGCCGTTGGTTCACCCTCCAATGGCCGCCGCGGCCGGCACACCACACTGATCCGAAGGCAGGAGCCAGGTGCTTATCCTGGTCTCCCATGGGGTGCAGGGCCCAAGCACCTGGGCCATCCTCCACTGCACTCCCTGGCCACAGCAGAGAGCTGGCCTGGAAGAGGGGCAACCGGGACAGAATCCGGCGCCCCGACCGGGACTAGAACCTGGTGTGCCGGCGCCGCTAGGCGGAGGATTAGCCTAGTGAGCCGCGGCGCCGGCCCCAGATATGTTTTATAATTCAAATCTTGAGAACACACAGGGTAATAGTAATAGGGCCAGAAATAATCTCTTTTCTGTTAATTATTTATAATAATGTCATAATCTGAATAGCAATAAGTTTGATTTTTTTGGTGATTCATCTTAAATATCAGCCACGTCTTGAAGTTGCACAGATGGATGGTCCGTATCTTAATTTTGTTTTGTATGATACCTTTAATGTTATCTTTCTAAAAAATACACATTGTATTGTGATTGCCATTCTCACATATGAGTCATTGTTCTCCATTTATTAACAATGTCCCAAATTTCTTAGTCCAATATTCGTGAGGTCCAGACTATTCTTCAAACTAAGTCCCAAATTATCAACACATCACTCTCCTGGTTTCATTCCTAGACTATACATTGCACTTCTGTAATCCACAGTTTTGACAAGACTTCCTTTTCTTCTCTCTCTCCTTTCTCAGGTTTAAAAGCCCTAGACAAATGCCTCTACCTTCAGGAAAACATCTCTGACCCTAATCAGAATGATTAAGCCTTCTCCTAGCCTGCCTAATGTCTTTCCTTCCCAGTGCTGATTTGCACCACAATTAGCATTCAATGCACTATGATTTTCATTATACATATTTGTGTCTTCCTTCCCCACTAGAAGATGGTAATAACAGAAAGAAAAAGACACAGACAATGAAAGGGAGTGTTTATTGGCCACTTAGTTTTTGCCAACTACTAAGCTAAGTGCTTTCCTTATTCCATACTTTAATTTTCACAAAAGCCCTGCAAGGGATGTTCTATCATTAATTTCATTTTACAGATGTAGAACCAGAGATAGTATGTAATCATTAGTGTACCAGTTTTCATCTCCCAAAGTCTAA
Organism: Oryctolagus cuniculus; assembly: GCF_964237555.1. Classification (NCBI taxonomy): domain Eukaryota; kingdom Metazoa; phylum Chordata; class Mammalia; order Lagomorpha; family Leporidae; genus Oryctolagus; species Oryctolagus cuniculus. The sequence goes on along the minus strand of NC_091453.1, from coordinate 596,936 downwards.
GATAATTCCTTAATCATGGGAACCCCAAAAGCTTTATTAAACTGCAGAATTTGAAAGAGATAAAATTTGCTCTTTGGTAATAAGAAACACAACTTTTTCTCACAAATAAATTTATCATACATGTCTTGTGCTTCAAAATATGGTTTGTTTTATTTTGGTTGGCATGATGATGTAGATGTTTAGATGGAGTAGGGTGGCTCTATGCAGGGTAGATCTTTGGAGAGATGAGTCTATTGATGATTTTATATAAATTCCCCCTTTCAACAGGCCATATTTAGATAGAAGATTAGTTAAATAGGCTAAGGGACCATGTGTATTTGTGAAGAACAAACAATGGGGTCATCCTCTGTTTGGGAAACTCAATTATCCGTGTTTGATGTTACTCCCATTAGTACAACATTGACCCTAATAGAAATTGCTATGATTTCCTGATTGGCATTTAAAACATGTTCAGGGCACATAATATCTACCATCACTCTGAGTGAATCAAACCCAGAAGACAAAATTTACTACTGAACACATCATAGTCCATTCTGTAGGTAGAACTTTAATAATCCATTTGTAGTCATTTATAGTGATGTATCTATCAGTACCTATCAGTACCAGATGTGCTAGCTTTGAATTTGAGACATAATGACTACTGAATACTATGAAAAGGAAAAGAGGACTGTAAAAAAATTTTAGAAGGAGAAAATTACCTAAAATTGAGCTGTTTAAACTGTATGTGTGATTACAAACACACCATCCAAAAACAGGGACAAACACTTACTTTTTGGCTCCTTTGTACCCTGCACATAAATTCCTCTAAAAGCACAAAAATATACTATCTTGGTTAGTGCTGTCTGATACAGTAGCCACAGCTGCATGTGACTGTGGAATATTTGGAATGGAGATGTAATGCAATTATTAAAAAACAGATCTCAAAGACTTTGTATGACAAAATAATGTATAATCTCATGAATAATGTTTTATATTAGTTACAGGGTTAAATAATAATAGTTTGGATTATTAGATTAAAATATTGAGGTTACTTTAGTCTGTTTCTTTACATTTTTCTTTTTTATTACTTTTTAAAAAATTATATAAGAAGTACACATTTCATGTATTTCATATACATAGATTTAGGAGCATAGTGATACTTCCCACGCAACCCTCCCTCCCACCCAGGCTCCCACCTATCCTCCTCCCTCCTTCCTTCCTTCTCCCTTTCAATGTGTTTTATAGTCATAAGGATCACCTTCCAATGAATAAAGAATTCAACAGATAGTAAGAAGAAAAAAACACTGTTCCTGAACAGTAGGGACGAGGCCTTTAAACAATAAAAAATCCTCAAAATGTCAATTTTGCTCATATACATCACATTTTTTGTACGCTGTTATCACAGATCAGGGAAAACGTATGGTGTTTGTCTTTTTAGGATTGGCTTATTTCACTGAGTACAATGCTTTCTAGTTGCATCCAGTTCATTGTGAAAGACAGGCTTTCATACTTCTTTTAAATGGCTGAGCAGTATTCTATAGTGTATATAAAAGACATTTTCTTTATCTAGTCATCAGTTGATAGGGATCTGTGTTGATTCCATATCTTGGCTTTTGTGACTTGAATTGAAATAAACATGGGGGTACAGATAACTCTTTCATATGCTAATTCATTTAGTTTGGGTAAATTCACAGGAGTGCAATTTCTGAGGAATCTTCATACTGTCTTCCACAATGGCCGTACTAGTTTGCATTCCTACCAACAGTGGACTAAAGTACCCTTTCCACCACATCCTTGCCAGAATTTATATTTTTTTGATTTCTGTATGAGAGCCATTTTAACTGGGATGAGGTGAAATCTCATGATGGTTTTGATTTGAATTTCCCTGATGACTAGTGATCCTGAGCATTTTTTAATGTATCTGTTGGCCATTTGAATTTCCTCTTTTGAAAAATGCCTATTCAAGTCCTTTGCTCAATTTTGTTGTTGCATTTCTTCAATTCTTTATAGATTCTGGATATTAATCCTTTATCAGTTGCATAGTTTGCAAATATTTTCTCCCATTCTGTTGGCTGCTTTTTCACTTTGCTGAGTATTTCCTTTGCCAGCAGAAGCTTCTTAGCTTGAGGTAATCCCATTTGTCCATTTTTGCTTTTGTTGCTTGTGCTTCTGGGGTCTTTTATAAGTCGTCTTTGCCTATGCCAATGTCTTGCAGAGTTTCCACAATGTTTTCCTCTAGCAAGTTGATGGTTTCAGGTCTTAGATTTAGATCCTTGATCCATTTTGAGTTGATTTTTGTATAAGGTGTAAGGTAGGGCCTAATTTCATATTTCTGCATCTGGAGATCCAAGCTTCTCGGCACTATTTGTTGAAGAGATTGTCCTTTATCCAGGTATTGATTTTAGCTTGTTTGTCAAAGATTAGTTGGTTATAGATGTGTGAATTGATTTCTTGAGTTTCTATTCTGTACTATGGCTCTACATGTTCAGTGAGAGTATCAGAAAATCTAAGTTTTATTATGTGGTTCACATTATATTTCTATGCAAATTACCGACCTTCTCTTTGCATCAAATTCCTCATCTTAAATCACAATGACAGCTTATGAGGTTTCTGAGAGGATGAAATGATTGAATACATAAGCCACTATGTTCTTCTCATATGTCATGCTGAAAACTCAGTGAAGATTAGGAAATGTGTAACCATTCATGAGTAGCATGGACACTGACAATCTTACCAAGAACCCTTCAGGAGTTTCCCTTTGCCCACAAGATTCTAAGCACCTTGGAATGGCTAAACATGTGAAACTTACAGAAGCTGGCCACTGCCCAGCCTTCTAGCTTTCAGTTCTATGACTCACAATGAAACTAACCACCTTCATTCAACTGCCTTTGCAATTTTTGAGCTGTTATTTTTTTCCCCAGGTCTTTTTCCCTATCTTCTTGCAAAGTGACCTCTGTGTGGGGGTCACTTCCTTTGTAAAGCTCCTCCCAGATCTCACCCACATGTAGAAATCATGGAGTCAAACACTTTTCCAATGTAATGTCTACCTATGTCTATTAAAGTAAATATCAAACTGTATTATAGTTACGGCTTTCCCTGTAAATGACCCTCACTCAGTTGTAATCTTGAGGTTAACAACAAAGTTTTTCTTTTGGGTGTGTCAAGTACCTAGCAGGTTCTTGGCTCACATACATTGTGCAATAAATTTGCTGAGCTCTTAAAGCTATCTGAGCTGATTGGTTAGGGGAACGGATAATTCTCTAGTGGTTTGGTTTGTGGATTTTTTGAAATTCCATTTATCCCATAGTTCATTTTGCTCTACGCATTTCCCAGCTATGGTGCTTCTCTATGACTATTACCAACCAATGCAACTTGAAATAGTAGTGTTGGCATCACTTCCAGCCCCAGGATATTAGGAGCAGGTTACTTGTTCCATCCTCTTTCACTTTTAGGTCCACAGAGGTAGAAGCAAAGGAATTCAAGATGCCATAGTTGCAAAATGGAAGTCATCAGTCCCTGAGCTGGTGCTTGGAGAAAAGGCAAGCAAGAAAAGACACCAAGCTACATTAGGCTGGATTCTAAATGAAACGTTTGCCTTACCAAGACACAGAAATTTGGAAGTTAGTTATCACAGCATAGCTTTGCATGTCCTAACTAGGAAACTGACTATAATAAAGAGAACTAGAACATTTCTTTGCCATGACAGTTTAACTGCAAGGGCTCCTGGGAGGGGAAATGACACATACACCTCCCTTCCCAGAGAAATCCAAGAAATAAAGCATGCGGATGCCTTGGAGTTTTAGGGAGCAAAAAGGGTGATCTCTGAGGGGAGAAGGCCAGGAAGAGGACATGGAAAGTGGTACAGTGTGGTTACAGGACACCCACTTCCATGGTCAAAGGAAAACAAATCATAAACCTAAAGGAATTAACATTCAGGATCACTAAGATATGTGGCCTTGCTTCCTTCTATTTTACTTAATGCTAAACTTGAACAGGTGTATAAATACAAATGAATGGGGCCTTTATGTCTAATAACAGAACTCATTTCTTTTTGGCATCTTGATAAAGCTGAAGGATATAGTTTTTTTTTTAAAGCGTTTATTTTGGATCAGTTAAGTTGTTCTACTCAAAAACATCATCAATATTCTCTAAGGTATCAAAACTAGTTTTAGCAAAATTTCCCAGGAGTTGACTGTTGCTAGTCTGAAAATAGATACCATTTTTTTTTAAACTGAAGATAACTAAGAGCCTCAAAACCAAAACCCTATAAACCAAGTAGAATTTCCTCCTCTAACAATGGGCTATATGCTTCTATCTCTTCCTATAGTTGTATCTCATTATAAGCTACAAGGACTGTATGTGAACCATGGGAGTGATATCCTTTTCATTTGAGACTTCTCACATTCTCCCATTTATTTGATCATCTGACCAGAGGAAAGTATGGTTAATTTCTGCATAGTGACATTTCAATTGATGAAGATTATAATTGGAGCTGAAAAATTCCTATCACCTGGTAATATCATAGTAGATGTAATGCAATACTTTACTCAACTATGTGGTGATGCTGATTTTAACAATCCCACTGCACTGCCAGTCATATAACAGTATAATAAATACAATTATGTATAGTTCATACTCTTTATTATAAATGACTCTAAGCCTATTACAGTAGTATATTTTTAATGTATTCCCACTGATAAAAAAAGTTTACTATAAAATAGTATGTTATGCTGTATTGGCAGTATCCTCATACTTATTTGATCACATTTCTTATTTTTTTTTTTGACAGGCAGAGTTAGACAATGAGAGAGACAGAGAGAAAGGTCTTCCTTTTCCGTTGGTTCACCCCCCAAATGGCCACCACAGCCGGCGCGCTGCACCATTCCGAAGCCAGGAGCCAGGTGCCTCCTCCTGGTCTCCCATGGGGTGCAGGGCCCAAGCACCTGGGCCATCCTCCGCTGCACTCCCGGGCCACAGCAGAGAGCTGGACTCGAAGAACAACCGGGAAAGAATCCGGCGCCCGGACCAGGACTAGAACCTGGAGTGCCAGCGCAGCAGGTGGCGGATTAGCCAAGTGAGCCGCGGTGCCAGTTGGTCTCACATTGTTTTGTTCATAATAGCTCTAGGATATATATTTTATATATAAGAAATATATCTCTTTTTTAAAAAGATTTATTTGAAAGAGTTATACAGAGAGAGAAGGAGAGGCAGAAAGAGAGATCTTCCATCCTCTGGTTCACTCCCTAATTGGCTGCAACAGCCAGAGCTGTGTCGATCTGAGGCCAAGAGCCAGGAGATTCCTCTGGGTCTCCCACGTGGGTACAGGGGCCCAAGGACTTGGGCCATCTTCTGCTTTCCCAGGCCATAACAGAGAGCTGGATCGGAAGTGGAGCAGCCAGGTCTCGAACCGGTGCCCGTAAGGGATGCCGGCACTGCAGGCGGTGCAGTGTGAACCATGCAGGTGCAGGGGCCCAAGAACTTGGGCCATCCTCCACTGCCTTCCTGGGCCAGGGCAGAGAGCTGGACTGGAAGAGGAGTAACCGGGACTAGAACCAGCACCCATATGGGGTGCCGGCACTGCAGGCAGAGGATTAACCTAGTGAGCCACGGTGCCAGCCCTGCAAATATGGATCCTTAATAAAAAAAACATTGACCACTAAGGCTTGGGAAAGATTTTCTGGTTGGTAATACTCTATGTGTATCATCATGAATGGATACTTGGAGAAGACTGTGTACTAATGAGCTGTAAGAAGAAAATGGAGGCCTCAGGTTTGGAATCATTCTGGACCATGTGCTTCCTGCCTTGGCTAATTTTAACCAAATCCTTTCTTTGTAGTCAACTGTAGCTATGGGTAGAATGGCTTCCAGTGATTATGGTGAATTATAAAAACTGAAGGTGGTTCTGAGACCCCACTAAAACCTGAAGCTTGTGTCAGAAGTAACTTCATAATTTGTTCTGAACTCCCTATAATAGTAAAATGTAATTGGCAAAGGAGTTGGAAGCAGAAAACCAAGTTCAAGGGTGAGCCCTGTGATGTACCAGCTGTGTGAATTGGGGTACATTATTTGCTCTCTTTATGCCTCAGTGTTCTCATCTGTGAAATGAAAATATGTGCCAGAGGACTACTACAAAAATTAAGATAATGATTATGGAATGTTTAAAATTATGAAGCCTTATATAAACATTAGATATACAAAGATTTCCTTGTTGCCTCTGAAATGATTCAATGTGGAACCATGCACCCTAGATGCCTATTTTGCCATGTCATCAAAACTGTTTTTCTCTAACCAGACTGATTTCAAATTATTGGTGTTACTGGCCATATCTGTAATCTCATATCTTACTTCAAATTCATAATGTACTTAGAATGAAGGAATACTAATCATGTACTATAATGATAGCACATAAAGCCATGGATATGATGAAATGAATAATTGAGTAAAATTGAGTATTCAGATTATAGGCATTAGAGAGCAACCATAAAGCTGCAAATAATATCTTCAATTTGTGAGTTCTCACTAGATTTTAATTCTTTTCAAACATTTTGCTCTGTCCTAGTAATTTTCTGAAATTACCAGAATATTTAATGTTACCTTATTTTGTAGCAACCTGGAGCTGAAAAAGAGTATATAGCCCAAATTTTCATTTATTCATTTAACAAATAGTTATTGCAAGTAGTTATTTGACAATAACTATCTGTTAAACAATGCACTATTATAGATGTGTTATTTAACAGTCGTAAACATACAAAATTCTTGCTCACTGAAGCTTAAATTTTAGGGACTCTGGCTTGTAAGATTTCCATGTAGCTAAATATCATAAAAATATCTGAGATAGGACTTGAATGTGGCTTTTCTGAAAATTGAATTTAGTCCATTTTCTTTCCTATCACTGTTTTAATGTACAATTAAAATGGAGTTGGTCTCTCATATGTTAACCAGACCATGTATTTCAATTGTAGTTTAACTCATGAAATCTAAGAATCTTTTTGTAAGATTTCTGACAAGAACCCAAAAAGGGAAATAAAGAATGGATATCCATAATCATACTAGACAGAAAATTTATAAATATAGCTTTTAAAATTGGGGGAAATACCTCTTGAATTGTTTATAGTGGCAAATTAGTAGAAACATATACAAACTTTTAGATGAATAACATTGGTCAGAAAAAAAGGAGACAGAAGAAATAAATCTGGAGTGATTGTTCTATTAGAGCTAGGTTAGGAACCTAGGAATTTGCTGTAATAAATCATTAATAGTCATCACATGGCATCAGATGAGACTGGGGATAGAGGTAATTAAGAAAATGATGGACTCTGAGATCAATGGCATTAGCCAAATTGTATGTATTCATAAATTATATTTGTCTCCTTCTAAAAGAGATTTGGTGACTTTTTAATAGAAAGCTTTTATTTAATAAATATTAATTTCATAAGTACAACTTTTGGATTATAGCAGTTCTCCCACATCCACCCTCAAACCATCCCACCTCCTACTCCCTCTCCCATCCCATTCTTCATTAAGATTCATTTTAATTATCTTTATATACAGAAGATCAACTGTATACTAAGTAAAGATTTAAATAGTTTGCACACAGACACACAAAGTATAAAGTACTATTTGAAGACTAGTTTTACTGTTAATTCTCATAGTATAACACCTTAAGGACAGATGTCCTACATGGGGAGTAAGTGCACAGTGACTCCTGTTGTTGGTTTAACAATTAAGACTCTTATGTATGATGTCAGTAATCACCTAATGCTCTTATGAGTTGCCAAGGCTATGGAGGCCTCTTGAGTCCACAAACTCCAACATTATTTGGACAGGGCCATAATCAAAGTGGAGGTTTTCTCCTCCCTTCAGAGAAGGGTACCTCCTTCTTTGATGGCCCCTTCTTTCCGCCAGAATCTCACTCCCAGAAATCTTTCATTTAGGTCATTTTTTGCCACAGTGTCTTGGCTTTCCATGCCTGAAATGCTCTCATGGGCTTTTTAGCCAGATCCGAATGCCTTAATGGCTGATTCTGAGGCCAGAGTGCTGTTTAGGACATCTGCCATTCTATGAGTCTGCTGTGTGGACTGCTTCCCATGTTGGATCATTCTCTCCTTTTTAATTCTATCTATTGTTATTAGCAGACACTTGGTCTTATTTATGTGATCCCTTTGATACTTAATCCTATCTTTCTTATCAGTTATGAACTAAACTGATCACTTTAACTAGTAAGATGGCATTGGTACCTGCCAACTCAATGGGATTTGGAGTCCCATGGTAAGTTTTTAGCTTTACTCTTAGAGGTAAGTCCAAGGGAGCGCATGCTGAACTGTGCATCTCCTTCCTCTTTTATTCCCATTCTTATTTTTAACAGGGATCAATTTTCAATTGGATTTAAACACCTAAGAATAATTCTGTGTTAAGTAAAGAGTTCAACAGATGGTATTAAGTAGAAAAAGAAAATAGTAAAAAGAATAAAATAGTAAGCTGTTCCTCAACAGTCAGGACAAGGGCTGATCAAGTCATTGCTTCTCATAGTGTCAGTTTGACTTCTAAAGGTTTCCTTTTAGGTGCCTAGAAAATTGTCACATATAAAGGAGAACATATGGTGTTTGTTTCTTTGAGACTGGGTTAGTTCACTCAGCATGATGTTTTCCAGATTCCTCCATTCTGTTGCAAATGACTGGATTTCATTTTTTTTTTACCACTTTGTAGTATTTCATAGAGTATATATCCCATAATTTCTTTATCCAGTCTTCTGTTGATGGGCATTAGGTTGATTCCATGTCTTAGCTATTGTGAATAGAGCGTCAATAAACATTGAGGTGCACATAGCTCTTTTATTTGCCAATTGAATTTCCCTTGGGTAAATTCCGAGGAGAGGGATGCCTGGGTCATATGGTAGGGCTATATTCAGATTTCTGAGGTAGAGATTTGGTGACTTCTACCAAAGTCATCCATACCACAGTAATTAAAATATCAATTCAACCATTCAATAAATATTTATGGTACTTCTATTATGCTCCATGAGTGGTGGTTGGTACTAGGAATGCAGTATTTTTTTTTTTTTTTGACAGGCAGAGTGGACAGTGAGAGAGAGAGACAGAGAGAAAGGTCTTCCTTTTGCCGTTGGTTCACCCTCCAATGGCCGCCGCGGTCGGCGCGCTGCGGCCGGCACACCGCGCTGATCCGATGGCAGGAGCCAGGAGCCAGGTGCTTTTCCTGGTCTCCCATGGGGTGCAGGGCCCAAGCACTTGGGCCATCCTCCACTGCACTCCCTGGCCACAGCAGAGAGCTGGCCTGGAAGAGGGGCAACCGGGACTAGAACCCGGTGTGCCGGCGCTGCAAGGCGGAGGATTAGCCTAGTGAGCCGCAGCGCCGGCCAGGAATGCAGTATTTTTTGAACCAGGAGCTGCCTCTACTTCTTGAGTCCTGCAGTGCAACCTGCTAAAGACAGTAAATTCCCTCCAATAGGAAAGGAGTGCAGGAATGAGGCCAGTGAAATGGATTGGGGGTAAGAAGAGATGGGTGTGAGTACATGAGTGTGGGCAAGAGAATCAGGCGTGAGGGTACAGAAACATGAGGGGGTTCAAGGCAGTTTAGAAAGGCTCAGCATCATGAGCAAAGGCAAAAAGTAGAGAACAGGCAAACTGCAGCCAGATCATAGATGGCTTCATAAACTGAATTAAGGCCTCTGGCATTTGTTGGAAGGCATTAAGGAAGTTTCAAAGGGTTTTAAAGAAAGACTGAAACGACCATGTTTGTGGTTATATAACTGGACAATGGAGACTGTACTGAAGGGAATCAAGACTTTAGGGAGGCCATCACAATGATTTGAGTCACCCCAAAATTGAACCAAGGTGTTTGTGTATAAGCAGAGAACAAGTTGACATATAAGTGAACGAAATGAATGGGGCTTTTGAATTAATTGTACATGGAAAGTGTTCAGTTCAGATGGATATCTGGTGGTGCATTTACAAAGATATGAAACAGTGGGAAAGAAATATTCTGTGTGTGCATCTATGTGTGTGAGAGGGAGAGAGAATTGATGACTTCACTTTGTATTTAAACTTGAGATATCTATAAAGAGTCAGAGAGGTGACAAAATGACTAATAGAAACATAATTTATAGCTCAAGTGAGAGATTAAAATTTCTTCAAACTAACCAAAGGAATTACTGATTCCATTAAACAAAGTAAAGTGCTCCAGATTCCTTGATCACCTGAAGGCTTTGGCCTCCATCCTCTTTCTTTTCTGATAATTGGTTAAAAATAATTAACCCAAATTAATAGGCAGTGAGAATATTCTCTTGAATGCATATTTATTGTTTACATTTTGTGAGTGTAAGGATGATCTTAATGCCTTCCACAGACTCAACTGGTTCCAATTTAGTGTTGCTACCTTTATGATGTTCAATTTCTCACAGCAGGCTTTGAGGGATCTTTTTAAGGTCCATGCTTTATATGTATTTAAACATATTTCCTTGCTTTCACACAACAGGATATTCCAGGTCTATTTTGAGTTCTCAGGCACCATAGAGCTGACCATTGGGAACCAGGGAGAATACATTGTATTATTTTACAGGAGAATTCAAAGCAGAGTCAGGTAGCACACAAGTGTCAAACCACTATCATAAGGCAAATAAAGTACCTTAAGGTCAAGTATTCAAGTTTCTTTTTTACCATACTCTAATATAAGAGATTATTGGTCTACTTTATTAATTCCTTCTAGTAACCTCCGGTATATTATTCCATATTTTGTCACAATAAACAATACTCTATTTTATCGTTTCATACTCAGAAGACTTTTTCCCATTCTCTTTTTCTTTTGCTCAGGCATTTTTGGAATTGGCACCAAAATATGAAAGACTAGATTACGAGTCAGAAGCAAACCAAAGCCCATCAGCAAAATCCAGCCCATTTATTGATTTTCAAATAAATATTTTTGAAAGACAGTCATTCTCTTTGGTCACATATTTTCTATAACTGCTTTGCACTATTATTCCAGAATTGCCTAGTGTATGATAGAGATTGCATGTTCCACAAAGCCTAAAATTTTTCCTAGCTGACCCTTTATGGAAAAGAAAAAAAATGGCATCCCTTGGTCTGAATGCAATCCCTGTCTGTATTTGTCAGTCACCAGTTGTCTAAAAATAAAAGAAAATCCCATCAAGGTGGCATGTACCAATGCTATCTCACTAGTCCAAGTGATCAATTTCAGTTCACAATTAATCATACTGATAGGTCTAAGAGTCAAAGGAATCACACAAACAGGACTAGTGTCTGCTAAAACTAACTGATAGAATTAAAAAGGAGAGAACAATCCATCATGGGAAGCAGGATACACAGCAGACTCAAAGAATGGCAGATGTCCTAAATAGCACTCTGGCCTCAGAATCAGCCCTTAAGGCATTTGGATCTGGCTGAAGAGCCCATGAGAGTATTTTAGGCATGGAAAGCCAAGACACTCTGGGGAAAAAAAAGTCCTAAATGAAAGATCTCTGCAAGTGAGATCCCAGTAGAAAGAACGGGCCATCAAAGAAGGAGGTAGCTTTCTCTGAAGGGAGGAGAGAACTTCCACTTTGACTATGACTTTGTCTAAATAAGATTGAAGTCGGCAAACTCAAAAGGCTTCCATAGCCTTGGCAACTCATGACTAGAGCCTAGGGTGATTACTGACGCCATAAACAAGAGTGTCAAATTGTTAAGTCAACAGGAGTCACTGTGTATTTACTCCTCATGTAGGATCTCTGTCCTTAATGTGTTGTTCAATGTGAATTAATGCTATAGCTAGTACTGAAACAGTATTTTACACTTTATGTTCTGGTTGGGTGTAAACTGATGAAATCTTTACTTAATATATACTAAATTGATCTTCTGTATATAAAGATAATTGAAAATGAATCTTGTGAATGGAATGGGAGAGGGAGCGGGAGGTGGGAGGGAAGTTATGGGGGGGGAAAAGCCATTGGAATCCATAAACTACTTTGGAAATTTATATTTACTAAATAAACGTTTTAAAAAAAAATCCCAACACACTTTCAAGGGAATACCAAAGAGAGACATGGGCTATACAGTAGTTCAGCTAGATTCTCATACATTTGCCATCAGTTGAAATGAAATGGACACAATGAGAAACAGTGACTTGATCAGCCCTTGTCCTGACTGTTGATGAACAATTTAATACTTTATCCCTTTTAGTATTTTTTTGTTCTACTTAATACTATTGGTTGAACTCTTTAATTAACACACAATTATTCTTAGGTGTTTAAATTTAACTGAAAAGTGATCCCTGTTAAATATAAGAGTGGGAATAAGAGAGGGAGGAGATGTACAATTTGGGACATGCTCAATCGGACTTGCCCCAAATGGTAGAGTTAGAAATGTGCCAGGGGATTCCAGTTCAATCCCATCAAGGTGCCATGTACCAATGCCATCTCACTAGTCCAAGTGATCAATTTCAGTTCATAATTGATCATAATGATAGGATTAAGAGTCAAACAGATCACATAAACAAGACTAGTGTCTGCAAATACTAACCGATAGAATAAAAAAGGGAGAGAACGATCCAACATGGGAAGCAGGATACACAGTAGACTCAAAGAATGGCAGATGTCCTAAATAGCACTCTGGCCTCAGAATCAGCCCTTAAGGCATTTGGATCTGGCTGAAAAGCCCATGAGAGTATTTTAGGCATGGAAAGCCAAGACACTCTGGGGGAAAAAAAAAGACCTAAATGAAAGATCTCTGTGAGGCAAGTGAGATCCCAGTGGAAGAAGGAGCCATCAAAGAAGGAGGTAGCTTTCTCTGAAGGGAGGAGAGAACTTCCACTTTGACTATGGCCTTGTCTAAGTAAGATCAGAGTTGGCGAACTCAAAAGGCATCCATAGTCTTGGCAACTCATGACAAGAGCCTAGGGTGATTACTGATGCCATAAACAAGAGTGTCAATTGTTAAGTCAACAACAGGAGTCACTGTGTATTTACTCCTCATGTAGGATCTCTGTCCTTAATGTGTTGTACAATGTGAATTAATACTATAACTAGTACTCAAACAGTTTTTTACACTTTGTGTTTCTGTGTGGGTGCAAACTTTTGAAATCTTTATTTAATATATACTAAATTGATCATCTGTATATAAAGATAATTGAAAATGAATCTTGATGTGAATGGAATAGGAGAGGGAGCGGGGGATGGGAGGGTTGCGGGTAGGAGGGAAGTTATGGGGGAGAAAAAACCATTGTAATCCATAAGCTGTACTTTGGAAATTTATATTTATTAAATAAATGTTTTAAAAAAGGATTGGAACTATGCAGGTAATTACAGATCTTTAAGTTTTTCCCCAAAGTTCTTTACCTTTTTAATGACATGAGTCCTAAGATTATGATTTATTATTTATTCTGAGCACTCTGATATAGAACTGCGACTTTTTAAAGGCCTTTGTTTTTATATGCATGTAGTAAGTTGATTGTCTCAGTAGTCCTGGTTCTTCAGCTATAACCCTTCTCCGTCCATGCCGTTTACCTTGTGACTTTGCAGTTTCTGTCACTGTAGAGAGACAATGTGTTTTCCCAGCTCTGTTATCGGTGTTGGCCTTGTGATACACTGTCATTTGCAGAATGTGGTGAAGGTGATGAGGTGCTAGTTCTGATTTTCAGGAGACCTTTCATATTTCTGCCTGCTACTTTGCATCTCTACCATAAAAAACATACAAAGGAGGATGAAAGACATATGTAGCATATCTGAGTTGCCCATTTTACCCACGGCACACCCAGCCAAGATTGATCAACAATGAGCAATACCCATGTTTACAAATAAGCCCAAACAAGAATGACAGGGTTGCCTAAACCAACCACTCTAAATATGTAAGTGGTTAACACTTGTTTCGTGCTACTGAGGAGTTTATTTGCTAGTTTGTCATAAAGCATTATTGTGACAGTAGATAGCTAATACAAAATATTACTTATCTCAGTGTTGTACCAGTCCACCTTGAAAAACAATTAACAATGTAAGAAAATACAACTAAATTGATATTGAAAAATTTGAGACACTTATCAAACTTAAAACCCAAGAGTTTAAGTAGAATAATTTATATGAATTGTCCAAATTCCACAAGGGCAAACTTTGAAAACACTAGCACATTTGGATTATGATGCATTTTATTTGCAATTCTGTAATTATATTACATTTGAATATCCCCAAATCCCTGTACAAGTAATTCCCCAACATTTTTGGACCCATCTCAGAAGTTTTTAAACTCTGCATAAAACAAATATGAGAATTTAGCAGGTTGTATCTGTAGAAGATTTTGATGTAATTATCCAACATTGTTCAGGGATTTTAGGCCCTCTAATGTTTACATCACATGGTGAGTGGGGGATAACATGATGCCCGAATGTTAGATTGAGCTTTAACCACATCTAAATAAGCCTAGTGCATATTGGGATTCCCACTTGGATCTATAGGAGCTGACAGGAAGTTATTTTCAACAATTTGGTTAGTTCTTGTGGCTCAGAGTTTATGATTCCCATAACTGATTTGGATGATACTTTACCTTGGGGTAAGGTGAGAGATTTTCATCCTACATGATAATTAGCTTCTACCTTCAGATAGAAGCAATACCGATTCCTGAAAGCCACGTGATTTCATTTATGGAAACCCTTTGGTATTACTTCTGCTAATGGCTGCTGCTCTACTGGAAGTGGGTATGTCCATCTTCAGCCAGTCATGCAGAAGGGTTTAATCAGTCCCCCTCTTGTGAAAATCAGTGGTCTCAAAAATTTCTTATTTGAGCTGTATTTTCCCCTGCTTCTCCTCTCCTGCTCCAACTCTCCCTATCCCCCACCCCGCCCCCGCCAAGTTGTGTCTCAGTGATTTTTAATTTGCCTAAAGAAGCTAGAGAGCTTCCGAGTATTTTAGAATAAAATATCATTTAGCTAAATTCTTCTTGGGGAGCTCCCAAACTTTGAGTGACTTTTCACTGAAAAGGTGGGGGAGCAGTCGTAAACCCTTCCTTGCCCCTGCCATACACCTCACAGTTTTAATCCAAAGTTACGAGGGTTCCAGATAGGAAAAAAAATAATTAATCTTCTTCCAAGATTTGAGAAGATCTGGCCTTCATGCCAACATTTCCCTTTTTATCTTAGTTGGCTCTGTTGCCAGAAGGTCATTTTTTTCCTAAACAACATTTTGTCTGCTAGTATCAGTTGTTTGATGCTTTGGTTTCATTGCTTCAGGATGATTTCAAATCAGTATGCTTAGGAACCATGGCTCATCCTGGACATAATTATGAATCTGGTTCACTACTTTTCAAATATTTGTAGTACTATTTATCACTGGGTTCATGCACATCTCCTGAGCAGACCGTCCAGGAAGGGAGCAAGAAGAAGGACGGAGGAAGAAACAAGCGATAAGGAAGTATATTTACTGTCTTAGAAATGTATCTACAGGCTACATGGTATCTGTTCTTTTTTTTTTTTTAAGATTTATTTGAGAGGTGGAGAGGCGGAGAGGGAAAGGGAGAGGTCGAGGTATTCCATCCGCTGGTTCACTCCCCAGATAGCCACAATGGCCAAAATTAGGCAGATCTGAAGCCAGGAGCTTCTTTCAAGTCTCCCGCATGGGTTCAGGGCCATCTTCTACTGCTTTCTCAGGCCATAGTAGAGAGCTGGATCAGAAGTGGAGCAGCCGGGACTTGAACCAGAACCCATATGGGATGCCAGCACTGCAGGCAGCGGCCCCGAATTGGTTCTTTGTACTGAAATCATATTTACATGAGAATTGATGAGAAAAAAATATTTTTTACTATTGGCAATTTTCCTATCTCAATGAAATACTTTTGATTATCTGCTTGGAATGTGTCTATTTCACATAGAAAATTATTTCTGAGACCCTAACTTCTGTGTGCCATTAAAATTTTGTTATAGCCCAAAGCAGTTGGAAGACTTTCTATTTTATTTTTTCCTTTTGAGATTCGCCTCTCTGGGTTAATGAGAATAAGCAAATATTAGCCTTTTTCTTAACTTCTCATGTACATTTAAACTCAATTTTGTTTAATGAACAGCCTCTAATTTGTAAGATGCTTGGTGGGGAGGTATTTTCTTCATTCCTGATGATACTACTCCTGATGGATGTATCCTAACATTAGTATCATGATTTTACTTGTCATTAAGAATCAGATTCTGGGTCAGGTGGTTCACTGTTTTAACTGTTACCAAAAATACAAAGCATGGCTAGAGCCAATAAAAGAGTTGTAATTTAGCTAAAGTTGGGATTGCAATTCATTTACAATCCACAGTCACAAGAAACTCTGATATGAGAGTGGTAGGACTTCTCGCCTAGAATGATTCCTCCTTCCTTACCTACTATAGAGGTATTTATTCGGACACCAAGCATGGTCAGATCATCAACCTGGTCTTCTGAGTTGGTGTATCTTGCTGCAATTTCATCTCCCTATAACTCTAACTATTAGGATCTGAGGAAGTACTACTTCTGATACTAACAGATGGTAATGTGATAAGGAAAGAATAATGTAAATGATGGACAGATACCAATGAATCCAGTTATATGAGATAAACATTATTTTATAGGAAAATACAAGATGGTTTATCTTTCCAGAAATGATTACACAGAACAAGAGGGGATGGGAGAAACTCCCAGCTCCAGGAAGAGGCTTCCTGCCTTCCCAAAAGCTTCTTTAAGAAAACAGAGCTTCCTGTGAAACTATGCATAAAGAGTGGAGACCCTGCCACACAACATAAACTCATACCCTCTTCAGGAAGTTTCTTTCCCAGCTCCTGCAGATCCTGGCTCTTCTGGATAGGTGTTTGCATCATATCATATCCATGAGCAAGCCACTTGTATTGAAGAATTCATTTTCAATCTTCAATGTTTATTGTGAGACTACCCCTTAGGTACAGGACTATTTTTGAAGGAATGTGCAAGATAACCCAGGTATAGCATCTGGAATTAAAATAAGGTCTAAGACAGAGTTGGGAGTAATGGCAACAAATGGGGATGAAGAGAGGAAGAAGAGTCTGAGGGGAAGACTGAGAAGGACTCAACAGGCAGAATGAAAAGAAGTGGCATGTGAGGGTCCCGGGACTCGAAGGAAACTAATGTTTAGAGCGAGGAAGTAATCAACAGAGTCAAATATCACCAAAAGGTCAAGTAAAAGTAAAGCACTAGAAATAGTTCACTAGATTACTGTTGTGGAAGTTATTAGTGCAGACAGACTGATGCAGCCAATTAGAGTGATGAGAAAAGGATGTGGATTGACTAGTCTGAACATCGGGAGAAAGGTGAGGAAGAGAAATATGATGGACCACTCATCTTTATAACATGCTGCCTGTGAGTGGACTGGAGAGATAGGACCCTGGCTGTATAATTGACAGAGTTAAGGACAGATATTTTTAAAAGGAGAGAGACTTCAGCTGTTTAAATTCTCATAGGTAAGAGATAATGGAGATAAATAGAATGAAATGGTGGGATATAAACACCAGATGAAGATGTTTGAACAGAAATGGGGGAATTAGTTATCAATTGTATGGGTATTTCTTCCATCACAATTAGAATGGACAATTAGTTTGTAGGGTTATCTGGCTGAAGATAAAGGCTTCAATCTGAAGACTTCAATTTTGCCTGAGAAAGAGAATGTATGACCACTTGTTGAAAGTGGAGGAGAGGGGGCAGGATTTGTTGGCTTGAGAAGATTGGAAGTTGATAGCTAACTGGGGAATGATGTGAGGATTGGCAGGCTGATGGACACAGGAATTATAACAGCTCTCCAATATGTACTCTGTTGGATTTTTTGTTAGCCTTCAACCTCCTGGGTGCTGATAATGTGGACTAGGGTTTGGTCAGGAGAATGGAGGGGAATAGTAGTGGAGAAAAGAAAGAGTGGAGAACCAAAGCATTGAACTGCAACTATAGAGAGTAGGTGGAGATAAAGGATGGACTTAAAAATAGACTATTTGATTAGGAAATCCAGAACAAGGAAAGAAGGAAGTTGTCATCATTTTCCCATTGGGAATCAATATTAACTTGATATTTTCGCATTGAATTTGGATATATGATATCTGGAAAATGGTGAAAATAGATACTAAGTTATGAGACTCATTTCAAAAAATGTAGTTTGTATATGTTTCATCAAAGGAAAAATATGCCTGGATAGATAAGAGAGATTCTTAATCCTAACAGTTACTTCCTTATGCTTCCCAAGTCTTCCTGCACAGATATTGGAGGACACTGCTACTGGGGCATAAGGAACATTGTCACCTTGTGGCAAAGGCCATGTACTGGGGAGTGGGGAAATGAGAAAGAATAGGATTACACCAAAATGGGAGAGATGGAAAGTCAATGACTAGGCTAGGCATCCTTCTTTTCTGCTGCCTCAGTTTAGAACCACCAAAGTGTGTCCTAAAGAGGGACTCAGCAATGTAAATTTTGAAAACTTTATGGAGTTATTTATATGCCATTTAAATCATTCATTTAAGCTAGAGTTCAATGGTTTTTTGTATACACAGAGTTGTGTAATCACAATCACAGTCTTGAAATATTTTCATCACCCCAAAAAGGAATCCCATACCCATTAACAGTCTCTTATCACTTCCTCTCAATACCTCCAGCTTATGAGACCACTAATATTCTTTCTGTCTCTTTGGATCTGCCTATTTTTGATACTTCATATATCAATTTTGGCTTTTATTCCCTGTGCCTCTGAAGTCTTCCCCAAGAACTCTGCCTATACCAATGTCTTGTAGGGTTTCTCCAATGTTTTCTGATAATTTGATGGTATCAGGCCATATATTTAGGTCTTTAATCTGTTTTGAGTGGATTTTTGTATAAGGTGTAAGGTAAGGATCTTGCTTCATACTTCTGCTTGTGAAGATCCAGTTTTCCCTTCACCTTTGGTTGAAGAGACTCTCCTTGCTCCAGGGATTGATTTTAGCTTATTTGCCAAAGATTTAGTTGGTTGTAGATATATGGGTTGATTTCTGGAGTTTCTATTCTGTTCCATTGGTCTATCCATCTGTTTCTGTACCAGTACCATGCTGTTTTGATAACAACTGCCCTGTAGTATGTCCTGAAATCTGGTATTGTGAAGCCTCCAGCTTTGTTTTTGTTACGTAAGATTGTATTAGCTATTCTGGGTCTCCTGTTTCCATATGAATTTCAGCATCATTTTTTCTATATGAGAGGAATGTCCTTGGTGTTTGATTGGTATTGCATTGAATCTGTAAATTGCTTTTGGTACTATGGACATTTTGATGATATTGATTCTTCCAATCCATGAACACGGAAGATTTTTTTTCCATTTTTTGTGTCTTCTTCTATTTCTTTCTTTTATGTTTTATAATTCTCATGATAGATGTCTTTGTCCTTGGTTAACTTTATTACAAGATATTTAATGTTTCTGAAGATATTGTGAAAGGAATTGATCTTACAGCTACTGTGAATGGGATTTCTTAGCCATGGCATTGTCTATGTATACATACAAAGGTTATTGATTTTTGTGTGTTGATGTTATATCCTGCCTCTTTTCTAAACTCTTTTATGAGTTCCAATAGCCTCTTACTGGAGTCTTTTTGATCCCCTGTATATAGAATCATGTCATCTGCAAATAGGGATAGTATGATTTCCTTCTTCCCAACTCATATCCATTTGATTTCTTTTTCTTGCCTAATGGCTCTGGCTAAAATATTCAGGACTATATTGAATAGCAATGGTGAGAGTACACATCCTTGTCTGGTAACGGATCTCAGTGGGAATGCTTCCAACTTTTCCACATTCAATAGGATGCTGGCCATGGGTTTGTCATAAATTGCCTTGATTGTGGTGAGAAATGTTCCTTCTATACCTAATTTGCTTAGAGTTTTCATCATGAAAGGGTGTTCTATTTTATCAAATGCTTTCTGTGTATCTAATGAGATAATCATATGTTTTTTTCTTTGGTTTGTTAATGTGATGCATCGCATTGATTGATTTGTGAATGTTGAACTATCCCTGCATACCGAGATATTTAGTCAAGGTGAATGATCATCCTGATGTGTTGTTGGATTTGACTAGCTAGTATTTTGATGAGAATTTTTGCATCTATATTCATTAGGGAAATTGATCTATAAATCTCTTTATTCTATCTTTTTCAGGTTTAGGAAGGATAATTCATATGAATAGAGTCATGTAATATGTAGTCTTTTGAGACTGGATTATTTCACTTAGAATTTTTCAAGGTTAATGCAAGTTGTAGCAGGTATCCATACTTGACTTCGTCTTATAGTTCAGTCATATTCCTTTATATGGGTAGACCACATTTTGATAATCCATTCATCAGTTAAAGGATAAGTTGGTTGTTTTCACTTTTGGTTATTATGAATAATGCTGCTATGATCATTCATGTACAAGTTTTTGTAGATGTATGCTTTAATAACTCAGATATATGAAGGTACTTAAAATTATGGAAATGGGGTATAAAGGTAAGTTTATTTGGGTGCAAAAATTGTTTTTCAAAGTATTTGCATAATTATTCTCACCATCAATATATGAATATTCTAATTTCTCTACGTCCTTGTCAATACTTGTTATTTTATTATACCATACAAGTGAATATTCAAGTGGTTTTGATTCTGAAATATAATTTTAAAGTTGTTATCAATTAAAATCTAGAATCAGAGTATGAGAATAGATGCAAAGATTTGCACATAGAACCTCTTTAACTTTGTATGATCCGTATCATAGTTCACTTTTGACTCTTCCCCTCTCTGAGCCTTAAGTTACATTGCATTTCTTTAATTACTTATGGTTATGTGGGACCAAGTGACTGGCCTAGCCAATGAGTTGTAAATAGAAACAATGCTGTCACATTTATGCCAAAGCATTCACTTGGTAGTGCAAGACCATCCATGGCTCTTTCCCCTGCCTTGACAACCAACAACTTTTGAGACAGTGGCAACTTTGGTAGCCCGGGTCACGAGATCAGTGGGCATGATTTGTGAGGTGTATATACTGTCTCCGTGAGAGGGAAACATTTGCTATTAAGAGATATTGTTTGCAGCATAATCATGCATATTCTGAGATATAAAATTATTTTTACTCAGACCTTTGTGCTCTTTGATGGTAGAGTTCAATATATCTGACAAATAGCATAGCATCTCTAAGCCTCAGACTCCTCCATCTATAATATAGGCACCAGGAATCTGCATCACACAAGTGCTTAAGTTAAGCAAGACAAGGTTCAAGAATGCTTAGCACTGTGCTGGAATATAAGAGGTTTCTAAAAAAATTATTGTTATTAATAGAAAGACAACGTGTTGAGAACCCATAACATTGGAGCTAACTTTACACAGCAGATGAAAAGAAGTTTTTGAAGGACCAACACATAGAAGCAAGGAATTAAAGAGTAATGGTTTCTCTTTGAATTGCTAGCTTGGCCTTGCAGAAAGCATCCTAAGTGAATGGCCCTATTTATGAACAGCTGC
Source organism: Oryctolagus cuniculus (assembly GCF_964237555.1). NCBI lineage: Eukaryota > Metazoa > Chordata > Mammalia > Lagomorpha > Leporidae > Oryctolagus > Oryctolagus cuniculus. The sequence goes on along the minus strand of NC_091453.1, from coordinate 575,492 downwards.
TTGTCATTATTACAAGCTAGGAGGACTTTCTTCTGGGTCTTGCTTTGTATTCCCAGAGAGAAGAAATGGCCACAGAATTCTGAGTTACATTACAGAATAAGGAGCACACGATATAGACTGTGATTATGTTTAAAATGTGCTAGAAAGGAAATTCATGAATCCATTATCAATAACTTTTCAGCATGACAGGCAGAGGGAGAAATGCCCAAACAAGTTACTTTGAAAATATTTAGAATCAATATAAAATGTATTTTTTCTTCAATGTGCATACCTGGCTTGAGATTTAATGAGGAATGAACCTGATTTAGCCAAGTAAAAGACAATGAGCAGAATTGGTTCATACCATGTAAATGTTTCTAGACATGTGAGAGAAAGGGGAATTCAGTGAGCCAGAACAGTTGTTACCATAAATTAGGCCTCAGTAGCCAGACATTTCATTTTCCTTGGCTTTGTCTCTACTTTCCTCTCTTTGCTTAAATGCTTGACTGTTTAGCTGATTGTTCTTCTCCTGTCTGCATTTTTTTTTATTTTTTGACAGGCAGAGTGGACAGTGAGAGAGAGAGAGACAGAGAGAAAGGTCTTCCTTTGCCATTGGTTCACCCTCCAATGGCCGCCGCGGCTGGCGCACCGCGCTGATCCGATGGCAGGATCCAGGTGCTTTTCCTGGTCTCCCATGGGGTGCAGGGCCCAAGCACCTGGGCCATCCTCCACTGCACTCCCGGGCCACAGCAGAGAGCTGGCCTGGAAGAGGGGCAACCAGGACAGAATCCGGCGCCCCGACCGGGACTAGAACCCGGTGTGCCGGCGCCGCTAGGCGGAGGATTAGCCTAGTGAGCCCCGGCGCCGGCTCTCCTGTCTGCATTTTAAAATGTTGGCATTCCATAGTCCAAATATCAGCCTTATTCTCTCTTCATCCTGCAAACCCTCCTTCAAAGTTCTTATCTCCACCATGATTTTCCCTACGCCCATGGGGTGATAACTTCTCCATCTAAGACATAGTTTCCAGATGTACATTTCAGTCAACCTATTGGAATCCTCCTGCTGGATAACCAAAGTTTATAGCAATTAGTGCCCACATCAAAAAATTGGAAAGGTAACAAATTATCTATCAATGCATCTCAAGGTCTAGAAAAGCAACAACAAACCAAACCCAAATGGAGAGGAAATAAACAAAATTTAAACAAAAAATGATGTAAGAAATCAGTGAAATGAAAAGCTGATTTTTGAAAAAAATTTGATACTCCATTGTACTAACCAAAATAAAAGAAGACATAAATCAATAAAATCAGAGATGTAAAAGGAGAGGTTACAATGGATACCACAGAAATAACAAGAGTCATCAGGAATTACTACAAACAACCATATACCAACAAATCGGAAAATACAGAAGAAATTGATATATTGTCTGTCCCTTATATTTCCACAGCCTTCTGCAAAACCTTCAATCACGTACCTCATAGTATGCACTAATTATTTTTTATTGTACTCTTTTATTGACCTACTGGCAATAGACAGCTCTTATTCACCTCTGAGTCTATTGGAATCCCAGATTCATATTTCTAAATCAAACCACTGGTAAAAGATTTGTACAAGAATATGAAAAGAATTCCCAAACTGAATAAAAAGTTTAAATGGACAAAGGACTTAGCAGACTCTTCACCAAAGAAGATAATAACAAGCAATCAATATCATTAGTTGCAGGGTCTTAGTCCGCCCGAACGAGGATGAACTGGGTCCCAAGAAAGGTAAGTGTGCCGCTCGCCCGTTCCCCAGCCCCCCAATCCCGGGGACAGTTAGACGTAGTGGGGAGTCAAGTAAGCAAGAACTCATTTATTGCATGCGCAGCAATGCCTTTTAAAGCACAAGACCGCAAGATTACTGGGGCAGGGCATAAGGACCAACCAATTACTTAAAAGGTATTTTACAGGGCGACTTTTTACAGGACCAGCCATATGTCTGTACACTCATCAGTTGTCGTCACCTCCCCTGATGCTGCACGGCCAATCAGCTTTGGTGTTAAATGACTTTGGGTACCGCCCACCTTACTTCCTTTGGGCCCCATCTTTGAATTGCCTCATGTGCCTAATTTCCCCACAATTAGTCATTAGGGAAATGAAAATTAAAATCACAGTGAGATACTAACACACATTTATTCAAAGATCTGAAATAAAGTATGAACATATTAAGTGTTAGCAAAGATGTGACTGGAGAACAGTTTAGCTATATGATATGGCCATTCAACTCCTACATACTTATCCAAAAATAAAGAAAGCATACCTGTAGGTCTATAAAAAGACTTCCATAGAAGCGTTATTGATGATGCTCTAAAACTGGAATCAACCTTATCTAATAAAAGGTTTGTGGATAAACAAATTATGATATGCCCATAAAAGTGGTATTACTCAGCAATGAAAAGAATGACTACATAAGAACCTTGATGAGTCTCAAAATAATTACTCTGAAATAAGAAACAATTCATACAGTTTGATTCTATTGATATAAAATTCTAAAATTGCTATCCATAGTGATAGAAAACAAATTAATTACTTCCAGAGGATGGGAGGTATAATGAAAAGGACAGGAAGAATTACGAAGAGGCACGAAGAATTATTGAAAATGATGGATATGTGGGCTTGCGCTATGACATGGTGGATAAAGCTGCCAACTGCTGTGCTGGCATCCCATATGGGCACTGGTTCAAGTCCCAGCTGCTCTGCTTCCGATATGGCTCTGTGCTATGGCCTGGGAAAGCAGTAGAAGATGGCCCAAGTTCTTGGACCCTTTGGGAGACCCGGAAGAAGCTCTTGGCTTCAGATCAGCTCAGCTTGGCCATTGCGGCCAATTGGGGAGTGAACCAGTGAATGGAAGATCTCTCTCACTCTCTCTACCTCTTCCTCTGCCTCTCTAATAAATCTTTTTAAAAATGATATGTTCATTCTTTTGATTGGGGTAATGATTTCGCTGGTGTGTACACATGGCAAAATTTGAAATGTATGACATAAATATATCACATTTTTATGTGAATTTTACTTCAAGAAGTGTAACTGTAATTCCTCCCTCCAGTTTTTTTGAATATTTATTTATTTATTTGAAAGAGTTACACAGAGGGAAGGAGAGAGGGAGAGAGGGAGATGGGGAGAGAGAGCGAGCGAGCGAGAGATCTTCCATCCACAGATTTACTCCCCAATTGGCTGCAATGGCCACAGCTGAGCCAATCTGAAGCCAGGAGCCAGGAGCTTCTTCCAGGTCTCCCATGTGGGTGCAGGGGGCCCAAGAACCTGGGCCATCTACCACTGCTTTCCCAGGTCATAGCAGAGAGCTGGATCAAAAGAGGAGCAGCTGGGACTAGAACCAGTGCCCATATGGGATGCCAGCACTGCAGGCAGTGGCCCCACTTGCTATGCCATAGTGCTAGCCCCTCTCCCTCCAGTTTTAACCATGCTGTCAAGGATTGTTACTTTTTTATTATAAAGGCTTCTTCCAACATATTTTTCACCAATTTCATTTTATATGAAAGGTAGAGAGATGTAGGGAGTCACCCATTTGCTGGTTCACTCCCCAAATGCCCACAACAGCCATTTTTTGAGTCAGCCCCAAACCGGGAACCCAGAATTCAATCCAGATCTCCCTTGTGGGGAGCAAGGACCCAGGTACTTAAGCCATCTCTGCTACCTCCTAGGGTACATATTAACAGGAAGCTGGATCAGAAGCAGAATTCAAACCTGGGAACTCTGATATGAGATATGAGCACCTTTACTTCTGTGCCAAATGCCCATCCCTGCAACATACTTTTTCACTCATTTTACAAACTCACGGAAGCCCATGTTTACTCGCACATGATATACCTACTTGTTTGTCCACTCAGGCAAAGAAGTATTGGATCAAATTCTCTCTGCCTTCATATTCTTTCCGTCCTTCGGGGGTGGGGGTGGGGGACGACATGGTGTTTCTTTTTTATTTCTGTCATCAAGTTCTCTATGTCTTGTGTATGACCTGTCCCCAGTAAGGTGTTTCCTGAGTGCTTATCAGTAACAAATACTCAAGAGGTCTTTTTTCCCTGGATGGAATGGTTTACGCTCTCCCAGTGGTTGAAAATGAGCCAGCTCACGGTCTAGAGGCTGGCTTTAATCTCCTGGGCAGAAGTGTGCTGTGTTTTCCAGCTATAGGATCATGAGCTTATAAAGGGGAGAATATCAGTTATGGTGCTGCAACTGGGATTGGAGTAAGTTCCTCAAGAAGACCGTACTATCAGAAGGAAGAAGTCTTGAGATAAAGGATGAAGTGCGGGTAGAAACCCTTCTTTTTGATGCGATTTATGAACGCTTTTGAGAGCTGTAGGTAACAATCCTATGAAGCAAACCTACTGTAATCTAGCTCACCAGTGTTTACAGAAGTGGGATAAAATGTGAGAACACTGAAACTAAGAGACTGTTTTCCTCAAAAGAAACACCAATCATGTTAACACTTAAACGAAAAGAGAGAAACACGCTGCAGGTTTAATGCAGCACTGGAACTAGGCAACCTCCACTAGGAAGCACAGGCAGACATTTCTTGGTGCCTGGAGGAGGAAAACTCTGCATGATCAACTTCCCCCTCAAGAAACCTCAAGATTCCTGAGCAGCTCCTTTCAAGATGAGAAAATACAGTGTTCAGGTTTCTGCTTAAATAGCAGCTCCTTCCCCACACCCTGATGGCAATTTTTTTTTTCTTCTCTACATTTTTCCAGCCTCATTTTGACTTTATTTTTGTAGCTGGTAGCAAGCCAAGGGCAAAAACCGACCTCTTTCCATCAAATTGTCTGGGAAGAAAGCCCATTTCATCATTAATTAGGTTATCTAATGGCCCCCCCCTTGCTACACAAAATTTAGTCCCCAGACGAGTAGCATTGGCACCAACTGAGAGCATGTTAGACATGCAGAATTTTGAGCCCTTCCCTGGACTTTCTGAATCAGGATCTGTAGTTGTAAAAGATGCCCAAGTAGTTTGTGTGCACATTCAATTAGATAAGTGTGTGTTTAATCTTCATACATCATGTAAAAGATAGAGATTATCATTCTCACTAATCATTTCAGAAAATGCAAACAGGGAGGTAAAATTGACAAGGATTAATAACTAAAAATTGACAGAACTGCGTCTTTAAGGTAGTATCCATAATTCTAAACATCAAGTAGCTCTCCTTTCCACCATGCTTTTCTCTATATGAAAGTCATTCAGTAGTTGTTGTCTTGACCATGGCACTCCCAACCTTACCTCATTTACTGGTTGTCTTTTCTTTGAATTTTTTCTTTTTTTGATCAAACTTTTTTCATATTGAGCAATTTTAGCATTTTGTCATATTTGCTTCATATGTAAATATTATATAAACACATATAAACTTTCTTGAAAGCAAGGAAATTAATATCACATAGGATTCATGACAAAGATAAAGTGAGGAAAGATATTTTGTAGAGGGTATAATTCAGTGGAAACAATCTTTATAAATATCTGTATACAAATAATGACACCCACATATTTTTTAAAAAATAATTTTATTTATAATAGAGACAGAGACTTATACAGAACAAGAAAGCTCTCCCATCCACTGATTCACTTCTCAAATGCCAGGGCTGTGTCAGGCCAAAACCCAAGGCCAGGAACACCATCTGGGTCTCTCATGTGGGTGTTAGGAACCCAATCTGCTGCCTTCCAGGGAGTGCATTTTTAAGATGTTGGAATCAGAAGTGGAAGAAGACTTGAACCCAGGAATTCTGTTATGGGATGCGGATGTCCCCATTGGCATCTTAATTGCTGTGCCAAATGCCTGCCCCTAAGAACCCTGTTCTTTTTTTAAGATTTATTTATTTATTTGAAAGTCAGAGTTACACGCAGAGGAGAGACAAAGAGAGAAAGGTCTTCTACCCAGTGGTTCACTCCCCAATTGGCTGAAACGGCCAGAGCTTCGCCGATATGAAGCCAGGAGCTAGGAACTTCTTCCGTGTCTCCCACGGACACCCACATGTTTTTATACTCTTTATGTATTAACTTGTACAAATGAGAGAAAACACATGGAATTTGTCTTTCTGTGCCTGGCTTATTTCACTTTAGCACAATGATCTCCAGGTTCCTGGATTTTGTTGCAAATGTCAACATTTCATTTTGTGTGTGTGTGTCTGAGTAATAGTCCAGCATGTTCTTTATCTGGTCACCAGTTAATGGGCATCTAGGTTGATTCCGTATCTTTACTACTGTGAATTGGGCTACAATAAACATGGGAGTGCAGATGTCTCTTTCATATGCTAATTTCTTTTTGGATGTATTCCCAGAAGTGGGATAGTTGGTCATATGGTAGACCTATTTTCATTTGCTTGAGACTCCCCATACAGTTTTCCATATGGTTGTACTAATTTGCTTTCCTACCAACAGTATATCAGTGTTCCCTTTTCTCCACATTCTTACCAGCATTTAGGTTTTTTGACTTTTGGATAGTGGCTATTTTAACTAGAATGAGATACCTCATTGTGGTTTTTATTTGAGTTTACCCTATACCTGGTAATCCTGAGCATTTTTCATGTGTTTGTGGGCCTTCTGTATTTCTTCTTTTGAAAAATGTCTACTTACATTTGTTGCCCATTTCTTACTAGATTGTTTTGTTCTTGTTGAACTTATTAGGCTCCTTGTATGTTCTGGTTGTTAATTCTTTATCAAATGCATAGTTTGAAAAAATTTCTTCCTTTCTGTCATTTGTCTCTTCATTCTATTATTTGCTTTGCAAGAGCTTCTTAGTTTGATATAAGCCCATTTGTCTATTTTTGCTTTTATGTCTGTACTTCTGGCCCTGATGCAAAATGCCATTCTCTATGCCAATATCTTAGAGTGTTTCTCCTATGTTTTCCTCTAGTAGTTTGATAATTTCAGGTCTTACATTTAAACCTTTGATCCATTTTAAGTTGATGTCTGCATGAGATGTAAAGTATGGGCCTTGTTTCAAACTTCTGCATGTGAAAATCCAGTTTGTCCCAACACCATTTATTGACGATGCTACCATCTCTCCTGGCAACGTTTTGTTTGTTTGTTTGTTTGTTTTGGTTTCTTTTCTTTTTTTTTTTGTTTTTTTTTTTTTTGACAGGCAGAGTGGACAGTGAGAGAGAGAGACAGAGAGAAAGGTCTTCCTTTGCCGTTGGTTCACCCTCCAATGGCTGCCGTGGCTGGCGCGCTGCGGCCGGCGCACGGCGCTGATCCGATGGCAGGAGCCAGGTGCTTCTCCTGGTCTCCCATGGGGTGCAGGGCCCAAGCACCTGGGCCATCCTCCACTGCACTCCCGGGCCACAGCAGAGAGCTGGCCTGGAAGAGGGGCAACCGGGAAAGAATCCGGCGCCCCGACCGGGACTAGAACCCCGTGTGCCGGCACCGCAAGGCGGAGGATTAGCCTAGTGAGCCGGGGTGCCGGCCTCCTGGCAACGTTTTTTGAACATTTATGAAAAATAAGTTGATTGTAGATGCATAGATTTATTTCTGAGGTCCCTGTTCTGTGCCAATTGTCTAAATGTCTATTTTATTGCCAGTATCTTACTGCTTTGGTTAAAATAGCCTTGTAGAATGTCTTGAAAGTAGGTATATGTCTCTAGTTTGTTTTTATTGTCCAAGATTATCTTGGCAATTTGGTATCTTCTATATTACTATATTAATTTTAAAATTATTTTTCTGGGTGTGTGAAGAATGTCATAGGTGGTTTGATAGGGATTGTGTTGAATCTGTAAATTGCTTTGGGTAGTATATACATTTTGATACTATTAACTCTTCCAATCCATGAACATGAGAGATATTTTACATTTTTAATGTCTTCTTCTGTTTTTTCAATTAGTGTTTTATAATTTTCATCTTTCACATGCTTCGTGAAATTTATCCTAAGATACTTAATTTTTATAGCTATTATGAATGGAATTTTATAAGTTCTTTTCAGCAAAATTATTATTCATTTTTTGAAATGTTACTAATTTTTGTTTGTTGATTTTGTATCCTGCAACTTTACTGAATTCTCTTATCAGTTCTAATATTTTTAAATACCAACATCTTTGGAGAGAGCGATTTAATAAATGCCTTCAGGGCACCCTCTGTCCCACACCCTGTCCCACGCCCAGGATACGCTAGAATCTGCTCTAAATGACAGTGTTCTGGAGTGGCTCCTAGCAGCCTGGAGAGGGTTGGCATGACCACAGCTGTGACTGTGCCAAAAACAAGTTTTCCTGGTGTGAGCCTACACTGTTCAAGGCACCCCAGGTCCAGCACCTGGAGCGGGCGGGGGGGGGGGGGCTTCCTCTGGCCAGCTCAGGTTGGTGCTCAGACTCAAGCTGGCATAAACACGTGGACTGGGCGGCCCTTCTCATCTTCCTGCTGTGGCCTGGGGAGGGGAGGGCCTGCTGTTTTCTGCAGGACACAGATCTCAGGGTAGAGAGGACAGACGGAGGGAAAACCAGCCTTAAGGTGTTAGTGCAGCCTGGTGAAATACTGCTGGCATCTCTGAGGGACTGCCCCGTGGGTCTGGGCACAGACACTGGAATTCCTTGGGGCATGGAGAAAGCTCTGGGGCTCCATGACTGCAGCCAGATCCAGGCCTGAGGCCGCTGACACTTGACACCGGGGCCTTTGGTTAGTGAGGAGCAGACTTTGTGTCTTGAACGGAGAAGCAAGACCTGGGGGTGGGGGGAGGGGGGCAGGGGTGGGAGCCAATACTGAGTGCCTGCAGCATCTACGACTATCTTCACAGCTCAGAACTTGTAACTAAAATATTTAAAGAATCGGATTTTGAATGAAAATTAAAGGGCAAATGTTCTCAAAAAAAAAATGCCTTCAGTCTTGGTGTTTATAAGTTTGATTCAGACTTCTCTTTACCTTTTAATAGGATGAACACAGTAGTTTGAGGTCCATATTATACCTTGGGACAAAGGAAGGGAGTAAGGGATAGAAAAAGATGGTAAGAAAAGGTGAAGAAAAATAGCCCCAGAGTTTTAATTTGGCACACATTAGGTCTTCTAGGGACCCTGACTGTCCATGAAGTTTGCAGCAACGACTGGTTTGAGCCTGTTTGATTGCTTCTATCATGAGCCTCTTCATACTTTAAATTAAGAATGTATTTTTCTATGGTGTTTCCAGGAAGATGACCACAGAAACCCATGTGGCAATTTAATACTGCTACCTGGAGTGATGGAGAAGAAATATAAAGCTGGCATGTTTACCAGTTGATTGTTGATTGTTACCAACAGTAACTATTCTTGAATCTCTACTCCATGTCAGACACTGTACTAGGTACCTAACACATATCCCTACATAAGCCTCAAAAGTATATCTGTCATTCTGGAAACGTAGTTGGTGAGCAATTAGATGTGGCTTCTATCCCAGGCCTATTTGAGGCAGGAACAAATGTTTCTCTGCCATAACACACTGCTATGACATCCTTTTTTTCAATCCTTAACTTGACTTCCTATTCAGCCTTCAATGACCAGCCATCTTCTCTCAGTGACCTCAGTGATATCTTCTCTCATAACTCTGATTTGACACTTTTCAAATACAGCTTGAACTCTGGCTCTGCCTACCCCAAGTTGCAATTATTTTTTTTTTCCTGCCTCTGCCCCAGCTCCCCACCCAAATCACTGAGTCATTGTGTATTCTTGGGATCACCAGACTCATCCTCGTAGCAGGAGTTCGGAGGTATCCCCAGTTGGTCTACAAAATAACCTTGGCACGAAGTCCAGCATCTAAGAGTCAAACGTTTGCTGTTGGTTGAGCCACTCAACATTGTTCAGATTTACTCTCCAGTAGCTGACAGCATCCTCTCTGGAGCAATGGCTTACTGTTGGGAATTTTGTGCCCATATAGTCTTGTCCTTGTTTCGTGTTGCCCCCCCGCCTCTTTATATCCCAAAAGGAGAACATATCTTAGATGCTCTTTACATTTAGTCATTCCTCTCTTGTGTGTGCATTCTTTATATTTTGGATTCTAGAAGAATAAAAGAAGTACATAGAGTATCTAATGGCTTCTTTTATGTGCTTGTACTTTCTCATCCTCCAACATTTAAAAATTTACTATATGGTGGACATTGTGCGAAGTGTTTTATGTATATATTTAACTCTCATAGAAATAGCCCTGTGAAAGACTATTTTATCATCCCTGTTTTGCTCATGAGGATCCTCAGATATAGAGAAGTAACTTGTACATGATTCCACTAGGAAACATGGAAGCAAGAATGTGAGTGTAGGCTATGTGCTACCCTCAGTCATTGTCAATTGAGGTCAGTGATAAAGTAATATTGTAAACGCATAGTGGTATAAATCAGTATGAATGTAGGTACCATATGGATTACCAAGAAAACTGAAATCTCCGGACTTTTCTTGTAACCAGCCCTTGAATGGATCCCATTTCCTGCCTTCTGTTACAGGTACTCCTCTCAGAAAATACAGATAAGTTATTATTAATTTGAGCTAAGCTTTGAAAAGTATAAAGTCTTCATGAATTTTGGCTTTATTATATTTTTATAAATCATTTATTAGGGAAAGAAAGCAACTGCCACTAATATTTTCCAAAATTCAATATAAATGATTTCTGAATAATTCAAATATTGGATTATTCATATCCTCTTGACCTTCTCCAGTAACAGAAATCTTTGCAAGTTGATGGTTTACAGATATTTGAAGAAGCCATTATGTAAGTGAAAATGTCATGCCCACTCCAACATTTGTTGTAGTTGTTATGGGAGACTCAAAGTTTATAATGCCTCCTTTCACAGAGTTGATTATCTTTTTTAGAGAAAATATGCTAGGTACACATTTCTCGTTTTTTCTTTTTTAAATTTTATTTAAGGTATACAAAATTTCCTGTATTTCATATATACAGATTTAGGAACATAGTGATACTTCCCACCCTACTCTCCCTCCTGCCCACACTCCCATCCTTCTTCCTCCTCCCTCTCCTATTCCCACTCCTAATTTTTACAAAGATCTAGAGTGGATGATGACAATCACAAACTAATGTATGTTTATACCAATAGCAATTCAGAAAAGAAACATACAAGATCAATTCAGGGGTAAGTGAACTAGAGAGGTTTAGTGAAGCAATGTGATGTAAAGCTTCAGTTTGAAAGATCTATAGAATTAAAGTAAGGATGGCTGGCACCACGGCTCACTAGGCTAATCCTCTGCCTGCGGCGCCGGCACTCCAGGTTCTAGCCCTGGTCGGGGCGCCGGATTCTGTCCCGGTTGCTCCTCTTCCAGTCCAGCTCTCTGCTGTGGCCCGGGAGTGCAGTGGAGGATAGCCCAAGTCCTTGGGCCCTGCACCTGCATCGGAGACCAGGAGAAGCACCTGGCTCCTGGCTTCAGATCAGTGCGGTGCACTAGCTGCAGCGGCCATTGGAGGGTGAACCAACGGAAAAAGGAAGACCTTTCTCTCTCTCACTCTCTCACTCTCTCACTCTCTCACTCTCTCTCAATGTCCACTCTGTTTGTCAAAAAAAAAAAAAAAGAATTTAAGGAACAAAGAAAGGAAGGGCATATAGGGTTGGCTCAAACTGCATCAATTATAATATCAAGTATAAAAATGTCTTTATGTGGAAAAAAACTGGAATCATTATTGGGCTTAGTTTAGACTTTAGGCTTGCATGAATAGAAAATGTCTGTGACTCAGTTTGAATTTGATGATTCCCCAGGCTAAGGGGAAGCTTTGGAATCTGAGATTGAGATAGTTGCCAAGTTACTCTGATAACAAAGTTCACCACTGCTGAGCAAGTGACAACTGCTGCTTGCTTTGAAGGCCGTCCTGAGTCATTGGAAGAGAAACGGTGCGTGGTATCACTCAGTCTTGTTCCACTAAGCCCTTGAAAGGTTTTGCATTTACTACTTAAAAGTGAGACATCTGGGCAGAAATAGGTCACACGGTGGGTCAAAGTCCAAGACTCCTCAAGGACACTGCTTGTTCTGTTCTTTAGAGGGATCAAGAGGAGCCACCACTACTACCAGGCCTAGGAGCAGCTTTAGAAAGTGAGAGACTTCTCAGAAGGGCAAGGCAAGCAAAAATAACACAGCACTCATCATATGAGATATACATATGTGTGTTTGTCATCATGATGAATCTCAAAAAATCTCTGAGGGGCAAAAAGAATTATGATCTTTATTTAACAGATGACAAATGAAAACCTCAATAACCCAGTGACATTGACAGTTTTGAGATTTAACAACATAAGAACTCTAAAGCAAATAATAGATTTGATCCATCAGAACAGGAATGAAGAATATATACATTGTGGAATCACTAAGTCTAGCTAATTAAAATTTGTATGACCTCACTGCTACTGTTTTTATGTGAGAACACTTAACATCATGCTTTCCATGATAAACACATAGAATTTTTATTCATCAGTTAAAAGATAAAAGGAGATATGAGAGTTCTAGGGAGGTCATCTGCCTGTCTGTAGGCATCAGTAATATGTTCTAGGCTCCACAAGTTGGCAGAGGAAAACCACATACCTTGAACCTGGAAAAAATTCAGATTGAAGAGAAACCTTAAAAAAGCCAAACTCTAAACTACTGCAGGAGCACCTAGGACAGAGAGCTCACTTAAGAACAGCCTTATTAAGAATCGCCCTTTACAACATGAGCTATAGCTCACCCCAGAAGGCAGTGAAAATATCTTCTTTTTTTAAGATTGATTTATTTATTTGAAAGTCAGACAGATAGACGGGGGTGGGGGAGGGAGAGAGGGAGAGGGGAGAGAGGGAGATTGGTTTTCTGTCCACTCATTCTCTCCCCAGGTGGCTGCAATGGACAGGGCTGGGCCAGGCTGAAGACAGGTATCAAAAGCCTCATCCTGGTCTCCCATGTGGGTGTAGGGACCCAAACACTTGGGCCATCCTCCACTGCTTTCCCCAGGCCATTAGCAAGGAGCAGGATCAGAAGTGGAGCAGGCAGGTCATAAACCAGCAACCGTATGGGATGCTGGCATCACAGTGTCTTCACCTGCTATGGCACAACATCAGCCCTCTTCTCTTCTTATTAAGCTATCTCTGGGATGTAGACCCACAGAAAGAGGTCAATTCCAGATCTGTGCTGGTACAGGAGCCAGGCTTTTGTTTTACCCAAGTTCCTGCTGGTACTGCGCAGATCAAAAGATTAGGAAGATCTCCGTCCCATTCATTACTTGATTTTCCATATCATCCCAATGAGACCTGAATTCATCTATTTATGCTAAATTTTCCTCTGTGTGGTTCTGCTTGTGAAATGGAAACATGGCTGGGAAACATATGCTGGAATTAATTTGCACTTATGCCTAAATTATTTGAGTTCATTTTCTTGCTCGCATCTTTTTTCTGATAATAAAAGGATTTGAAGAAATCAGTTCTGGAGATCCTTCTAATAAGACAATTTGTATCTGATGACTTAATCTTCAGTTTAAACTCTTTGCTGAGTGTGAGGGCAGATGAGACATTTCACATGTCTCTCAAGCAGAAGCTAGAGTTCTCCTAGAGTGCACTAGTCATCTCATGCTCGCTATGTTTAAGAGGAGGGGCCGCTTTCCTCTTCCTCTTCCTCCTTCTGCTTCCCCTTCTTTAATTTGAGAATTGGGGAGACAGAAAGAGAAAGAGTATACTTGCATCTACTGATTCACTCCCCAAATGCCTGCAATGGCTGGGGGTGAGCCAGGGCTGAAGCTGGGAGCAGGGAACTCAATCCAGGTCTTCAGCACGGATGGCAGTAACTTGAGCCGTGATTGCTGCCTCTGCAGGAAGCTGGCATCGGGAGCTGGAGCTGGAACTCAAACCCAGTACTCCAGTGTGGGATGTGGGTGTCTGAACTGCCAGGCCACCGGGTTTTTTCTCTTTCTATTTTAAGATTTATCTGAGAGGCAGAGTTACACATAGAGAAAGGGAGAGACAGAGACAGAGAGAGTTGGGGGAGAGGGAGAGATCTTGCATTGCTGGTCCACTCCCCAGCTGGCCGCAACAGCCAGAGCTGGGCCGATCCGAAGCCAGGAGCCAGGAGCTTCTTCTGGTTCCCCAACGTGGGTGCAGGGGCCCAAGCACTTGGGCATCTTCACTGCTTTCCCAGCTACAAGTAGAGAGTGGGATCAGAAGTGGAGCGGCTGAGACTCAAACTGGCGCCCATATGGGATGCTGGCACCACAGGTGAAGGCTTAACCTACTACATTACAGTGCTGGTCCCTGTTTTTCTCTTCTTGATGGGAAAAAATAGAACTTCTCACAAGAATACATAGTTTTAACATATAAAGTATACTTATTTGATTGTAATCTTTGGCTTATGCCTTTTATCATAGGGAAGTGGACAGAAAAAAGTAATAAAGTTAAGATAGAAAATTCTATCTAATATCAAGACACTGACAAATGAAGAAATTCACCTGAGAAGGTTTAACAACAAAGAAAATTTTTTATTTTGAAATAATTTTAGATTTACAGAAGAGTTGCAAGGACAATACAGAGACTTCCCAAATGTATTTTGCCCAGCATCTTTTAACTTGAATATCATACATGATCATGTGAAAAAGCTCTTAATGCAAAGTTGGCCTGAAGCCTTTAGCTGAGTTGATTATAAGTCTCAATAAAATATAACAGTAACATTGAGGGCAAATATAAACTGAAAATATTTAGTAACAAAACAATTTGTACTTTTGAAATAAACACTATTGATATTTTTTAAATTCAAATTTTCATAACAGCTTTAGCTTGCTTTTTTTAGATGGCCAATAGAGAGTTATATGTTTTCTGGAAGAAAGGAAAATGTGTTCCTTTTGGATAGATCCTAGTATGATATAGCTAGAGATTATGAGCAAGTCGCCACCACTGCATGGCGGCTGCCCACTCAAGTAAAAGCAATAGATGTGCTGCTGTTTTTGGAAGGTGAAATGTCTCTTCAAAATGTAAGCCTGTCAACATACCTGTCTATTGAAATTTATGGCCAACATAAAGAGGGTGATTCAGCAAAACATTTCTTTCCGATTCTTTTTTAGGTCACTTTGCTTCATGATAGAACCAGTGAGGGTGACAATGGGGGAACTGCTCTGAGAAGAGAGATGAGGAAGGAGCTCAGAATGGAAGGTGGGGAAGTCCAGTACAAAACCTCATGCAGGGCACAGAGAGGGGTGCTACAGGACCCCAGCCTAAAAGTAGTTTATAACTAAGGCCCCGGAAATGGCCTGAGGAGACCTGTCAGACAGGAAATGATGTTTGTTTGTGTGGGGAGCAGCTCGGACTAGACTAAGTTACTGGAATTAAGACTTATTCTATGCATCTGCTCTCCTCTGTGGGGAGCAGCCCGGACTAGACTGAGTTACTGGAATTAAGACTTATTCTATGCATCTGCTCTCCTACAATATGGCGCTGGGAGAGGAGAAAACAGCTTCTACCCAGCTGCCTCCAGTTCAACCAATAAACTGTAGGACTTGCTCCTGATTGGAGAGCAGCGTACTCGGCGTGTGGGCAGCCGAGTTAGGATTGGCGGAGGAGGACTATAAAGGAGGAGAGAGACGGCATGCACGAGGAACATCTAAGGGGAACATCTAGCTGAAGGAACACCTGTGCAGCCCCCGAGAGAACCGGCTGGCGGTGTGCCGCTCCCCTGCGGAAGTGGGGAATGTGGCCAGGGGGAACTGCCCTTCCACGGAGGTGGAAGGGATAGTAGCCAACCCGGGAAGAACCAGCAGCAAACCCGGGGAGGGCCGAGCAGACGAAAGAACAGCGCAGGGTTCAGTGTTGCTCTTCCACGAAGAGGGGGAGCGACATAATGGTGCCGTGACTCGGATAGGAAGCCTAGGACGGTTAGGAAACCTAATAGGGAAGAAACGGAAAGAAATGGGAAAATACCGGAGAGAGAGACTAGCAAACAGCCTAGGGAAAAGCCGGACGAGAAAGGTGCCGGAAGAAGCTATTGAAAGCCTAGGCATAGACTTGGATATGGACTGTGGGAAAGAAGTTAGGATTGAAAGCGAAAGTGAAAGCTTTCATAGACTCGGATGCAGACTATGGCGGGGAAGCTAGGAGATTGAAAGCGAAAGTGAAACCTGGAGGAGGCTTGGACTCGGATACGGACTGTGGGAAAGAAGTTAGGATTTAAAGTGAAAGCAAGAAGAAACTTAGACTCAGATACGGACTGCAGGTTGAAAGTGAAAGTGAAACCTGTAAGAAACTTAGACTTGGATACGGACTGTGGGGAGAGGCCAGGAGAAATGAGGGAGGAATATTGTTGGAAGAAAACTTAGGGAAACACACCGCGTAGAGAAAAATGTTAGGGAGGATGAAGCCGCGAGTGCAGGCCAAGCCATCTTGGAATTCTTCAAGTCACCCTGGGGAGCAAGAGGCGAAGATCTGGAACCAGAGGCAGAGACGTGGGCCGCCAGGATTCGCCAGGTTAGTCCGGGGAACTTGGACTGAATGCCGGTGGTGGCGGAAACATTCGCGGAAGCCGCCGCGTGCAGAGAGAGCACGGGGCATTGGCGCGAGGCCGTGGTGCGGGCGCGAAGTGCGTGGAGACTGCGGAGCGTGCGCGCAGAGCCAGGAACCCGCCGGCGGGTCGAGGCGCCAGGAAGCCGCGCAGAGCCATGAAGCTGCCGCGGGGCGAGGCGCCGGGAAGCCGCGCAAAGCCGGGAAGCCGCGCAGATCGGAGAAGCGCGGGCTGAAGCGGCTCAGAGCCGGGAAGCCGCCGAGAAGCAGTCTCGGGGCGGGCGCCGGGAAGCTGCGGGGATAAGAGAAACAGAAGTTTAGAAGTAAAAGAGAAATAGGAATGCTGGAAGATAGAAGTAAAATGGGAGAAATAGGAATGCCCGGAGATAGAGAAATAGAGAAATAGAAAGGCCTCCCCACAACATGGCAATTAGAAAGCTTGGATTCGGTCTGCCCGATAAGTGAGGCGATGAGCACCTGCGGCGGCTAGCAGCTTATGCGCCGCAGGTCACCGAAGACAGGCACGAATTAACATCAGTAAGGCCTCCCCACAATACAATTAGGAGGCTTGGATTCGGTCTGCCTGATTAGGCGATAAGCACCAGCAGGCAGCTCGACCAGAGTATGAGCTGCAGGTCACCGAAGATAGGCACGAACCAACACTAATAAGTCTCCCCCACAATACGGCAATGAGAAGGCTTGGATTCGGTTTGCCTGACAGGGCTTGTAAGCCCCTGCAGGCTCGACCAGAGCATGCGCTGCAGGGCACCGAACACAGGCACGCATCAGCACCTAAAAACCTCCTCACAACATGGCGAAGAGAGGACCCGGATTCGGTTTGCCTCATTGATAGGACTTGTAAGAACCTGTGGCAACTCTAGCAAGTAGAGCAGAGTGTGTGCTGCGGGACACCGAAGACAGGCGCGTATCAACGCCAAAAAATAAAAAGAAAGGGGGATCTGTGGGGAGCAGCTCGGACTAGACTAAGTTACTGGAATTAAGACTTACTCTATGCATCTGCTCTCCTCTGTGGGGAGCAGCCCGGACTAGACTGAGTTACTGGAATTAAGACTTATTCTATGCATCTGCTCTCCTACAATATGGCGCTGGGAGAGGAGAAAACAGCTTCTACCCAGCTGCCTCCAGTTCAACCAATAAACTGTAGGACTTGCTCCTGATTGGAGAGCAGCGTACTCGGCGTGTGGGCAGCCGAGTTAGGATTGGCGGAGGAGGACTATAAAGGAGGAGAGAGACGGCATGCACGAGGAACATCTAAGGGGAACATCTAGCTGAAGGAACACCTGTGCAGCCCCCGAGAAGAGCCGGCCGGCGGTGTGCCGCTCCCCTGCAGAAGTGGGAAATGTGGCCAGGGGGAACTGCCCTTCCACGGAGGTGGAAGGGATAGTAGCCAACCTGGGAAGAACCAGCAGCAAACCCGGGGAGGGCCGAGCAGACGAAAGAACAGCGCAGGGTTCAGTGTTGCTCTTCCACGAAGACGGGGAGCGACATAATGGTGCCGTGACTCGGATACGAAGCCTAGGCAGGGTTTAGTGTCGTTCCCCCACGAAGACGGGGAGCGACAGTTTGAACCTTTGATTTTGGGTAAATTTTATCATTAAGATTCAATATGGTGTTTTCTTGGACAACTACACTTTAAATATGTGTTAAAAACTCATGGATGCAGGGAAACTGTGCTGTAACACAGCAAGTAAAGCCACCGCCTACAATGCTGGGAAGCCACCTGGGCACCCGTTCACATCCCAGCTGCTCCACTTCCAATCCAGCTCCCTGCTAATGTGTCGAAGAAAGTGGTGGAAGGTGACCCAAGTGCTTGGGCCCCCTACCCTCTGTGTGGGAGACCCAGATGAAGCTCCTGGATCTTAGCTTTGATCTGGACCAATCCTAGCCATTGGGGTCATTTAGGGAGCGAGCCAGCAGGAGGAAGATCTCTCTGTCTCTCCTATCTCTGTAACTCTAAATAAATGAAATGAATCATTGAAAAAAAAACTTACGCATGCCTTTGTGGTTCTCTTTGTTGGAAAATAATGGATAAAATCAACTTGTAGATAAGTACACATTGTATGCATATATTGAATATCACACTGTACCCCAGAAATATATACAATTATTATAGGTTAATCAAAAATGTATGGAATTTATTAATACATGAGATTGTCAGGGTCACAGCAAATTCATGATAATTACTACAGCACAATTTTCATCAATTCTCATGTTCATGTGATATTAATTCAAAGAGAACAGATTCAATATATTCATATTTTTTCATATTTCAATATATTCAATTTTAAGAATACAGTGATACAGCCCTTCCTTCTCCGTACCTTTATCTCTTTCTAATTTTTTCTTTCTCATTTTTTGAAATAACATTTTTAGTATTTTATGTAAAGTGAACAAATCTCACATAATTCATACATACATATTTAGGAACATAGTGGTACTTCTCACTCTACCCTCCCACCCTCTCTCCTTCCTTTCTTATCCTTTCTTCAACTTTTACAATGACATATTTCAAGTTTATTTTATATTCATAAGACTAATCATCAACAAGAGTTCAACAAATAATAATAAGAAAAAAGCAGGCCGGCGCCGCGGCTCACTAGGCTAATCCTCCGCCTAGCGGCGCCGGCACACCGGGTTCTAGTCCCGGTCCGGGCGCCGGATTCTGTCCCGGTTGCCCCTCTTCCAGGCCAGCTCTCTGCTGTGGCCCGGGAGTGCAGTGGAGGATGGCCCAGGTGCTTGGGCCCTGCACCCCATGGGAGACCAGGAAAAGCACCTGGATCCTGGCTCCTGCCATCGGATCAGTGCGGTGCGCCGGCCACAGCGCGCTGGCCGCGGCGGCCATTGGAGAGTGAACCAACGGCAAAGGAAGACCTTTCTCTCTGTCTCTCTCTCTCACTGTCCACTCTGCCTGTCAAAAAAATAATAAAAAAAAAAAAAAGAAAAAAGCAGTGTAGGCCGGCGCCGTGGCTCACTAGGCTAATCCTCCGCCTGCGGTGTTGGTACCCCGGGTTCTAGTTCTGGTTGGGGCGCTGGATTCTGTCCCGGCTGCTCCTCTTCCAGTCCAGCTCTCTGCTGTGGCCAGGGAGGTCAGTGGAGGATGGCCCAGGTCCTTGGGCCCTGCACCCCATGGGAGACCAGGAGGGAGCACCTGGCTCCTGGCTTCAGATTGTCGCAGCACGCCGGCTGCAGCGGCCATTTAGGGAGTGAACCAACGGAACGAAGACCTTTTTCTCTGTCTCTCTCTCTCTCTCTGCCTGTCAAAAAACAACAACAACGAAAACAACAACAAATAAACAGTGTTCCTCACCTGTAGAGATAGCAGATCTTCAATTTACATTAAAATTAAAGATGTAGGGGCCGGCCTGCAGGCCTGCAATGTGGCTTAACGGGTAAAGCCGCCACATGCAGTGCTGGCATCCCATATGCATGCTGGTTCAGCTCCTGATTGTTCCGCTCTGATCCAGCTCTCTGCTATGGCCTGGGAAAGCAGTAGAAGGTGGCCCAAGTCCTTGGGCCCCTGCACCCGCGTGGGAGACCAGGAAGAAGCTTTTGGCTCCTGATTTTGGATTGGCACAGCTCTGGCCATTGTGGCCGATTGGGGAGTGAACCAGTGGATGAAAGACCCCCCCCTCCCTCCCTCTCTCTCTCTCTCTCTCCTCTCTCTGTGTAACTCAGACTTTCAAATAAATAAATAAATCTTTCAAAAATATTAAAGATGTAACACTCCACTAACTAATGAATTCAACAAGTAAAAAGTAAAAAGACATAGTTTAGCAGGAATATAGGCAATAATCAAAAGATACCATTTTACTCCTATACAGTAAAGTTTAAAATAATCACAGATCATTAAAATTTAAGTTTAAGGAAATGAAAATGCCAACTACCTTGATTTGCTCATTACTCACTGTATACCTGTGTTGGAGCATTGCATTGTGTCCCACAAAAATGTACAATTAAAGTTTTTAAATATAACAGTTTGAAAATTGAAATAATGAACATGCATTCTATTGGATATTTTCAATGAAATTCAAAACAGTACTATTTTCTCATCCATTCTCATCTGTCCTGAGGGATTCTCCCCTTGGTATCTAGCTTTTTATTAGTAAAATACATGAATTAGTATGACATTCTGAAGGGCTACCTATGAAGCTCAAACATACAAATAAAAACCTACAATTGCCAGTTTTATCTGTGATACGTTGTAAAGTAGAGGTGTTAGTAGAAGGCTTCAGCTGGCACTCTGACCAGTTGTTCCCATGAAGATCCATAGAACACATGTTCCTTGAGATAGACCCCATTTGGGTGCACTCAGCCCCTGGCTTTATTCCTTACAAGCACCTAAAAGGCAAGTATTCACGATGAACAACAAGCAATCTACTCCCAAACCTGATAGCCAGGGCTGTGTTGCTGCTGATAATTATAATCACAGCTTTGGGAGTCGAAAGAAATTTAATGTTGATGCTAAACCCAATCTAGTTAATTATATAAATTTAGTGGGGTGAGGCTAGGAGTGTGTATATGCAGAATAGAAAGATGTAACTTCCGACATGCAAAAAAAAATAAAGGAATTCTATAATAGAGAATGGTGTGCAGCAAAAAGAAGGAGTTTTGTAGTCCCCTAAAATATGTAAAAAATGTGGTTTCCCTGCTATAGAAACTGTTCCTTTAGACCCCTCACCTGGGGAGGACAATGGAAAGACTATGGGATTTGTCTTTGAACAATTTTTCCTTGCTTATTCAAGGAGTGACATTCCCCTTGCCTCTTCTTATTAGCCCACTTAAGAATAAGCAGTGCAGCTGCATGAACTAAAATGGTGTGTTATTAATGGCTTAGCTTCTGGAAATAAGTGGAGAATATAGCATTGTTTGGTTAAATTGTGGTGCTAGGGAAAGAGAAAGATGGACAAAAAATTGACAGACTTGTTGACAGTAAAAGTAGTGACTATAATGTTATTACCATAAATATTTGTTCATATATCAAATGACTTCATATTCTTGAGTCTTTGCAATTTGTTTCTGAATAATGCATTCTTTTGTGCTTCTCCTCAAAGGTGGTTTTACTTAATATAACTACTAAAACTGCCTACTTATAGGATTTTTCAAAGCGTGATACAGGTGCCTTTCGTGCACAAGTTTTACCACATTGGCTACTTCAGTGTGTACACGTATGGGATGTTCATGAGTGTGTGCATGTGCGTATGTACCCTTTTGTGTCTGAAAATATGCCTTTCCCATTCCTGAAATCCAGTTTAATTCTATTAGTTGAAGTTAGAAGGTAATTGAATTCCAGGAAAGCGAAACTCTCCTGTTACATTAATGGCATTTGGTTGAAATAATTGCTAATGGTATTTGGCATGCCAATTTTTTTTGACTTACTAGTGACCAGTATTTTATAATTTTAAAATTTATTTTATAATATTCAGTCAATACATAGGCTATTGAAATAATATGACAGATATATTGGTACATCTTACTCAACTTATGATATATAACAAGACAGCTTATGCTCCCTCTGTTGATCAAACTTCTTACCTGTCGCTCCCCCTCTTCGTGGAGGAACGACACTAAGCCCTGCCTAGGCTTCATATCCGAGTCACGGCACCATTATGTTGCTCCCCCTCTTCGTGGAGGAACGACACAGGACCCTGCGCTGTTCTGTTGTCTGCTCGGCCCTCCCCGGGTTTGCTGCTGGTTCTTCCCGGGTTGGCTACTATCCCTTCCACCTCCGTGGAAGGGCGGTTCCCCCTGCCACTTTCCCCACTTCCGCGGGGGAGCGGCACACCGCCGGCCGGCTCTCTCGGGGGCTGCTCAGGTGTTCCCCTTAGATGTTCCTGGTGCACGTTGTCTCTCTCCTCCTTTATAGTCCTCTTCCGCCAATCCCAACTCTGCTACCCACACGCCGAGTATGCTGCTCTCCTCCAATCAGGAGCAGGATCAGCTCCTGCAGGTCATCACTCAAGTTGGCGAGAGGCAGCTGCGTAGAAGTTGTTATTCCCTTCTCAGCGCCATATTGTGGGAGAGCAGATGCATAGAATAAGTCTTAATTCCAGTAACTTAGTCTAGTCCGAGTTGCTCCCCACACTTACCCTTCCATAAGTAAATAGATTTGGATTTGATGAATTTCTTTGGGGTTTTATTAATTATTTTTTTTGACAGGCAGTGTTAGACAGTGAGAGAGAGAGACAGAAAGGTCTTCCTTCCGTTGGTTCACCCCCCAAATGGCCGCTACAGCCAGCGCTGCACCGATCCGAAGCCAGGAACCAGGTGCTCCCTCCTGGTCTCCCATGTGGGTTCAGGGCCCAAGCACCTGGGCCATCCTCCACTGCACTCCCGGGCCACAGCAGAGAGCTGGGCTGGAAGAGGAACAACCGGGACAGAATCCGGCGCCCCAACCGGAACTAGAATCCAGGGTACTGGCACCGCAGGTGGAGGATTAGCCAAGTGAGCCGCGGCACTGGCCTGGGGTTTTATTAATTGTATATGTGTATTTGAAGTGTCTAATCCTTAAAATTTTATACAAATGGTATACATTTTTACATTTGAAACATGCTTTATTCATTCACTATTAAATTTAAACTTTCACCTTGATGGATATATATAGCTCTGGGGCAGTGGGTTTTTGACTAATACATTTTATTATAGTGAATGGATAGGCAATAAGGAAATAGTCTCTTGATGAATCTCCTCATGATTGACATTTGTGTTCTTCCTAATGTTTGCTACCATAAAATTACTTGCAATAGTCTCACTTTGTGGGAGTCTGTGTGTGCATGTGTGAGAGTTGATTCAGCACATAGACCTAGCATTAGAGCTTTTGGGTAATCAGAAAGTTATAACACTGATATGTATTGCCAAATGGATCTTACAATCTTTGTACAGATCTATATGCCTAACATCAAGGCATCATCACCACAAATAATGTGAATTGAATTTCTTTGATTACTAGTAAATTTGAGGAAAAATATGATCTGTGTATCCTGTTTTGAGAATTTCTTATTCATATCTTTTCCCATTTTCTGTGGCATTGTTTTTCTTTCTCTGTTAATTTACATGAGGACAGGAAATTCAAGTGAGCCAACTACCCATGTTGCAGGCTGGCAAGTTCTGCCTAAGTTTCAGGGCAGAACAAAAAGAATAAGTTCAACATGGTGGTTGACTCCCTGTTGTGGGATAGGCCAGGAAACTTGACCATGTCCTGGACATTTCTCTGATGAGAGGCAAAGCCATCTTCTCTCTCCCTCTCTCTCTCTCTCTTTATATATATATATAAAATGTGTGTGTGCATGCATACACATACATCCTCTTAGTAGCAATTATGACAACAAAATTTCCTGAGAAGGGGTTATAAGTTAAGAAAGACATTTAGCCCAGCAGTTAAGTTCATGTCCATATCAAAGTCCCTGAGTTTGATTGCTGACTGTGGCTTCTGACTCCAGGTTCCTGCCAACGCAGACTCTGCAAGGCAGTGCCAATAGCTCAAGTACTTGAGTCCCTGCCGCCCACAAGGAGAGCTGGATTGAGTTTGCAGTTCCCTGGTTCAGCCTAGTCTAGCCCTTACTGTTACAGGCATTTGTGGAGTACACCGGTTTATGGTTGTGTTCTGTCTCTCTCCTCTTTCTGCCCCCTTCCCTCTCAAATACATTGTTCAAGTGTCCATAGAGTACTTTGGTTATTATTTAAACTACAGTCTTATGCTTTAACCATCTCGTAATTGATGAAATGGATTCAATAAATCTAATGTTCTTACCCAACCACTTAGTTCTCTGAGATGATAGGTTGAAGAAATGGGAGAGAAAATGTGGACAGTAGTTCCTAATTCAGCAAATTGTGTGATATGTAAGTAAGTAATGCCTAAGGTGCTCAGTTCTCTTGCTGGAAAAGAGAATCTACTCAAGAAAGGTATGGTTCAAAAAATTCATTTTAGGGAAAGTATCTTCTCTTAAAAGTAAGTTGCCACTTAAATATTCCAAGAGGTTATATAAGGACCTTTTCCCATGTTACCCCTTATTCACTGGCTCCAGTCTGTTTTGCACTTGAAGTCCAGATAATCCAGCTTATTAAAAGTATGTGTAAAATAAGAATAAATAAGTATTGAGGTTGGTCTGAGTAACTTTCCCATTAGTAAAGAGAAGAAATATGGGTACTTTGATCACTCAAAGCAATTTTTATCTCATTTTTTTTTGTTTTTGACTATGCTTATGATAGGTGACAACTTGAGAAGTGGAAAAAAATGAGAATTTTTTTCTCTTGTAAATGTCAGTAGATTCTAACAGTTTAGTCTCCGAAAATAAGCATTAGTCTGGAAAAGTACTGGAAAGAGATTCTTTTTCTTCCTAACAAGCCAAGTAGTAAATATATTAGGAACTTTTTTATAAATTCAAAGAAAAAAATAATATTTTGGCATCTGGGAAATTTACTATACATGGCCTCAAAGTTTATATGCCAAAGTTGTGTGACATAATGCCTGTAACAACTTACAACCTATAATGTCAAATATATAATTAGATATCAAAACTTAAATCTTAAAATAACTTGCCAATAAAATTTAGTTAAATGGCTAGCTAAGTCACATAGGGAGTTCTAAAAGACTACATATGTCATAATTTAGCCAAACCCTAATAATAATATGTGTCTGAATGATGGGTCAGTTACAGGTGTTAGAAGGAAGAAGAGAATACCTATTTAATTTAGTACTTTCCCAATTCCCTTTCTGAACTTTCTGTTGCCATTTTTTGCTCCTGTTTTTAGAATTTCTGTGTTCTCATGCTGTCTCAAATCCTCCACTCTTCCCCATCAAAGCTCAGAATCATTCAGTGAAGTTGCAATAACACAAAAGGGGTCTGAACTAGCTCACACTAACATGCGAATGATTTCTTTTCTTTTTTTTTTTTTTTTTTTTTTTTGACAGGCAGAGTGGACAGTGAGAGAGAGAGACAGAGAGAAAGGTTCCTTTTGCCGTTGGTTCACCCTCCAATGGCCGCCACGGCTGGCGCTCTGTGGCCGGCGCACCGCGCTGATCCGATGGCAGGAGCCAGGTGCTTCTCCTGGTCTCCCATGGGGTGCAGGGCCCAAGTACTTGGGCCATCCTCCACTGCACTCCCGGGCCACAGCAGAGAGCTGGCCTGGAAGAGGGGCAACCGGGACAGAATCTGGCGCCCCGACCGGGACTAGAACCCGGTGTGCCGGCGCCGCTAGGCGGAGGATTAGCCTAGTGAGCCGCTGCGCCGGCCGAGAATGATTTCTTAATCCTTCCCCCGAAAAGTTAAATTCTTGAAATAGCTTTGATAAATTAATTGAGTGTTCCTTATCATAATTCAGGCACATTAACCAAGTAGAAAATTTAATCAATATTTGGTGGGATAATTGAAGTAAAAGGAGACTATTTGCAGTCACCATTATTTTGGAAATCACTTTTTATACTGTATTTCCTTCCAGTAATAGAGACCTTAAAATTTCTCTAACAGCATCTACTTCCCATACAGTAATAGTTGCGTATATACAGAACTTCAAATTGGCACGTTTTTATATCAAACACTAGTATATTAAGGCTTCTTTTAAAAGATAAAAATAATCACTTTGAAGTGTTTGCATTTTATTTTTCTCTTTGGCAATTAGGCTTTTGGCTTTGTTATCTTCCTTGTGGACTTGATGGGGAAGGACAATTAGTAGACTCTGAAAAGAAAATAGTTCATTCTCTCTGTGTCCTCTTATTATGTCTCCACCAGTAAGTAAATAAGGGGAGGGGAGATGAAAGAAAAGAAGCAATGACAAACTGTATATCAGAAGTAATTCTTCATTCTGGATCTTGACATAGAAGGAAAGTTTTAAAATGAGACTTGCCTCTGTGTCCTGCAACGGAAATACATATTAGCATGAAAGTGTATTATCTGCAAAAGCTGTGAAATATTCATCTTGAAGTTAAAATACTCTCAAGTTTAATGTGAACATAAAATCATACTAGATACATTTACAAACCATGGTCTTCTAAGCAATGAACATATGACTCTTGAAAGAAATATTTTTAGGGATAGAAATGGGCAGAATATGTTGACAATGATGTTTGCAAAATCTATATTGTATTTTTAATTAATAAAATTCCTAGTCTGGTGACCCTATGCCCACTCTGTGTTTGATGACAAGACGACCTGCTCCTTGACAAGACTGTGAAACATGTCCCAAGCTTTCTCTAACTCTTGCTGGAGATCATTCATCCAGAAGAAATAGATTATTCTTGTTCACCTTTTAAAGATTCCTTTGTTTTACTCAAGCACTCTCTCTGATTAAATCACATTACAGTACCCGCGCTGGGTTCCCGGAAACCATGCCTGTCTTTTTCCTTTCTTGCCTGTTTGGCTCAGAGCCTTCTTTGTGTGAGACTGAAAAGAAAGAGAAATGTGGATTTCTCTTTACTTTTAACCTATGTTTTCACTTCTCCAGGATCAGAATTCTATTCTTAAAACTTAGGCAGCAATCTGATGTTAAGCAAAGTTTCCGTGAACTCCATTTATGAATGAAGTGGTTAATTTGATCATTTATTTGTTCATAAATGTTTATTGAGCCACCACTGTACAGCAAGAACTAGAGTAATTGCTAGGGCAAAAGTAGTGAACCAACTAAACAAAGCCTCTCTTCCTAAGGAGCTAAGTGCCAAGACAGATTGATAATTACAAGAATGAGAATGTAATAAAATGGAAAGTCCACATGTCCTCAGAGTGTCCACAGTGGAACTCATGAAAGACTTTTGAAAGAGGTGTTATTCATCAGAAACCGGAGGTTTAGTAGGAACTGGAAATGGTAAAATTGAGCCAGAGTTATGTAGAAAGAACACCTTATATGTAATCTTTAAAGTGAGAGAAAAAATTACCCATTTGCAGAAAAACTTTCTTTATAGCCTACATAGAAAATCCAGGTAAGGAAGTTATTACAAACCTCCAGATCCAACAACATGGTAGACTATGATAGCAGGAAAACCAATCCTGCTAAAAATATCAAAGAATTCTGCAAAGAAACCAAAAGGAAAAAAAAAAACAATTTATGTATATGTGGCCATCAGAAAGACTGATGACAGGAATTAAGAAATCTCAGACAAGCCATCAAAAGGGCCAGAACAATGACTGCTTCTGAGAGTTAATATGTCATAGTTACTTGCAGGCTGAGATTTTAATGCACAACTAAGATCAAAGGTGTTGTCCTGAGCCTGAATGGGGCATGAAACTGGAAGTAATGTCTCAAAGGACTGCAGTCATAATGAAAAGATGTAGTAGATTTTTAAAAGACTTATTTATTTGAAAGGCAGTTATGCAGAGGCACAGAGAGGGAGAGAGGGAGGGAGAGAGAGAGAGAGGTCTTCCATCCACTGGTTCACTCACCCAAATGGCTGGAGCTGAGACAATCAGAAGCCAGGAGCCAGGAGCTTCTCCGGGTCTCCCACATGGGTGCAGGGGCCCAGGGACTTGGGTCATCTGCTGCTGCTTTCCCAGGCCACAGCAGAGAGCTGGATTGGAAGTGAAACAGCCAGGACTAGAACAGGTGCCCATGTGGGATGCTGGCACTGCAGGCAGTGGCTTTACCCACTCTGCCACAGCTCTGGCCCCAGAAGTAGAGTTTTTAAAATCTACCCAGCAGAGGGACGCAAGAAGAAACTTTAATTTCTTGCCTTTCTTAATCTGGTCTTGATAAGGAGAAATCTCATCTGAAAGTTTTGACTCCTGTGCCTTCCTGTCACATAGATTTGAGATTCATATTTACATGTCAAACTTGAGCAAAGAACACTCAACAGAGAACACAAAACTGATCTATAAAAATGTTCTTATAACCCATCTCACAAGGCATATTCAGGGAAAAAAAAAAACTTCTAAATATGATCTCAGGGCCAAAATGTAAAGGTTTTAGAAATAAATCATCTATCATCTTTGAATATCACTGTATGTAATAGTCTACAAAATTGAACCAAAAAGAATTCAGAAAAATAAAGTATTATTTAAGGGAATATGAAGTGAATAGGGATAAATAACATAAAAGAAGAAAAAGAATCTTTGAAAAGATTTTAAAACTGAGAGAGGATGTTTTTAATAAAAAGACCTCTTAGGAATGAAATAATCACATAAATTAAGTCAATAGGTGGGTTAAAAATTCTAGAAATAGCTAAAGAGAAAATTAGTTAACAGGAATCTGGATATGAGAAAATTACTGAGAATGCAGTAATGATGAACAACTTAAATATACAAATTCGTGAACTCTGGCTTTCTCAGTTCTAAGCAGGATAAACAAAATTAAATTTCCATCTAGAGGCTGACATTGTGGCACAGAGGGTTAAGCTGCCACTTTGAAATCCTGTATCTCCTTTAGGAGGAATAGTTCAAGTCCCAGCTACTGTACTTCTTATCTAGTTTCCTGGTAATGCACCTGGGGAGACAGCGGAAAATGGCCCAAGTATTTGGGCCCCTGTCAC
Source organism: Oryctolagus cuniculus (assembly GCF_964237555.1). Lineage (NCBI taxonomy): Eukaryota > Metazoa > Chordata > Mammalia > Lagomorpha > Leporidae > Oryctolagus > Oryctolagus cuniculus. Next base: position 546,606 of record NC_091453.1, on the reverse strand, counting down.
CTTTAGTAGGGAGACCAGGATAGAATTCTTGGTTTCTGGATTTGGCCTGGCCCAGATTTGGCTGCTGTGATTTGGGGAGTGAACCAGAGGATGGAAGATCCCTATTCTCTCCTCTCCCCTCCCCTCCCTTCCCCTCCCCTCCCCTCCCCCCTCCTCCCCCTCCCTTCTCTCTCTCTCTCCCTTCTCTCTCTCTCTCCCTTCTCTCTCTCTCTCCCTTCTCTCTCTCTCTCCCTTCTCTCTCTCTCTCCCTTCTCTCTCTCTCTCCCTTCTCTCTCTCTCTCCCTTCTCTCTCTCTCTCCCTTCTCTCTCTCTCCCTTCTCTCTCTTCTCTCTCTTCTCTCTCTCTTCTCTCTCTTCTCTCTCTCTCTCTCTCTCTCTCTCTCTGTAACTCTACCTTTAAAATAAATATTTTATAAATGAAGAAAGGAATAATAACTAAAACAGTTATCATATTAGCTCTAACACAACAGGGATCACAGTTCAATAATTTGGGAAGTACTTTAGCTGCTTGAAATGATATGCAAAATTGAAGTTGAAAGGTCAGACTGAATATGGTTTAAGTCTTAGTCCATTGTATTTGGAAGGAATATAAAAATAAGTATTAAATAACATTAGATGTTATTAATTTAAGATATGAATGTTAAATACTGAGAAATAGCAACTACATAGATTATAGATATTTCCAAAATAGTCAAATGTGATTCAAAAATAAACCTATTCTAATAAAAAAGGAACACAGAAAAATATGCATAGAAAAAACAAATATAAAATGTAAAATAAGATAGTTTGGAGAAATCTAATCTATCAATCACAATAATAAGATTAAATTCACTAGTTAAAGGCAAAGAATGCCAATTTGAGATTTTACCTTTACTATATACGTACATACTGTGGAAGAAGAAAATATACATGGTGGGACCTGTGCTGCGGCTCAGCAGGTTAACACCCTGGTCTGAAGCACTGGCATCCCATGTGGGTGCTGGTTTGAGACCCTGCTGTTCCACTTCCCATCCAGCTCTCTGCTGTGGCCTGGGAAAGCAGTAGAAGATGGCCCAAGCCCTTGGGCCCCTGCACCCACATGGGAGACCCGGAAGAAGCTCCTGGCTTCAGATCAGCACAACTCCAGCCATTGTGGCCAATAGGAGACTGAACCATCGGATGGAAGACCTCTCTTTCTTTCTCTGCCTCCCCTCTCTCCCTCTGTAACTCTGACTTTCAAATAAATATTTAACATATATATACATGCCAAATAATATCCAAATTAGACAAATATAGCACTATAGCAACATTAATGAAAATAGTGCTTTGAGAAAGTAAACACTTTAAGTTTAATAAGAAATATTTCATAACATTAAAAGGAAACTTCAGTAGGATGATACAGTTCTCACTTGTATAGGCCTATCAATATGTCTTCAAAATACTTAAAGCTAAAAATGCCAGAATTAAAAGGAAAAATTTAAAATTTCAGTCACAATGGAATACTTTAATACATTTTCCTCTGTACGTGGTAAATGAAGCAAAATTTAAAAATTGTAGAAAGTAGAAGTTTTGAGCAACCCTGTTATTTTTCGTTGTTGTTGTTAATCATAGCAGTTAACATTTGCTGACCTCTTGCTACCCTTTGGAAAAAAAATTATTTATTTTGCAGAGTTCCAGAGAGAAAGGTAGCAATTTTCCATTCACTGGTTCACTCCCCAAATGGCTGCAACAGCCAGGGATGGGCCAGGAGCCTTGAACTCCATCCTGGTCTCTCACATGGGTGGCAGGAGTCCAAGCCATCTTCTGTGGCTTTCCCAGGCACATTCTCAAGGAATTGGTGCTCATGTGGGATGCTGGCACCACAAGCAGCAGTTTAACCCGCTGTGCCATAACACGGGTGCCTGAGCAACACTGTTTAATACTTGTTCTGTTGTATACACCTAAAGAAAGTTTTACTTGACATTTAGAGAATGTGTATTTCTTGCCAGAACACATTTACAAAAACATTTTTTTTTTTTCTGACAGGCAGAGTGGACAGTGAGAGAGAGAGAGACAGAGAGAGAAAGGTCTTCCTTTTGCCGTTGGTTCACCCTCCAATGGCCGCCGCTGCAGCCGGCGCACCGCGCTGATCCTGGCAGGAGCCAGGAGCCAGGTGCTTTTTCCTGGTCTCCCATGGGGTGCAGGGCCCAAGCACCTGGGCCATCCTCCACTGCACTCCCGGGCCACAGCAGAGAGCTGGACTGGAAGAGCGGCAACCGGGACAGAATCCGGCGCCCCACCCGGGACTAGAACCCAGTGTGCCGGCGCCGCAAGGTGGAGGATTAGCCTATTGAGCCACGGCGCCGGCTCTACAAAAACATTTACAAAAATGCAACAGAAAGTGGCACTAAACAAGACTCAACAGATGTCAAGGAATCAATTTTATATAAATAGATTCTCAGATAATATTGAAACAAAATTAGTAATTGGCAAAATTTGACTTTTTGTACAATCTGGGAAATTTAAAAATATTCTTTTAAATAAATTCAGGGTCAAGGATCTCACATTGTGAAAGGGAGGAAAACAAAGCCAATCCATCACAATACTGCGTGGTGACTAATTCCACAGGTGCTGTGGGAGCACATGACAGAGTATGTACGTACAGTAGACTTTCTGAAGGTGTCACTACATGCGCAGAATAGCAAGTTACCTAGTGTTAGCCAGATGAAACTCTTCTAATTTTTTTTGGCTTACCATTTTTTAAAAATGTGGTATAATTCACAATACTTAGAATTCAACCATTTAAAGTATACAATCAGTGGTTTTTAGTATATTTGCAAGGTTATACAGCTATTACCATTATCTGATTCCAGAATATTTTCATCACCCCAGAAAGCAAGCCCATACCCCTCAGAAGTCACTCCTCATTCTCCTCAGCCCCGGCAACCACTAATCTCTATGTCTCTATGGATTTATTAATTCCGAGTGTTTCACATAAGTGAAACCAAACAGTGTGCACTCTTATATGCCTGGCCTTCTTTCATTAACATAATGTTTCATGATTCAACCATGTTGTAGCATGTAGTAGTACTTCGTTTCACTTTATTACCAAGTGATAGCCTGTGCTATGGGCATGTCACATTTTATTGAGCCATTTGTCAGTTAGTGAATGTTTGGGTTATTCCCACTTTTTGGTATATGAATAATGCTGCTATAAACACTTGTGTACAATTTTTTTGGGGGGAAAACATGGTTTGAATTTTCTTGAGTGTGTATCTTTTTAGCATTTCAAGGGACTGCCAAACTGTTATCCATAGCAGCTGTACAATTTCACATTCCCACAGACAGGCAATACTTTGTATGTCAGTGTGTGCATGCATGAGAAAGGGAGAGAAATATTCATATCAGAAAAGTGGCAGTGACCAAAAGTAAAAGCACCGGCATTAGAGTCTGAAGAGCAGGAATAAAAGCCCAAAGATGAACATAAAATAAAGATGAACAACTGTATTTATGTTGTATTGAGGGCAATAGAAGCTTGCAGTGCTGCATCACCAAACCACGTGGCAGATGGTTAGAGAACATAAAGGCTTGACAAGTAAGATTGTTTCCACCTCTTAACCATGCCACCTTGGGCAATTCAAGTAGCATCGCTTGAGTTCTGGTTCATTCATCTGAGAAGTGGGATTAACATTTTTTTATCCTGTCAACCTTCAAGGATTATGAGAATCAAATGGTAAAGAGGCAACCCACGCGCTCAGGAGACTTAGGGTGTAGTAATAATAGAAAACTAACTTCGGCCTAGGTCTAAGGAAGAGGATGCCCAGGCCCAGCATCCATATAGGTCATATACAGCTTTAATCTCCCATAAAGTCATAAACTCTGCCTATTTTTCACTTCTCCTGTGAACAAATATTTGCACACACCAACCATGCTTCAGAAAATAACTCATGGGGTATGGTCTTCTGATAGTGATTAAACATCAGAAATCACTTTATTGATGTAGCATAAGCTTTATAATCCGCTTATACATTCTCATTGGGCCAACATGAGCAAGGAGAATGCAAGCTTCCCCATTAGGTAATTCTGGGACCCAAGATATTTCTATTTTGAGACTGTTTCATCTCCAACAAGTGTTCTTCAGTATTGAAATGGATAAAAAATTAACAATGAAGGAGATTTTATAAGCTAGGACTAAGTGTTATCCATTCATTCTGCTCAAATTCATTTGGCCACAATTTAGTCATGTTGTCCCATTCAAATATACAGAAGGTAGGAAAATAGAGTTTAATTGTTTTCTATTTTTTTTTTTATTTTTATTTTTATTTTTTTTTTGACAGGCAGAGTGGACAGTGAGAGAGAGAGACAGAGAGAAAGGTCTTCCTTTGCCGTTGGTTCACCCTCCAATGGCCGCTGCGGCCGGCGCACCGCGCTGATGCGATGGCAGGAGCCAGGTGCTTCTCCTGGTCTCCCATGGGGTGCAGGGCCCAAGCACTTGGGCCATCCTCCACTGCACTCCCTGGCCACAGCAGAGAGCTGGCCTGGAAGAGGGGCAACCGGGACAGAATCCGGCGCCCCGACCGGGACTAGAACCCGGTGTGCCGGCGCCGCTAGGCAGAGGATTAGCCTAGTGAGCCGTGGCGCCGGCCCGAGTTTAATTGTTTTCTGAGGGGAAAGAAGAGAAAATGTAACTTGAACACGAGTATTGTTCGCTCTAAGTATTTGATTGATAAAAATAATTCCCATAGATGTCTTTAGTCTTTCTTATTTGTCTCTCATTTTCTTTTAATTTATCTATTTCCAACTTAATTTGATTCAGTTCTATTTGAGGAGGGGAACTGCTCTATTAAGTCAGCAGGATGAAGAAGACACAATCGGGATTTGGGATTTATTCAGGACTTGGGTCAGAGTCTGATTTCCTGATTCCCAGGAGACTTTAATAAGCCATTGCATGTGCTTTAGTCTTGGTATCTGCCTCAGTAAATCTTGCTAATAAGATCCACTTCAAAGTGCATGTGCATTGAGGCTGAGATGGAAGAACACCTGTGAAGGTGGCACCATCGGATGGCAACTAGACAATCAAAATAAGTGATTTCATCATCGTGCTCCCTCCCTGTCATCCCAGCTACTGCATCTGAAGCTTTTGGGAGAGTCAAGAGGGACAAGATAACCCTGAGTGGGAAGGATTCTTTTTTTTTTTTTTTTGACAGGCAGAGTGGACAGTGAGAGAGAGAGAGACAGAGAGAGAAAGGTCTTCCTTTGCCGTTGGTTCACCCTCCAATGGCCGCCGCTGCAGCCGGCGCACCGCGCTGATCCTGGCAGGAGCCAGGAGCCAGGTGCTTTTCCTGGTCTCCCATGGGGTGCAGGGCCCAAGCACCTGGGCCATCCTCCACTGCACTCCCTGGCCATAGCAGAGAGCTGGCCTGGAAGAGGGGCAACCGGGACAGAATCCGGCGCCCCGACCGGGACTAGAACCCGGTGTGCCGGCGCCGCAAGGTGGAGGATTAGCCTATTGAGCCACGGCGCCGGCTCGGGAAGGATTCTTAGTATGACAATTATGATAACTCGAGTGAGGATCAGAGTACATTAGGCTAAGTGGATTGCCTCATATAAATGCAGAAATAATATTGATGGTATTACTAGAATCATAGACTGTTGGTCCCTCAAGAGAATTTAGCATTCAATCTTCTCATTTTCAGATGGGGGTATCAGTGGTACAATATCTTGCCTAAGATCAAACAATAACATTCTCAGGACTATTATGGACAGATGATATGTTTTGCATATATAAAAACTTTTGCCTAAATTACAATGATTATAACAGTAATATGGGAAAGGTACTATCTCTCTGTTATAGGTAACCACACTGAGGTTCAGATCAAAAGGTGGAGACTATCAGTGGGTGAAGTCTAGAACAAAGAATAATACAATGTGAGGAGCCAAAATAAAGATTATTATGGATAGTGGCTCTTACTGAACAGATACTCAGGCTCACTAGAACAAGTCACCCAGGGAGCTATTAAAAGTAGACCTTACAGGCCCAGCACTGTGGCGCAGTGGGTTAATGCCCTGGCCTGAAGCACCGGCATCCCATATGGGCACCAGTTCGAGACCTGGCTGCTCCTCTTCCGATCCAGCTCTCTGCTATGACCTGGGAAAGCAGTAGAAGATGGCCTAAGTCCTTGGGTCCCTGCACCGACGTGGGAGACCAGGAAGAAGCTCCTGGCTTCAGATCAGTGCAGCTCTGGCCATTGCGGCCATTTGCAGAGTGAACCAGCAGGTGGAAGACCTCTCTCTCTCTCTCTCCCGCTCTCTCCCGCTCTCTCCCTCTCTCTGCCTCTCTCTGCCTCTCCTTCTCTTTGTGTCACTCTGACTTTCAAATAAATAAGTAAATAAATAAAAAAAAAAACACAAAGTAGACCTTAAGTGAGTAGGTCCAGATGGAGGTATAATTATGTGCTTCTCAGGTAAGTTAGCTATGCATACCAATTTAGGAACCATTTGCACTATGAGATGCAGTCCTTTCTTCACAAGAACTTCCAATATCACAGGTAAGATAAAGCATAACGATAAAGAATGTCAAATAAATACGTGAACTATACCTGATGTGAAGGTTTGAGAGACTGAAAAGTGAGAAGTAGGTGTTATAGCTGGGAGTGCTCTGTGATGCTTCCTGGAAAGATGATTTCACCAAGTAGTGGATATTCCATGAATCAGGACTGAAATGAGGTGGGAGAAGACAGTATTTTAAGTGAGATGAGTATTTCTTAGTTTTGTTAAATGTACCAGGGTTGGGTATCTGAGGAAGCTGGTAGAGGAGTATACAGGCACCCTCTGTACTATCTTGCAACTTTGATGTAAATCTAATATATAACAAAGTAAAAGAGTTTTAAATAATTTGTGTGTGTGTGTGTGTGTGTGTGTGTGAGAGAGAGAGAGAGAGAGAGAGAGAGAAACAGTATGTGTATCTGTGATGAAGGGCACACTTGCGAAGGATGGAATGAAAGAACTGCTGTAGTCCAACTGGCACAATCAGGGAACTGATGCAGAAAACACAGGGTTTGTTTAAGTGGCATAGAAAGTTTAAAACAAAGTTGTGATGACTTCACTCTAGTGCCCCTTTGTATAGAATAATACAAAGATGTGAGCTTGAAAAGTTGAAGAGATCTGTGCGTGGAGAGTATTTGGGACCAAATACATTGTTGATAAATTCATACATGTTATGGTTTTAGACTGTACAAGGTAAGTCATGGAATGCAAACTTCTAAAAATGATTGAGGTCTACATTAACAAATTAAGAGTTAAAATACGCTCTTCCCCATAAATACCTACAGGATGATCTACTTCCCCATATTCTAGTGAGTGCTAACCTGTGACTTGGTCAATTAAAATTAATTGGTAAACGTAGCTATGTTTTACAGAACATAATTGCAACCTTTATTAATGAAGGCAAGAAATGACTTTCCATGACTTCATGTCTGCCAGAGGGAATTTCATTAAAGTGCTGAGTAATGTTACAGGGTCCCCAATTGAATACTGAAGTTTAAAATTATGTAATCTTCCTAATTTCTTAAATAGAGATTAGGGAAGATATATGTTGAAAAAGTCAAACATGCAGTAAAGAAAAAATATAATATATACATATGTACAAAATTTATAGGTAAGCATATATATGCATAATCTATAGATTGAATTCTTTGTTTAGTCAGTAAAATATTAATAATTATTTTATATATTTATATAATATACTAGTCATCATATATAGAACTATCTTTTTTTTTAGATTTATTTATTTGTTTGAGAGCTGAGGTTATGGAACGAGAGAGGGAGAGACAAAGAGAGGTTTTTCATTTGCTGGTTTACTCCCGAATTAGCAGCAATGGCCAGAGCTGGATCAATCCAAAGCCAGGAGCCAGGAATTCTTCTGTGTCTCTCTCGTGGGTGCAGGGGCCCAAACACTTGAACCATCTCTCCCACTGCTTTTTTAAGTCATAAGCAGAGAGCCGTATCAGAAGTGGAGGAGCCGGGACACGAACTGGCAACCATATGGGATGCCAGCGCCATAGGTGGTGGCTTAACCCACTGTGCCACAGCGCTAGCCCCCATATATAGAAATTTCTGTTTTTTTTTTTTTTTTAAGATTTATTTATTTGAAAGGCAGAGTTACAGAGAGATAGATTCACTGGTTCAGTCCACAAATGGCTACAACAGCTGGGGCTAGGCCAGGATGAAGCCAGGAGTTAGGAACTTCATCTAGGTCTCCCATATGGGTTCAGGGGCCATCTTCTGCTGCCTTCCCAGGCGTATTAACAGGGAGGTGGATCAGAAGTGGAGCAGCTGGGACTTGAACTGGTGTTGGTATCGAATGCCAACACCAAAGGTAGCATCTTAACCTGTTACACAACAACACCAGGCCCAGAACTTTCTATGTGCCAAGAGCAGTGTTAAGCCTTTCAGCCATCTTAACTTATTAACAGAGAGTTTAAGAGGCCCAATTAGGAACAGTCGCATAGGCTATTGTGCCCCATGATGCTCCTACTTGTCCCTAAAACCCCTGCAGATATATACCCTACAAATGTCCTAGCCTTCCAAAACTGCCTGTGTTTTTCAGTACATCTGCTGATAATATGACAATTTGCCAATAACAAATGTATCTGTAATATAAGGAACCATAGGATATTAGAGTATTAATCAAATAGAAGTTGCTGTGGATTTTATCAAGGGGAAACATTCCTCTTCCTGCTTGGTGGAAGAATGTTAGTAGGGTTAAGCACCATGGAGCAAAAGAAGGCAGTGAATGAAAGCAATGAGTGAGCTATGGTGACAAGGGAGTAAGAGGTGCACTTTATTGGCTCATCGAGAAAGGTCCCACTGAAATGAGACTTGAAGTTGGTGGAGGGCCAGCCTTGTGAATACTGGGGGCAGAATATTCCAAGAAGAGGGAACAATACAGGAGCTGGTTTGATGCATTGAGCAAACAGCAATGACCCACAGTGTTGGAAGAGGCCATGGGAAAAAGAGTAGCAGAACAAATCAGTTAGGGAGTGGAGGGCGGAGTAGGTCCTGGTGTCCTATAAGATACTGTAAAGACTTTCCTTCTTGCTTTGTGTGAGATGGAAAAACACCTGGAGAATTTTGAGCGACACAGTTATATGCATTTGCTTGCATTTTTCAGAATCACTGTGACAGTTCTATAGAGAACATAAAGCGAAGGGTTAGAAGAAAGGAGACCAGCTGGGATACTGCAGGCAATGTGAGAATCTGATAGGAAATGCTAGTGGTTCTACCAAAGTAGATACTGTTCTACAAGTCAATGTGGTCCGATTTGCTGAAGGATCAGATGTGAGTTGTGAGGAACTGAAATTTGTTGAATTGCTGTTTTCTGAGATGACATAGGGGAAGGCACTGGAGAGGATACCAGGATCCAGTTTTGTCTATGAAGAGTTTGATATATGAATCAGATAACAAGTGGAAATTTTTAGAAGAGAAGTGAAAATAGGAGTGACTTAAAAATTATGTGAAGTACTAAAAACTTGCAGGAGGGCCAGAAAACACTGGAGAAAAGTTTGTTTTTTTTTTTCCTCATATGCTATCAAATTGGGGGAAACATGGAGCATTTGGGAGGGGGTATGAAAATTTTGAACAGAGTGTGAAAGATGTGCTGAAATTTCCACTATAGTATTGAGGTCTATAGGGCTGAAGAGCACAACCCACAAACTTCAACCATTTCAAACATTGCTCTGAAAGAAAAAAAATAAAATTCCCTGTCTCCTACCTCATCTCTGCATACTGTAGACTTCTGCTCCTCTTGATTCTAAAATTCACACTGAAACAATTAGTTATGTTTCTGGAGATCCTTGGTGACCCAAGAAACCTAGAATTATCTGAAGTACTGTTTCTATGTGCAGTTCTAAACCATGCCCATCTCACTTGAAAATACAGCAGTGCCTCAATTTAAAAGGTGAAATGATCCCTAATTAAACAGTTTTGCTTAAATCTCAAATTGGTTGGGTTCCTTCACTATCTCTTACATTATTTTCCTCGCACAGCTGCCAATCCTTAGTATGTGTTTACTACCTTCTAACCTTCTGGGAATCAGTTGTCCTGCACTACTGTATTTTGTGACAATGCTGAATCCCACCTTCAGCTCTGCAACCTCACCAACTTCTGTTTTTGATTAATGAATTAATTAGAATTTTGTTTGGGGAGAATGTTGTGACACCTCTTGAGATAATTGGAGACATCCTGGGGAGTTGCCAAGACAGAGTTGGGAATCTCCTCTCTGAGATATTTTTATCTGAAAACTGTGAAAATTGACACAGGAAAAATAAATGACATATGGTGTCTTAGGCAACTGGGGAAAAAGTCTCTGTTGAGAAGCTAAGAGTGAAAGCACAGATAATTAATGAAACGGAATTATTAACCTGGCTCTGATGGTCATCTGAACAACTTAAGGTGGAGGGGGCTCATGGCTCAGAGTTGTACATGGCCTGACCTTGTTCCAGAAAGAATGCATGGAGACTAGATCTAGGAGGTATTATGCAATCACCTTGCCCTGAATTTATAAGTTCTTGAGAGGCACAGTAGGGAAGGCCCCTAATTTTCCAGCAGAGATGATGGAAGGATTGTTATTATCAACCCAGTGCTGCTTCACTTCTTCTCAAATGTAAATATGGGTCTCCATTATTCATAACAGACTATTAGGGCTTATGGTTCACTCCTCATGCCTGTACCACAGCGCCAGCCAGAAGCCCATGCAGAATGCATAATTGCTAAACTGGAACATGATTTGCAAGACTGTAGACTTTTATTTTGATGGCTTCTGGCAAATGTCATAAAATTTTAACAGTTCAGAATGTTTTGAGGGCTTACTTCTGTTATGACCTCAACCTTGTGCTTGGCCCACACAGATTGGCAGCCAAAAATCAAGTAATTCAGGTCAGGCAATGAAGCTAACATTTATGCTATGGGAGAAAAAAAAAAAGGGTAACATAACCCAACCCCATGGTTAGCCACAACAGTCAGTTGTTAGATATAAAAATCCAGGAGAAAACATACTCAGATGTTCAGCTCACATCTAAAGCTGGCCAACCTCCTGCTTCCTGCCTCTCGACCTCTCCTACAGGGCTTGCTAATGCTGCTGTTAGCCAGAGAGTAGATTGGATGACAGAATAGAGTGAGTTATGTTTTATAATCATAAAATAGTGTCATTTAAATTCCTAAAAATATAGGAAATGAGAAATTATAAAATAAATTCACAGCGGAAAAAAATCTTAGTGTCATCCAATCCAACTTACTCATCATTTTACAGATAAGTAAAGTCAATAGGAGAAGTCACTTGCCAAAAATTAAAAAGCTGGCTAGCTGTAATGTTATTGTACAATAAAAAGGAGGTAACAATTATTACCTGCCCCAGTGTGCATGAATTTCCAGGGAATTATGTTGATTCAAAGAAGCCAATCCTGAAAAGTTACATAGTGTATGATTTCATTTATGCTGTTTTCTTGAAATGACAGAATTACAGAAATGGAGAATAGGAGTTGAGGTAGGTAGGTAGGTGTCTGTGAAAAGGCCAGAGAGGGGATTTTGTGAGAATGGAAATGATCTGTACCTTGACTGCATCAACATCAATATCCTAGATATCACTAGTGGGAGAAACTGAATAATAGATATGTAAGTGGTATGTGAGATTTCTGTTATTTGCTAAAACTGAATGTGAGTATATAATTATTTCAAACCAAAAGTTTATTTTTTGTCACAAATGAGGATATAAGTGTTTACTCTGTATTTTTGCTCTTGGGGCTTGAAAATCATTTCATTTGTTTTATTTTTACTTTAATTTTTTAAAGTAAACAAACCTCATGTATTTCATATACAGAGATTTAGGAGCTTAGTAATTCCTCCCATCATACCCTCCCTCCCACCCAGGCTCCCACCTTCTCTCATCATTCCTTTCTTATTTTTTATTTTAACCTTTAAATGATCTACTTTCAGTTTATTTTATACCCATAAGATTAACCTTACACTTAGCAAACAATTCAACACATAATCCAAAGAAAAAAGCAATGTACCCCAACAGTAGAGACAAGGACTATAAACAATCATCAAATCTAAAAATGTCGATTTCAATCATTTACATTACAATTTTTTTATACTCTATTAGTTACCACAGATCAGGGAAAACATATGATATTTGTCTTTTGAGGACTGGCTTATTTCACTAAGTATAATAATTTCCAGTTGCCTCCATTTTGCTGCAAAAGACAGTATTTCTTTTTTTTTTATTATTTTTTTTATTTTATTTATTTATTTATTTTTTGACAGGCAGAGTGGACAGTGAGAGAGAGAGACAGAGAGAAAGGTCTTCCCTTGCCGTTGGTTCACCCTCCAATGGCCGCTGCGGCCGGCACGCTGCGGCCGGCGCACCGCGCTGATCCGATGGCAGGAGCCAGGAGCCAGGTGCTTTTCCTGGTCTCCCATGGGGTGCAGGGCCCAAGCACCCGGGCCATCCTCCACTGCACTCCTTGGCCACAGCAGAAAGCTGGCCTGGAAGAGGGGCAACCGGGACAGAATCCGGCGCCCCGACCGGGACTAGAACCCGGTGTGCCGGTGCCGCTAGGCGGAGGATTAGCCTAGTGAGCCGCGGCGCCGGCCAAAAGACAGTATTTCATTCTTCTTTACTGCTGAATAATATTCCATACTATACACACACACACACCCCCACACACACCACATGTTCTTTATCTAGTCATCAGTTGATGGATATCTGGATTGATTCCATATCTTAGCTTTTTTTGTGAATTGAGCTGCAATAAACATGGGGGTACAAGTAACTTTCATATGCTGATTTTATTTCATCTGGGTAAATTCCCAGGAGTGGGATGGCTGGGTCATATGGTGTATCTATCTTCAGATTTCTGAGTTATCTCTATACTGTCTTCTACCATGGCTATAGTAGTTTACATTCCCACCAGCAGTGGATTAGGGTACCTACCTCCCCCCCCCTCCCCGGCATCCTCACCAGCATTTGTTGTTTGTTGATTTCTGTATGAAAGCCATTCTAACTGGGGTGAAGTGAAGCCTCATTGTTGTTTTAATTTGCATTTCCCCGATGGCTAGTGATCCTGAGCATTTTTCTCATGTGTCTATTGGTCATTTGAAATTCCTCTTTTTAATAATGCCTGTTCAAGTCCTTTGCCTATTCTGTTATTATTTTTTAAGGATTTATTTCTTTATTTGAAAGTTAGAGTTACACAGAAAGATAAGGAAAGGCAGAGAGAGAGAGAGAGAGATCTTCTATCCACTGGTTCACTCCCCAGTTGGCCACAGTGGCTGGAGCTGCGCCAATCTGAAGCCAGGAGCTTCCTCCGGGTCTTCCCACATAGGTGCAGGGGCCCAAGGACTTGGGCCATCTTCTGCTTTCCTAGGCCATGGCAGAGAGTTGGATCAGAAGTGAAGCAACCGGGACCTGATCTGGCACCCATATGGGATGCCGACACTGCAGGCAGCGGCTTTACCTGCTATGCCACAGCACAGCCCCCTTTGCCCGTTTAACTGGATTGTTTATCATTGTTGAGTTTCTTGAATTCTTTATAGATTCTGAATAGTAATCCTTTATCAGCCGCATAGTCTGCAAATATTTTGTTCCATTCAGTCACTTGCCTCTTTGCTGAGTGTTTCCTATGTGGTCCAGAATCTTATCTTGATGTAATCCCATTTGTCTGTTTTTGCTTTGATTGTGTGTGCTTCTGGGGTCTTCCCTCAGAAGTCTTTCATTTCACCAGTGTCTTGCAGGATTTCCCTGATGTTCTCCTCTGATAATTTGATGGTATCAGATCATAAATTTAGATCCTTGATTCATTTTGAGTTGATTTTTATATAAGGTGTAAGGTGGGGATCTTGTTTCATACTTCTGCACATGGAGATCCAATTTTCCTAGTAACCATTTGGTGAAAAGACTGTCCTTTCCCAGGGATTGATTTTAGCACTTTTGTCAAATATTAGTTGGTTGTAGATTCATGGATTGATTTCTGGAGTTTCTATTCTGTTCCGTGGGTCTACATGTCTATTTTTGTGCCAGTACTAAGCTGCTTTGATTATAACTTCCATGCAGTATGTCTTCAAGTCTGGCATTGTGATTTCTCCAGCTTTGTTTTTGTTGTTTAATATTTCTTTAGTTATTCTGGGTCTGTTGTGATTCCACATGAATTGTAGCATCTTTTTTTCTAGTTCAGTTCTGACAAGAATGTCATTGGTATTTTGGTTGGGATTGCATTGAATCTATAAATTCCTTTCAGTAGTATGAACATTTGATGATATTATTTCTTCCAAACCATGAACATGGAAGATTTTTCCATTTTTGTGTCTTCTTATATTTTCTTCTTTAATGTTTTATAATCTTTACCATATAGATCTTTGACCTCCTTGTTTAAATTTATTCCAAGCTATTTAAAATTTTTTGTAGCTATTGTGAATGGGACTGATCTTACAAGTTATTTCTCAGCCATGGTATTGTCTGTGTATACAAGGCTATTGATTTTCATGTTTCATTTTATGTCCTGCAACTTTACCACCAAATTCTTATGAGTTCCAATAGTCTCTTAGTGGAGTCTTTTGGTTCTCCTATATATAGAATCATGGCGTCTGCAAACAGGGATAATTTGGCATGTCCCTTTCCAATTTGTATCCCTTTGATTTATTTTTGTTGCCTAATGGCTCTGGCTAAAACTTCCAGGACTATATTGAATATCAATGGTGGAAGTGTGCAACCTTGTCTGGTTCTGGATCTCAGTGGAAATGCTTCCAACTTTTCCCCATTCAATATGATTCTGGCTGTGGGTTTGTCATACATTGCCTTGATTGTGTTGAGGGATGTTCTTTCTATACTCGATTTGCTTATGGTTTTTATCATGAAATGATGTATCTTATCAAATGCTTTCTTTGCATCTATTGAGATAATCATATGATTTTTATGCTTCAATTTGTTAATGTTATATATACAGAACTGATTGTTATATTTATGACCAGCCATGAAAATGTCTTATATCTTGATTGTCTCTTGAGTAGTTGTTGGTTATAAGTTTGTATAAATTTTTTCAGTCATCAGATGATATAGAGCACTTATGGTATACAAATTTGTTTCTCAATGTAAAATTATCTTTGAATAATTTTGCCTGTGAAACGTCTGCAGCAAATTGTTACTATACCATTTGGGCTTGAAAGAAAGCATGCATAAACATTTATTTGTTAAAAGAAATTTTCCTCTGACTTACCTTTTAATCATGACCAATGACTATCTTGCTTGTAGCCATCACTACATCACTACTGAATTAGACATAGAGAAGGATCTACAACCTATATAATGAGATTCTTAGTAGAGACTTTGCTCCAGGGTTACAATGAGATCTCTCACAATGGCCTCAATCCATGAGTAAAAGGATGATAAAGTAGCCCTGGAGTAAAACTATAAAAGGGTGAAACAACATAAGCATTCCACCAAATGGGAGTATCGTTTGGCAGTGGCTACAGAAATCAATTTCTGGTGGCCCTGAAGTTTGAGATTACTAAGGGGACCATTGGCTCATGAAACTGACTTGGAGATTGACCATGAATTCGTGTAGACCTGCCTCAGCCTCAGTATGTGAGTTGCATTACCAATTCTTTGCATCAATGCTTAGGCAGATATGTCATTAGCAGCTCAGAATAGTTGGGAAAATGAAGAAGGGAGGCTCCTAAAGGACCTGAAAGGATTTAATCTCAATTGAGTGATCTTGGGAATTTGTAGGGCACAGAAACTTGCTCCTTTGCCTGTGAAGCTGCTAGTGACCGTGTTCTGTGTGCCTATTTGTGTAAATAAGGGTTTCCGTTCCCCTTTTGCCCTTCACATCACTACCCCTTTATGATACTTGTATCAGAATCACCGTTGAAGCTCAAGTGTAGAAATCCTGGTAGGGTGAACAATTAATTCATCCGGGTTTGTCTGAGACTGTCTTGGTTTTATTACTGAGTGCCTTGTGTTTTAGGAACCGCTCTCAGTCGCAGTCATATCTGGGCTAGTTGATCACTCTAGGTGCTGGCCAAGGTCAGAAGTCATCAGAGAAGACCATGTGTCACTAAAAGGTTTCCTACAGTGTCATTGAAGCTGATGAGCTCACCTCTGTCCAGGGTTAGAAGGAGGGTTTTTATTCTCTATACTGAAATTAGATCCATCTCAAGGGAAGACTCACATCATCCCTGTTTATTGAAACTGACACATAAAACCAAATACCACTGTAAGTAATTTACACATAAAGCCAAATCCCACTGGAGGGCTGGCTCTGGCAGATTAGGGAATTCTGTCCTCACAGGGAAGCTTCATGCAAAAACAAACAATTGGCAGGAATTTGGCAAGTGAGCATGGAATCAGAACAAATTGCTTAAATTTGATGATCTGTGACAGAGTCAACTGAAGCAGAGAAAAAAGTGCTGGAGTCCAGTGGTGTGCATGTATATACACACACACACACACACACACACACACAGTAGATTTTTTCTCACCTCACCTGAAAGAAAGATTTCCCAGGCAGTTCTTATCTTTGCAAAGTATGATGCCCTTTGATTTTTTATTATATTCTGTTTTATTTTTTAAAAATGATCATTTAAAAATGTTTGAGATGTTTTGGAAACACTATGGTCAAGCGTAACAATCATGTGTTGAAAGACTTTCTCCAAATAGGTTAAGTGCTAGCAAATTATGTTTCTGTTACCTAAATCGCACTCACTTTCCTGCTTAGTCTCCTTGGATAGCAAGGTTCCTGTGATTGAACTTGCATGTGGGAACTCTGAAAGTTAACATTTCTGATGCAGGTTTACACCTGGCTTTAACTTTGCATGTCCCCTGAGTGTGATGGTGCATATATGTGATTTTTTTCCTAGATAAATGTAAATAAAAGAGACACATTCATTTCATGTTCTTAGGGAACATGTCAATCTTGTCCCCAAGGAACATCCTACAATCTTTAATGAATTACTCACTTTCTAGAACTTGACAGATAGCCAAGTACTCATGTATCTCAGTCTATTTGTGCTGCTGTAACAAAATATCATAGATTAGATAACTTACAAATTATAGATACTTATTTCTCACAGCTCAGAAGGTTGAAACATCTAAGATCAAGGTGTTGGTGTATGTGGTATCTGGTAAGGGAATGCTCTCTGCTTCCAAGATGGTGTCTTCCAAAGGGTTGAGTGCTGTATCCTGACAAGGCAGGAAAGATAGAACAGTCAGGTGGCTCTCTGAATCCTCTTTTATAAAGGGATTAATCCCATTCACAAGGGAGGAGCCCTCATGACAGTCACTTCCCCGAGGACTCCACATCTTACTATCACTGTAATGGGGCATGAGTTCCAACATGATATTGGAGGGACGCACACATTCAAACCATAGAGCCACGAAATAGACCAAGCAAGTAATACCATCTTCAAATTTTATGGAAATAAAAACTAAGGATCATGAAGCTTAAATGATTTGCCCAAATTGCACATCAAATGCTAATGGCAGACATTCTGTCTAATTATACAATCAGCACCAAGGTGGCAGCTAAAGAAGTATCCATCTCAGGATCTCTCTGGTCTGCTTTCCTCACCTTTCTGTAAAGAATGCTCCCTTGTTCATCAGCATCTTGTTCTGAAGAACAGGAGGAGAAGGCAATGTGTAGTTAAACTTCATGCTCTATCCCCCTTTCCCATGTCAGTCATCTCCTTTTTGCCCTACCTTTTCTCTCATCTATTTTATCCCTTATCTTCTGCTCTACCATTCAGTACTATGCATCAATTCTCTCCATCTACTCTCTCATCTCTCTCTTCCTTTCCACTTTTTTCTTCTGTTCTCTTCAGTCTGCTTTATTTACAGTGTGATGGTTGAGGACAGAACTTTCTAGTGCCAAAGCTGGTTCCAATTCACTGAAAACCATCATTGGCTTATAATTTAAGAATCAGAGGCCACTTGGAATTTTCCAGATGTCCCAAAAGTAAGAAGTGCTATATGTTCTACTGGATTGCTTCATTAAAGGCCAGACAAGATACCAGGGACCCATTTAGTATATTATCCTAAGCCACCCTTTCCCCAGTCCCCTGTTCATGCCTGTGATACCTAGTCATGCTTACTGCTTCCCAACATAGTTCAGCTATGAGTATTTAAATTTCCAGTTTTCTCCATAAGAAGGGCTTCATACTAGGGAGAGTTTATTAATGCCATCTCATCTCTACCTCCAGGACAAAGGCTGATGTTCAACTCCTTGTATTTACTCTTGTTTACTTTTTTCTTTCTGTCTCCAAGTCACAGTTTCTCTGACTTTATAATAGAGATGATAAAAGCTCTAGACTGAAAACTATTGTGATTCTTGGTATATAAAGTGTTGAATAAATCAAAGTTGTGATTATTTTCCCCTATGGAAGAAAATTATTTATGCACAACTTTTTTTTCAACTTTTATTTAATAAATATAAATTGTCAAAGTACAACTTTAGAATTGTAGCGGCTTCTCCCCCCCTTATCTCCCTCCCACCCACAACCATCCCATCTCCCACTCTCTCCCATCTCATTCTTCATCAAGATTCATTTTCAATTATCTTTATATACAGATCAACTTAGTATATACTAAGTAAAGATTTCAACAGACTACACCCACACAGACACACAAATTATAAAGTACTGTTTGAGTACTAGCTATACCGTTAATTCACATAGTACAACACATTAAGGACAGAGATCCTACATGGGGAGTTGTTGATTTAACAATTGACATTCTTATTTATGATGTCAGTAATCACCCGAGGCTCTAGTCATGAGCTGCCAAGGCTATGGAAGCCTCTCGAGTTCACAAACTCTGATCTTATGTAGACAAGGCCATAGTCAGAGTGGAAGTTCTCTCCTCCCTTCAGAGAAAGGTACCTCCTTCTTTGATGTCCCATTCTTTCCACTGGGATATCACTCGCAGAGATCTTTCATTTAGGTTTTTGTTTTTGTTTTTTGTTTTTTTGTTTTTTTTTTTGTTTGGTTGGTTGTGTTTTTGTTTTTGTTTTTGTTTTTGTTTTTTTTTTTTTTTTTTGCCACAGTGTCTTGGCTTTCCATGCCTGCAAAACTGTCATGGGCTTTTTAGCCGGATCCAAATTCCTTAAGGGCTGATTCTGAGGCCAGAATGCTGTTTAGGACATCTGCCATTCTATGAGTCTGCTGTGTATCCTGCTTCCCATGTTGGATTGTTCTCTCCCTTTTTTATTCTATCAGTTAGTATTAGCAGACATTAGTCTTGTTTATGTGATCCCTTTGACGGTAATCCTATCATTATGATCAACTGTGAACTGAAACTGATCACTTTGACTAGTGAGATGACATTGATACATGCCACCTTGTTGGGATTGAATTGGAATCCCCTGGCACGTTTCTAGCTCTACCATTAGGGGCAAGTCCGAGTGAGCATGTCCCAAGTTGTACATCTCCCTCTCTTATTCCCACTCATATATTTAACAGGGATCACTTTTCAGTTAATTTTAAATTCCCAAGAATAATTGTGTGTTAATTAACAAGTTAAGCCAATGGTATTAAGTAGAACAGAAACATACTAAAAGGAATAAAGTAGTAAGTTATTCCTCAACAGTCAGGACAAGGGCTGATCAAGTCACTGTTTCTCATAGTTTCCATTTCACTTCAACAGGTTTCCTTTTAGGTGCTCAGTTGTCACCGATCAGGGAGAACATATGATATTTGTCCCTTTGGGACTAGTTTATTTCACTCAGCATGATGTTTTCCAGATTCCTCCATTTTGTTGCAAATGACCAGATTTCATTTTTTTTTACTGCTGTATAGTATTCTATAGAGTACATATCCCATAATTTCTTTATCCAGTCTTCTGTTGATGGGCATTTAGGTTGATTCCATGTCTTAGCTATTGTGAATTGAGCTGAAATAAACATTGAGGTGCAGACAGCTCTTTTATTTGCCAATTTCATTTCCTTTGGGTAAATTCCAAGGGGTAGGATGGCTGGGTCATGTGGTAGGGCTATATTCAGGTTTCTGAGCAATCTCCAAACTGTCTTCCATAGTGGCTTTACCAGTTTGCATTCCCACCAACAGTGGATTAGTGTCCCTTTTTCCTCACATCCTCACCAGCATCTGTTGTTTGCTGATTTCTGTATGTAAGCCATTCTAACCAAGGTGAGGTGAAACCTCATTGTGGTTTTGATTTGCATTTCCCTGAAGGCTAGTAATCCTTAACATTTTTTCATGTGTCAGTTGGCCATGTCAATTTCCTTTTTTGAAAAATGTCTATTGAGGTCCTTGGCCCATCCCTTAAGTGGGTTGTTGGTTTTGTTGTTGTGGAGTTTCTTGATCTCTTTGTAGATTCTGATTATTACACCTTTTTATCTTTTTCATAGTTTGCAAATATGTTTCCCACTCTGTTGGTTGTCTTTTCACTTTCCTGACTGTTTCTTTTGTAGTAGAGAAACTTCTCAATGATGCTGAAATTCATATGGAGGCACAGGAGACCCAGAATAGCTAAAGCAATCTTGTACAACAAAAACAAAGCCGGAGGCATCACAATACCAGATTTCAGGACATACTACAGGGCAGTTATAATCAAAACAGCATGGTACTGGTACAGAAACAGATGGATAGACCAATGGAACAGAATAGAAACACCAGAAATCAACCCAAACATCTACACCCAACTTATATTTGATCAAGGATCCAAAACCAATTCCTGGAGCAAGGACAGTCTATTCAATAAATAGTGCTGGGAAAACTGGATTTCTACTTGCAGAAGCATGAAGCAAGACCCCTACCTTACACCTTACACAAAAATCCACTCAACTTGGCTTAAAGATCTAAATCTATAACCTGACACCGTCAAATTATCAGAGAACATTGGAGAAACCCTTCAAGATATTGGCACAGGCAAAGAGTATCTTGGAAAGACCCGGGAGGCACAGGCAGTCAAAGCCAAAATTAACAATTGGCATTACATCAAACTGAACACAACCTTAATTCATGTGTGATAACACTAGAATATATGAGTCATCCTGCATTCTATAATATTTGGTTTTTCTTTACTTCTCTTCAGGCAAAACATGTTTGGTTCCTTTAGTCTTTCCCATACAATTTACATCCTTTTTTAATCTGGGAACTTTTTAGCTTATGGAAGTTTCATCCTGGATTCCCCATCAGAGGCTTTAGGCAAGTCTCTTTAACTCTTGCTATGCTTTAACTGTGTGTCCCAAAGTTCACATGTTGGGAGCTCAATTGTCAGAGCAAAAATATTGGGTGGTGGGCCCTTTAACGGGTGAATATGTCATGAGGATTCAGTCCTAAGGAATTGATTAATGCCATTATCATGGGAGTGGGTTAGTTATCTTGCGAATGGCTCCTGATTAAAAGATTTGTTTAGTCCCCTTCTTCTCTGTCCTGCTCATTTTAACTTTCTTGCCTTTCTGGCTTCTGTTATGGGATGAAATAATTTTATTATTAAAAATGATTTACAATGAACAGAAACTACTATTCAAACAGTACTCTATACTTTGTATGTCTGTGTGGGTGCAAACTGTTGAAATATTTATATACAGAAGATCAATTTAGCATATATTAAGATAATTAAAATTATTAAATAATCTCAGATATTGTGTTATAGGAGCACAAAACATAGTAAGATAGATCTCTAACCTTTTTTTCTTGTCTATAAAAACATGAGTAATTGTAGAGTAAAACAAAATGGGAAGGCGTATAAAAATGATTTGTTTACCAACAAATGGTTGTTTAATTATTGGTAGAGATTAATGATGTATAGTAACTGATTTAGTAGAATTTTGAACTCTAGGAATATATTCATAAAGATAATAATGCTTTCTTGAAACTGTTTGCAACCTTACTTGACTTGTAAGCCTTTTCAGAAAAAAAAGTAGTAATTGACAATTGTGCAAATTTTTGTGGGGAATTTTTTGTAGGACTTTTTTTAAATCATAAGATTTTCCTGGTAGGGGGTAAAGAACTTGTTTTAAGGAAAAATATGCACATATGCTTTATTTAATATCATTATACTGTTAAATAATTTAACACAAAATTAAAATATCATAATTCATAAAGACAAATTTTACTTTTTGCCATTTAAGAGCAATATAGGCATTTGATTTATTTTAAATTAATCATTTAAGAAAAGTTTATGATTTATCAATAAATGAAATTCAGAAGTTACATAAATATTTGATTCAGTGATTGAATTGACCAACTATGAATTAAAATTGAATTATGTATTATGGTGTTTAAAATTGATAAGAACTGGGGCTGGTGTTGTGGTGCAATGAGTTAAACCACTACCTTCAACTCTGGTTCCCATACCCCAGTGCCAGTTCAAGTCCTGGCTGCTCTGCTAATGCACCTAGGAAGACAGTAGATGATGGCCCATGTACTTGGACCCCTGCCACCCACATGGGAATCCAGATGGAGTTCCTGCCTTCTGGCTTTGGTCTGCCTCAGCCCTGGTCATGTGTCCATTTGGGGAGTTAACCAACAGATGGAATGCCTCTTTCTCTGTCTATCTCTCCCTGCCTCTCTCTGTGGCTCTGCCTTTCAAGTAAATAAAATGAATCTTTAAAAAAAAAAAATTGGTAAGAATCATTTTGATGGCCTAATATTTAGAAGTCTTGCATTTTATATGTGAAAAACTCACTTTCTGGGCCAGAGATGTGACAGTGAGTAAAGCTGCTGCCTGCCACACCAGCATCCAATATGGATGCCAATTCGTGTCCTGCCTTCTCCATTTCTGATCCAGCGCCCTGCTGCTGGCCTAAGAAGAGCCGCGGAGGATGGCCCGGGTTTTGGATCCCTGCTGCCCATGTGGGAGACCTGGAGGAGGCTCCTGGCTACCAGCTCCTGGCTTTGGCCTTCCCTAGCCCTGGCCGTTGCAGCCATGTAGGGAGTGAACCAGTAGATGGAAGACATCTCTCTGTCTCTGTCTCTCTCTCTCTCTCTCTCTCTCTCTCTGCAGCTCTGACTTTGAAATAAATAAATAAATCTTCTTTTTAAAAAAAAGCTCATTTGCTTATTTGTAGAATTTGGAGATTTGTTGCTAAGTGCTGTTCTTGCAACTGTGGGTATGCAAACAGCACTGCACAGGTGTAGATGGCCCTCATTGTCAATGGATGAAAACTCATATTTATGTAATTTCCATCACTTGATTTGTTCCCACTGTCTTTCAGAATCCTAGAGTAATATAAATGTATAAATTGAGAATTTGGACCAAATGGATGCAATTTGTGGCTCTGATGAGGTTTTGAACTATTTTCATTTCTATGCTTCTAGCCAACCAATGTTTCAACCACTGTGTGCTTAACTTTACCCATTAGTACATTGTAAAACACAATATTTGCCTCAAAAAGAAACAAGCTCAGACTTTGCAATACTGAAGAATTATCGAAGCTTTTATGGATAAGTGATCATTTGGGTGAATATAGTGTGTTTATGGTTTTCATTACTTGTAATAAATATCATACATATAAATATTGTGAACACAGGTAATCCTAAGAACTTCTCTTAAAGGAAAAGCAGTTATATAATGATTTCATCTTTGAGTCATTTCAAAGAAGATGTGGAAACTAACACTCGTTGGTAAGGCTGTGCTAGGTTATGCTACTGCAACAAACAGCCTCAAACTCCCAGTGATTTAATGCCCATAAAAGTTATTCTCACTCACACTGTATGAGCAACACAGGTTAGCAGAGTAATCACTACAGCAGAGGGATAGGAGCATGGAAAATCACTCACTGGCTTTTATTTTATTTATTTATTTATTTTGAGAGGCAAAGAGATAGAAACAGAGATAGAGCCAGAAAGAAAGAGAGATCACATCTACTTCACTCCCTAAATTCCTGCAATAGCCATGAGCCAGAAACATAATTCAGTCTCCAACATGAGTGACACGAACCCAATTACTTGATCAATCACCTGCTGCCTCCCAGGGCCTATATTGGCAGGAAGCTGGGGTCAGGAGCCAGAGCCATGACCGAAACCCAGGTACTCAGACGTGGGATTCGGTCGTCATAATCACCAGGCTAACCACCTTTCCCAGTCCCTGGCTTTTAAAACTGGTAACTGGAAAAGGCACAAGTAAATGTCTGTTTGCTTTTCATTGTTGTTGGGGGACAAGGTCAAAGCAAGTTACAAGGCTACTTCAAGAGGACAAGAAAATGCAACACCATCCTTTCCAAGCAATACTGAGAACTGTCACAGATAAACTAGATGGAAAACTTTGTAAACTGAAACTGGTAATATATCCTCTAAAGGACCGGTCTTCTCAATCTGACAGGTTTGAACATTGTTCTTCTGGCATTTTCCTGCTATGAACTTTGTGTGCCTTTTCAGTAAATCTGCAGTTTCTCCTTCAATACTTATAACAGCTAAACGCCAGCAAATATATCATAAATGTTTCATGCTTTTCAAGCTTCTTTTTATTTTTTTTTTTATTTTTTTTTTTTATTTTTTTTGACAGGCAGAGTGGACAGTGAGAGAGAGAGACAGAGAGAAAGGTCTTCCTTTGCCGTTGGTTCACCCTCCAATGGCCGGTCGGTGCACCGCGCTGATCCGAAGGCAGGAGCCAGGTGCTTCTCCTGGTCTCCCATGGGGTGCAGGGCCCAAGCACCTGGGCCATCCTCCACTGCACTCCCTGGCCACAGCAGAGAGCTGGCCTGGAAGAGGGGCAACCGGGACAGAATCCGGCGCCCCGACCGGGACTAGAACTCGGTGTGCCGGCGCCGCTAGGCGGAGGATTAGCCTAGTGAGCCGCGGCGCCGGCCTCAAGCTTCTTTTTAAAGTGTGCATACTCTATAATGAGGATCCCATCTGTAAACTCAAATCATTGAGATTGGATACAGAACTGTCAAATACAGATATGATCCACTTTTCTGGTAATCCGTAGTTGTCTTTGACTTGTTGGCTAATAATATCTGACCCAAGAGACATTGTTAATAAGGATTTGGCATTTCAAGCTTATTTTATGGTCTATTATCTTTATTTTCCTGGCCTGTTAAAGCTAACCATACATCTATACGACATAATTTCATTTATTTAAAGTTCCGAAGCAAGCAGAACTAATCTATGGTGTTAGAAGCCGGGGATAATTATATCTGAGAAGTGGCTGGGACAGTGCTTGGGGATTGGGGATTCTATTTATGTGGATGCTGGCTACACCAGCATAGGGATCTCATTAGCTTGCTGCCCTCACCTGTCTTCGGTGCTGTCACCAGTGAAAGATATCACTCACCCCACTTAGGCCACCTCATGTTTAAAGTAGCTTGGCCATATGTATTTGTTTTGTGTTATCCTGTCTTAGGGTTCATTGAGCTTCTTAGATAAACAAATATGTTAACAAATTAAAAAAGTTATTAGAGAGATTATAGGTTATATGATCTTCCTTTGAAAAGGGATGGTTTATCGAGCAGGCAATTGATTTGGCTGGCAGTGAACAGTAACTGAAAATGTCCAGTTCTCAGCTTTCTAGATACTGCTTTTCCATAAGTCTCCTAGAATGCCACTCACAGATTGTATTTGGGTAAATTTACATACAGATTTGGGGGCTCCCTGCTTTGGGATAAGCACTCTCTTTTCCACTGCTCTCCTTGCTCCAAACTCCATCCTTGGATTCCTCAAACAGATGAGAACGTGGCGTTCTGCTTGAGTTTTAGCTGCCTCATGATGGCAGACTGAAGAATGCCTTCAGGCAAAAAGTCATAAAAATGGAATTTTAATCCAGTGAGGTATTTTCTTTCCAAGGGTCAATTTCTGTCTAGTTTCTGCCTGCTTTTTTTATTCTACACTTTCAAAATAGTTTTTAAATGTATTTATGTCTAGTTTTAAATTTTTTCCTATGAGATTGTTAGTTGGATACAAGTCATTCTACCATTGCCTGAACAGAACTCTTCTCTCCCTTTTCATTTTGCTTTGCAAATCCCTTAATTTTGCAGCATTTGCTGAATGCTTTATTCATGTGTTTATTTATCTAAATTATGCTTTGTAGACATTTATTTTTATGAATTATTTAGATCTATTATCTATTATACCCATCTTAGCTTTTGCTGTCTTTTTACTATAGCTCCTCCTTTTTCTTGCTTTTTTGAATGAAGCAAAATGCTCAAGTTTACCTTCTCTGTCATCCTCTTGATTCAAGAGATACATTATGAAATGCATTTTTGAAATTTCTAATGAATGCTTATTTGAGCTGAAGAAGTCTTACTAATATCTCTTCTTAGCATTTCTTCTTGAATGCCTGTATCTCCTCCTGCATTCATTTTTCTTCTTGCTAGAATACATTTTCTATTAATTGTATCGGGATGCATTAGTTGCTAGTAGCACCTCTGAGCTACAATATTTCTGTTGTCATGTGTGATTTATATTTTAGCTTGATGAAAATTTCCATTTTCAAAATGATTTTTTCTTTTCACTTTGAAGATACTGTTCAACTATCTTGAATCCATAGTTTCTGATGTTTATACTGGTGTCAATATAAGTTTTATACCTACATGTATTTTTAAAGATTTATTTATTTGAAAGAGTTACACAGAGAGAGAAGGAGAGGCAGAGGGTTGGGGGTGGGGGGAGGTCCTCCATCTGCTGGTCCACTTCCCAATTGGCCACAATGGCTGGAGCTGTGCCAATCCAAAGCCAGGAGCCAGGAGCTTCCTCTGGGTCTTCCACGTGGGTACAGGGGCCAAGGACTTGGGCCATCTTCCACTGCTTTCCCAGGCCATAGCAGAGAGCTGGACCGGAAGGGGAGCAGCTGGGACATGAACTGGCACCCATATGGATTGCCAGCACTGTGGGCAACAGTTTTTACTGGCTACGCCACAGTGCTGGCCCTTTTTCCTGTATTGTTTATCCACTCAATCTTCTAGGATTTTCTTTTCAATATCAATGTTCTAAAAATTCATTATAAAATGCTGAAATATGTATGTGTATGTGTATGTGTATGTGTGTTTGCAGGCATGGGAAACAACTGCTCAGTTTCTTTTTTGCTTAGGAATTGGTTGGCCCATTGAATCTGTAAACCATTATTTATTTACCATGGAAAAATCCTCACGTATTGAATCATACCTCCATTTTCTCTGTTGTTTCATTGTAGAAATAGTTACAGATATTAGAATTTCTATAGATGCTATGTAGTTGTATTGTTAAGGTTTTTATAATTACTATTTCTAATATTTAAGATTGCAATTTAGGCTTTTTTATAACACCTTTTCTCTTCATATGTCTCAATTTTTTTTATTCTCTACATATACTAATTAAGTTTGTTTGAATTCCATGTCCCATTTCTTTTTATTCTGTTTCCTTGAGCATAAATTGTTTGACTTAACAGATTTCTTATCTGCCCAATTGGCTGTCATTAAATATATAGAAATCTGGGCTTTTCTGCTAAACTTAGTAATCAAGATGTCTTATAGACATTGATGTTTTCAATGTGTTTTAAGGAAGGCTAGAGGATGGACGAGGGAACTTCCAGACCCTGAACATCAACATCTTGTCTTCTCTGACTGCTTTCCTTGTCCCTCTCAGGACTACCACTGTATTTTACTCAAGTTCCCATCCTCATCACTCTTGTCAAGAGATAGACACCTTCCTTTGCGAATGTATGATCCAATTCATGTTAGAAAGAAATACGAAAATGAATCTTGATGTGAATGGAAGGGGAGAGGGAGTGGGAAAGGGGCGGGTTGTGGGTGGGAGGGACGTTATGGGGGGGAAGCCATTGTAATCCATATTCTGTACTTTGAAAATTTATATTCATTAAATAAAAGTTTAAAAAAAAGAAAGAAATACATTAATCTTGCTGCTGTTGTACTTCATTAGTCACCCAACAGTTTGCAAGCCTCTTTATGCTCCTTGGAATATTAAGGATATCCATGGATGAAGAACTATTAGTGTTCTTCCCTTTTGATGTTCACTTCAGTACCAAGCATGTAGGTGTATTATTTCCTTTTTCATTGAAATCCCCTTGGTATTCTATCTTTCTTATTTTTTTTTATTTTTTTTTATTTTTTTTTTATTTTTTTATTTTTTTTATTTATTTATTTTTTTTTTTTGACAGGCAGAGTGGACAGTGAGAGAGAGAGAGACAGAGAGAAAGGTCTTCCTTTGCCGTTGGTTCACCCTCCAATGGCCGCCGCGGCCGGCGCGCTGCGGCCGGCGCACCGCGCTGATCCGATGGCAGGAGCCAGGAGCCAGGTGCTTTTCCTGGTCTCCCATGGGGTGCAGGGCCCAAGCACTTGGGCCATCCTCCACTGCACTCCCTGGTCACAGCAGAGGGCTGGCCTGGAAGAGGGGCAACCGGGACAGAATCCGGCGCCCCGACCGGGACTAGAACCCGGTGTGCCGGCGCCGCTAGGCGGAGGATTAGCCTAGTGAGCCACGGCGCCGGCTCTATCTTTCTGAATTCTCAGAGTTTCTGCTTTGTCTAAGTTTCTCATTTTGTTTGTGTGCTTGGCTATGCATTCAATAATTTCTTACATCTTTTTACTATTTCTAGAGATTTTATTTAGAACAGTAAAGGTATATAATTATGAATAAGAATTCATTGTAACTTTACCTCACGAATGTTACTGTATTTCATGTTATATATTATTTAATGATACATGATATTAGCTGATGTGGAAGTAAGAACCACCTAATAAGAAGTGTTTATTAAAAAGGCTCTTTAAGTCTGTCCCTTTAAAAGAGGCATATTAAGCACTCTTTCTAATGCTAATATATTACAAGGAAGCCATTTCCCTTTTAGGTTACAAGTTAATTTTTTGCAAGCAATTTAATATAATGAGTTAGTGCTACCAATACAGTAAGAACTACTTAATTGTCATAATTAATTGAAATTAAATATAATCATTGCATAATCAGGCAAGGTATATTATTGTGATGTTGTTTCATTGATTTTTCATGGTGGTTTCTCATCCCATGAACTTAATGATAAAATTGAGCAATTCCCAGGGTGCTTCTCAGCAATTAGTTCCAATTAACCAAATTCAAATTCTGTCATGAGTCATGCACCTTGTTTCTTTAGTTCCATTCCTCCAGTGTGATCTAGAAGAGCTGAAGAACATGTACTAGTTAATTAAGAAAATCATACTTAATTACCAAAAGACACCTCCCAATAATTTTAATCTTGTAGTTATTTAAAAATATTTAGTGAATACAAATCAGTATGGGTATCATATAAAATATTAATGAAATAAGCTCCTATGTACTAACTACTGAGCTAACAAAATTTAGCATGGCCAATAATTGTCCTCTGCTTGTCCCTTCTCCCCTGGATAATCATCATGCAAATTTAATGTTTGCATTATTATATTGTTTTGCTTTAAAATGCTGTGGTACATGTATGTATGCATTCTTAAAATGCAAATGGTTTAGTTAAGCTGTTTTTTTCTTTTCAACTTTTAATAAATATATTTTTCCAAAGTGCAACTTTTGGATTACAGTGGCTTGTTCCCCCCATAACCTCCCTCCCACCCGCAACCATCCCATCTCCCACTCCCTCTCCCATCCCATTCTTCATCATGATTCATTTTCAATTATCTTTATATGCAGAAGATCAACTTAGTATATACTAAGTAAAGATTTCAACAGAGTACACCCACACAGACACACAAAGTATAGAGTACTGTTTGAGCAGTAGTTTTACCATTAATTCGCACAGTACAACACATTAAGGACAGAGATCCTACATGGGGAGTAAGTGCACAGTGACTCCTGTTGTTGACTTAACAAATTGACACTCTTGTTTATGGCATCAGTAATCACCCGAGGCTCTTGTCATGAGCTGCCAAGGCTATGGAAGCCTCTTGAGTTCGCCAACTCCGATCTTAGTTAGACAAGGCCATAGTCAAAGTGGAAGTTCTCTCCTCCTTCAGAGAAAGGTACCTCCTTCTTTGATGGTCCGTTCTTTCCACTGGGATCTCACCCACAGAGATCTTTCATTTAGGTCATTTTTTTTTTAGTTAAGCTGTTTTGGGAGATTCTTATAAATCCTAGTATCACTTCTAATATGAAGCCTCCATTTTTATTCTGTGTTATGTTTCTGTGATTAACCCATGTTGATTTATTTAGTAGCAGGTTGTTAATTTGTATATTGTATTATAAAAATGTTTTTACCATACTCCTGAGATTTTGGTATATACTATTTTGCTTTTCTTTGTATTTGTGTCAGCTTTTAATGCATCCTAAACCATATCATTTGACTTGGTCTTTTTAAAACTTTATATAGATTTATTCAAAAATATACTTCATGAGTGTTTTCTTTCATTTAAATTTACATCTGAGAAATTCATGCATGTTATTACATGGAAAATTTTCACTGGTGGCATTCCCTTTCCCAAGGTAAATGACAATTTTTAACTACCAATCCCCACCTCAAAAAAAAAAAAAAAAAAAAACCATGTTTTTCTTTGTTTCTTATGGCACATGGGTGAGATTCTGTAATGGGGTGGGGAACCTCTTTTTTTCCAAGGTTCTTCCAAGGGCCATTTGGTTATTTATACCGTCATGTAGGGGCCATAGAAAATTATCAACCTAAAATTCAGCTTGCTGTAGATTTATTGAATTTTGAGTCCCACTTGAGGTTGATTGCCTTGGCCATGCCAGACCAAATGATTTCATGAGACTTATACGGTCTGTGGGCTGGATGTTTCCTACCCCTGCTAATAGTAAGAAGGAGAATATCTGAATTATAGTTGGGCTATCTTTAAAGTTACTAAATAACATTAAATTGTTTGACAAAATACTGATAATCATTTCACTATTAAATGTATAATAACACACCAGTTGTATGTCTGAAATATATACAAATAAAAGTCCTATTGTGTAATTCCATAGCAGTCTGTAAGATTGTCACTCATTCATATCTTTTCAATTTGGTATTGTCAGATGTCCGAATTTTTGCCTACCTGATTGTCTTTGAGCTGTCATGGCAAAATACTAGAGATTAGGTGGCTTAAAAAACCAGAGATGCATTTTTTAATGTTCATGAGGCTAGAAATCTGAAATCAAGTGCCAGTGTGTTCAGATCTCGGTGAGGGCTCCCTTCCTGCCTTCTAGATGGCTACCTGCTTGTATTCTCAAATGGCAGAACAAGCAAGCGAGAGAATGGGCTCTCTTATATCTCTTTCTCAAGGCATAATAATCCTATCAGATTAGAGTTCTAGTATTATCGTTTAAATTAACCTCAATTACTTCTTAACTATAAGTACAAATATATTGGGAGTTAGGACTTCAACACATAAGTTTGAGAGGGAAGGGGGACAGTTCTCTCCATAACACTGGTGGAATCAAATGATACTTTATTGTAATCTTCCTTTAAATTTCTCTAATGTATATTGATATCAAGCACATTTTTACAAATTCATTGAGTGGAATTTTCTCTGTATGTGTATGTGTGGCCATTGCTTTTTAAAAATTTTCATTAAAGCAAAGAGAACAAATTTAATGTATTTCATAGGTACAATTCTAAGATATTTCCATAAATGTCTTGATAATTTTTCCTTGGTTTGCTTGTTTTTTCCTATTTATTTTAATACTTTTGGATACTAACTCTTCACAGTTCATATGAATAAACCTCAAAAAGTGTGTAGAAATCAGAATTAAAAAATAAAACTAACCAATGTAAACTTTATTTTTTAACAAAACTCCATCAAGTTCAAGATACTTTTGTAGGTGATGATACCAGCCATTTACTCCATCCCTAAATAACAGTGTCCTGGGACTTTAACCATTTAATTGTGGTCTTTTTTACATTGTTATCTAAAGAAAGTGGGGACATTCTAAGGACTTTAAGATTAGGAAACAAGAAGAGGTCATTAGGACATTTTGTCCCAGCTTGAGAATTACTTTTTCAATTTCCTTATGGCATATTTTGAATATTGAAAGTTTTTTTTAAAAAAACTTTTAAGTAGCCGTATTTATCAATTATTTCATTAATAGTTTACATTCTGATATGTAGTTTATAAAGTATTTTCCTACCCCAAATTCATAGGGTATTTTCCTAAAAATATTAAAGTTTTGCTTTCCTCACTTAAAAGTTTTTAAGCTACCTATTGTTATGTAGTCTGTAAATAGGAGAGAAATTCACTTTTCTTACAGGTAATTGTCAGAGCACCATTTATCAGTCAGTCCATCCATTCTCCACTGATTTCAGTGCTATCTCTGTGTCTCTAGGGTCTCCTTTTTCATTGGCCAGTTATTTCTATCTGTACATGGATTCTTTCTTGTCCTAATTATCCAATCTTTATCATATAGTGACATATCCATTAGAAATAAGCCCACTCTATTATTTGTCATGAATTTATAGATAAGTTGAACTCTTATCTGACAAATGAATGTTTTAATTCTAAAACAGCCAGGGTTGTCATTGAATTTACATTGATTCCACAGACCAAACTCTTTAATGACTTTGAGTAAGTTCCCAAAATTTGACATAGATAGGTTTTGCACAGATTTTATGCTTGGACCTCATGACATGCCTTTTTTTTTTTTTTTTTTTTTTTTTGACAGGCAGAGTGGACAGTGAGAGAGAGAGACAGAGAGAAAGGTCTTCCTTTGCCGTCGGTTCACCCTCCAATGGCTGCCGCGGCCGGCGCACCGCGCTGATCCGAAGGCAGGAGCCAGGTACTTCTCCTGGTCTCCCATGGGGTGCAGGGCCCAAGCACCTGGGCCATCCTCCACTGCACTCCCTGGCCACAGCAGAGGGCTGGCCTGGAAGAGGGGCAACCGGGACAGAATCCGGCGCCCCGACCGGGACTAGAACCCGGTGTGCCAGCGCCGCTAGGCGGAGGATTAGCCTAGTGAGCCGCGGCGCCGGCCGACATGCTTTTGAATCCCAGGTCTGTAAAATGTGTAGAGAGGCTAGATGTTGTGCTGCTGAACAATACGAGGGGAAAAAACAACTGTAGCTAGGTGGGCAATGCTGGGGGCGCCAACACATCTCATCTCATCTCATCTCAATAGTCTCGGCTACACCATCCACTGGAAAAGTAATGAAGGATCGCTAAACAAAAAGAACTCCAGTTTTGTCCTTGTAATTAAATCACAGTGTCTTTTTTTAAACTTTAATTTGATAAATATAAATTCCCAAAGTTCAACGTTTGGATTATAGCAGCTTTTTCCCCCCATAACCTCCCTCCCACCCGCAACCATCCCATCTCTCACTCCCTCTCCCATCCCATTCACATCAAGATTCATTTTCAATTATGTTTATATACAGAAGATCTACTTAGTATTTACTAAGTAAAGTAAATCACTGTGTCTTTAGACTGTTACTTTACCTCTCTGAGGCTCAGTTTACTCATCTGAAAAATTAGAAGGTGAGTGATGATTCTCAAAGTGTTCCAGTCTGATGTACGACTCTTGTTAGAAGGAGATTTACAACATGTAGAACTGACATGATCATGGAACTCTCAAGCATTATCTTCTAGCTTAGCTTGGTTACAGTGACAAAAAGCTCTTATAATATAGGAATTTAATGACTCTGGTTGCTGTATCTCTGACCAGCTCTGCATCTTTTGGAACTGGATCTTGGAATTCACTCTAAGAAACATTGCCCCAAATGTTACTTATACGATAATACTTTTTGACATGAATTGTCAATAAAAACCAAAATTATTCTAGCTATAATGGATTTGTTCTGATTATAAAGTCAATATATGCTTATTAAAGGACATTTAGAGGAGGTGTCACTGGGGCGTAGCATTAAAGCCTTCTGCCTGCAGTGCCAGCATGCTGTATGGGCACTTATTCAAGTTCCCACTGCTCCTCTTCCGATCCAGCTCTCTGCTGTGGCCTGGGAAAGCAGTAGAAGATGGCTCAAGTCCTTGGGCCCCTGCACTCACGTGGGAGGCCTGGAAGAAGCTCCTGGCTCCTGGCTTTGGATAGGCTCAGCTCTGAAAGTTGCAGCCATCTGGGGAATGAACCAATGGGTAGAAGACCTCTCTCTGTTTCTCTGCCTCTCCCTCTCTGTAGCTCTGCCTTCAAATTAATAAATAAATAAATCTTTTTAAAAAATGATATTTAGAAACCAAAAATCTAAGAAAATAATGCAACTGACCCATAAATCCAGCACCCAAGGATAATTAATATTAATTTTTTGATATTTTTCCTTTTAGTTTTCACTTTTGTGTCAATGCATATATATAAATTTCAATAAAACTTGGATTATATTGTGAAAGTCATTCTGTAATCTTATAGCAAAACCTAATACATATTGTAATCATATATTTCTTTGTCATTTAATGTGCTTTGCAAACAGGAATTTAAACGGCTGGATAATATCCTATTACATGCATCTTCCATTATTTAGTTAACTCTTTCTCCAATGTTAGATTATTTCCTTTTTCTACTCATATAAGTAAGGCTAAAATTAGTGTTACTGTAAATAAACCTCAATAGTCATCATTTATAATGAAAGGTTTCTGGAAGAGTAATATGAATTCTGGTCTCTGGATGATTTTGTGTCAAACTCACCAGGTAACCCTAACATCTCAGTGTGATGGAGGATGTGTTCTAAGAAATGCATCATTAGGTGATTGTGTAAACGCAAGCCTAGAGGTATAGCCTACTATACACCTATGCTACATGCTATGTTCCATTGTATGTGAGATTCACCACTGAATGAACATGTGTTAAGTACTACAGAACTGTACTGGCATATAAGTTACATGACAATGAGTTATCAGTTTGTTAAGAGCAAAGCTAAACGTAGGCTATTTTCTATTGATTAGAGGTGAAGGGTTTAGTTGGCATAAGTGGGTGGTTAAATAATTTAGGGAAGAGGTCTCATGCTATAGGCTACCCGTTTTACCACAGTTGTGTCTATGTCACAGGCACTAGAAGTGTGTGTGTGTGTGTGTGTGTGTGTGATTGTTTCATAAACATACATGCCCAAATTTAATTATTCTTAAGTAACTGAAACACTTTTTTATGACAAGCAATATGGATCTTACCAGGTCATCTTGCAGGACCCTTATTTTACTGTATTTTTTCTTACTACATTAGACTCAGTTAGGAGGATATTTAGTTTGTATGCCATTTGCCACTTAGAAAGCTTGATAACAAAGGCATAGCGACTTGTCTTGACACCATATGTAGAACTAGATCTACAGGAAACAACTGAGCCGCGACTATGGGTTGAGACAATGCTCATGGGAAAGTCCTCCCCAAGTCAGAGCTGTGTGCTGACGTAAGCACTCCTAGAAAGGGCAGAATCCTGGTTGATTTCATCTGGCCAGATAAAATACATTTAATATAAATATTTTTTCAGCACTTATGTAATGCTTACTATACTCCAGGCACTATTTTAAGAACTTTACAATAACTCATTTGATATTTAGAATGACCTTATGATATAGGTACTCTGTCATTATCTCCATTTTTTAATTTAGGAAACTTGAGGCACAAAGAGTATGAGCAACTTTTATTAACAGCAGCCAGTAATTCAGTTAGAGTTGACTTCAAAGTTCAGGCCTTGAACCAGGCAGCATGTTAGGACTGGGGATGGGCAAATTGTTTTAACAAAATTGCTGACATTGATCTTATAAAGTATATAGACTAGCATGGAACTAGAATTTAAAAGCAGAGTAAAATATTGTGGCCAGGTCTAGTAAAGAGCCACGTGTAAAGATCTGGAGGACTAACAATAAAGAAACTAAATCTGCAGTGAGTGAATAAAACTAGGAATTCTGTATGGAACATAGAGGAAGGCTACAGAAAGGAGAAATGTTTCAGCTGGATATTACCAACGAGTAGGACATAAAAGACTTGCATGACAGGGTGGTATTTCAACACTCAAATTACTCCTCAAGCTGGAAGGAAAAGTAATCTGCTGAACTATGTACAGATAGTCCCTGACTTACAGCAGCTCAACTTATAATTTGTAAGCTTTGTGGTGGTGCCAAAGTGACATGCTTTCAGTAGAAAGTGAAAATTTTGAATTTTGACCTTTTCCCAAGCTGCTTAATATAGTACAGTCCTCTATCACAACGCTAGGCGGCAGCAACAAGTAAGCTCCTAGTCAGCCCTGTGGTCACTAGGGGAACAGCTAATGCTCTATTTTTTACTTGTGAAACTTCAATTTGTCATGAATTTGTTAGAATACAACCCTAATCTTAAGTTGAGATGCATATGTATATTAAGAACTAAGACTAGATCTCTGAGCACACAGCCTGGGTACATTTTCCAGGATTCCTTGAAGTGACAGGTAGTCATATGACCAACTGAGTATAGATAGAGGTGCACTCCATTGAAGGCCTGGTCCATAAAAGGACACTATGTGATCCTCTACATTCTCTCTTTCCTCCACTACCAGTGGATGCCAGAGATCCAGGAGAGGCTAGTCATCTAAAGACATGAGGGATGACAAAGTCACAGCTGGAGGAAACCTGGATGCCTGAGTCGTCCATGGGAGGCTACCCACTAGACACAAACACCTGCGTCATACTTTGGAGGAATGAGAACTAGACATTTTACCGGGTGAAGATACCAAGATTAGGGAGTTTTTAATAGAAGCTAGGATTTATTTTTTAAAAGAATGTATTTATCTGAAAGTCAAAGTTACACAGAGAAGAGGAGAGACAGGGAGAGGTCTTCCATCCACTGGTTCACTCCCTAATTGGCCTCAATGGCCAGAGCCGATCCGAAGCCAGGAGCGGGAGCTTCTTCTGGATCTCCCACATGGATGCAGGGGCCCAAGGACTTGGGACATCTTCTGCTTTCCCAGGCCACAGCAGAGAGCTGGATTGGCAGTGGAGCAGCCAGGACTTGAACCAGTGCCAATATGGGATGCCTGCATTGCAAGCAGCGGCTTTGCCCACTATGCTACAAGACTGGCCCGGAAGCTAGGATTTTTTACTATGATGATAATTATTACCCTAATGAAAGAATCATTAATTTATAACTTATTATCTCCTTACTTCCCTGTGGATCAAAGTATTATGACTTATAGAAAGAAAATATGAAACTATTTTATGAAGAAAAATATAGAAGGACAGGTGTATTATTACCATGAGTTGTGTAAAAGCTGAATAGGAATTTTATCGTTGTTCTCTGATCCCAAAGGTGGAATCCCATCAATAATCTCTTATATGAACATGAATTTGGAAAAGGGGCTGAAAAATGGCTCCCTGTGAGCATCCGCTGTGGGAGAGAGAAATAGGGAAGGAAGTAGAGAAGACAGACATGGACACTCTTTGTCTTTGACCAAAGCAAGCCTCTTCCTCCCAGCTCCTATTCCTCCCATCAATCACTTTAATGGTGTATATACCTGCTCTTTATAGAGAGGGGAGGGGGTGGGAGAAAGAGAAGGTGATGTTACACAGGCACAAACTCAGGCATGTGCTATGCTAATACTCTCCACAGCACCGTCCATCTCCCATGAGTCTCTGCATCATCTCTCATCACCATTAGCCATGTGCTGAACCCAGTAGGTTGCTGAGGGCTAACTTAAGAGGTTTGGTTCTTTTTTTCACTGGAGACATGTTCAAACTTTATTTTTTAAAGGTGTATTTATTTTGGCCGGCACCGTGGCTCACTTGGCTAATCCTCCGCCTGTGGCGCCGGCACCCTGGGTTCTAGTCCCAGTTGGGGTGCCGGCTACTAGTCCCGGTTGCTCCGCTTCCAGTCCAGCTCTCTGATGTGGCCCAGGAAGGCAGTGGAGGATGGCCAAGGTCCTTGGGCCCTGCACCCACATGGGAGACTGGGAGGAAGCACCTGGCTTCGGATCGGCACAGCGCCGGCCATAGCGGCCATTAGGGGAGTAAACCAACAGCAGGAAGACCTTTCTGTCTGTCTGTTTCTCTCTGTGTAACTCTGCCTGTCAAAAAAATGCGTATTTATTTCTTTATTTGAAAGGTAGAGTGACTTACCTCAAACGGTAGAGTTAGAAACATACCAGGGGATTCCAATTCAATCCCATCGAGGTGGCATGTACCAATGCCATCTCACTAGTCCCAGTGATCAATTTCTGTTCACAATTGATCGTAATGATAGGACTAAGAACCAAAGGGATCACATAAACAAGAATAGTGTCTGCAAATACTAGCTGATAGAATCAAAAAGGGAGAGAATGATCCAACATGGGAAGTGAGATACACAGCAGACCCATAGAATGGCAGATGTCCTAAACAGCACTCTGGCCTCATAATCAGCCCTTAAGGCATGTGGATCCGGCTGAAATGCCCATGAGAGTATTTCAGGCATGGAAAACCAAGACACTCTGGGGGAAAAAAAAAGCCTAAATGAAAGATCTCCGTGAGTGAGATCCCAGTGGAAAGAACAGGTCATCAAAGAAGGAGGTACCTTTCTCTGAAGGGAGGAAAGAACTTCCACTTTGACCACGGCCTTGTCTAAATATGATCAGAGTCAGTGAACTCAGGGGGCTTCCATAGCCTTGGCAGCTCATGACAAGAGCCTAGGGTGATTACTGAGGCCATAAACAAGAGTGTCAATTTGTTAAGTCCACAACAGGAGTCCCTGTGCACTTACTCCTCATGTAGGATCTTTGTCCTTAGTGTGCTGTACATTGAGATTTAATGCTATAACTAGTACTCAAACAGTATTTTTCACTTTATGTTTCTGTGTGGGAGCAAACTGTTGAAATCTTTACTTAATGTATGCTAAACTGATCTTCTGTATATAAAGAGAATCGAAAAAGAATCTTGATGTGAATGGAAGGGGAGAGGGAGTGGGAAAGGGGAGGGTTGCGGGTGGGAGGGACGTTATGGGGGGGGAAGCCATTGTAATCCATATTCTGTACTTTGGAAATTTACATTCATTCATTAAATAAATGTTAAAAAAAAAAAAAAAGAAAGGTAGAGTGACACGCAGAATGAAAGACAGGGAGAAAGAGGTCTTCCTTCCAGTGGTTTACTCCCCAAATGGTCACAACAGCCGGGGCTGGGCCAGGCCGAAGTCAAGAGCCAAGAACTTCATCCAGGTGTCCTATGTGAGTGGCAGGGACTCAAGTACTTGGTTCAGCATCTGCTGCCCTCCCAGGCAGAGTAACAGGAAGCCAGACCAGATAAGAAGTAGAATAGCCAGAATCCAAAATGCCACTCCAATCTGGGATGTGAGCACCCAATGCAGTAGTTTAACCCAAAATGCCACAGTGCCTACCCCAAGGTGTTCAAATTTTAGGAAGACTATTCCCCTAGACTTTTACTTTCAATGCACATTATTTACATTATGATGTTATATAGTGTGTACAGATGTAAAATGTGACCCTGTGTCATGTGTTCAGTGCTTTCTAAAGGCCAGGATTTATTGTAAAGATTTTAGTGAATAAGCTTGTTCAGCGTGGGCAAAATCCTTATAATGTAAAAACTATTATTATTCCTATCTTTCTAAAGCCATGTCCTTAGCCAGTATTTCTCTCATAAATGCTTATTTCTCTTGATAACAATAAACACACAAAATTGCATATGA
This sequence comes from Oryctolagus cuniculus, assembly GCF_964237555.1. Lineage (NCBI taxonomy): Eukaryota > Metazoa > Chordata > Mammalia > Lagomorpha > Leporidae > Oryctolagus > Oryctolagus cuniculus. Next base: position 507,178 of record NC_091453.1, on the reverse strand, counting down.
AAAAACAGTAAACGATAAAACTTAAACACACATACCATACATATACAAATACTTATATATGTGTGTGTGTGTGGACTCATGTGGAGAGAGACTGAACATGGCACCATGCCATTCAGAAATATTTCCATTCTTGTATTACTTTGGCTTGCAGTTACAGTCACAAGAACGTATGGCTTACAACCACAAACTTTTATTTCTCACATGGCATGTTGGAAGTTAGCAGTAATCAGCTGTGGCTTCCACGACTTTGCTCAGCTCTCCTTGGCTTGGCTTTTCTTCATGTCTTCATATGTGCTTAATGTGGATCTATCTGGTTTGGGCAGAGAGGAAGAGAAAGAGACTAAATCAAACCATACAAGCTTTCCTAATGCATTTGTTTGAACTAGTCTACATCATATGAGCTCATATTCCATTGGTTAAATCAGGTTATATGGTCAAGACCAAAATCAGTGGGGCAGAAAAGTATAGTACTCTTACAAGGAGGCCAGGGAATGAATAATTGTAAACAGTAATACTGACACAACAGACCACACCTGCTTTATGTGTTTGAAGATTATAGGGCAAATCCTGTTATAAGTTGCCCAACAGCTCACTCTCTTAGTGTTTTCATTATCCTCCTATTTAATTGCAAAGATTTGTGCATTATCAGCACACTGCTTTGAAAGAACATTAGAGTAGCCAAAAATTTTTTTTCAAAAACCTGGTGGCTTTCTTGCTTTCTGTATTGGCACAACTTACTCTGCACAGGCTTCTCAAAGGAATGGGAGTGGGTTCCTCAAGCTAAAGGACTTTAGGATGCATTCAGAGAGTCATTTACTTTTGTATCTATTTTTCTTATCTTAATTACTTTCCTATTTGCATTCCAAATGCCACTTTATTGAAATCCGATTCAAATTCAGATTATGTTTCTGAATTAGAGGGAGCTGCTATGCTGTGCTTATTGTTAGAAATGGCCCTTGGAGACATTTGAAGCCTCTGTTGTGCTACCTAAACAACTGTGAATGTTCCTTTTGATCTAGATAGAGGACAGGTTGAACTAAAGTGCCTGTGGCAGCAGGAAGCCAACATTCTAAAGAATAATATGATTTATGTAAAACTCATTTATTTGGATATTACATCACCAGCACTGATCAATTTGATATTAATGTTTAATTCAGAATAGCCATTTTGCTAGGCAAACTAGAATTCCTACTGTTAACGTCTTGAGTAACTCAGCTTTCTACAATGTATTCTCCTTTTATTGAAGTCAAAAAGGTCTTTGACCTCAGTCTACCCCAGTCCCCATTTCTTTGGTTATTGTTGTTGCTAGTTTATTTAAGAAGGAAGAATCGTAGAGACAGATAGCCTGCAAGGGTATTCCCATCCTCTAGTTCACTCCCCAAATGCCTACAATGGCTAGGGCTAGACTGGGCTAAAGCCAGAAGCTGGGAACTCAGTCTAGGTCTCTGACACGGGTGGCAAAAACCCTATTGCTTGAGCCATCACTGCTATCTCCCAGGGTCTGCATAAATAGGAAGCTGGAGTCAGGAGCTGGGGCTGGGAGTTGAACCTGTGTGTGCCAGTATGGGAAGTGTATATGTCTTAATTAGCAATTTAACAATTATGGTAAATGCCCACCCCTCTCATTAATTTTTATTGCATGGATCATTTGTGCTAAGGAAGATGTGAGAACCTACTAAAAGAACATTTTATCACCGGCTGTTCTTTCTTACCTTTGCAACTTTAGCCTTTCTCTCTCTGTCTCTCCCCCCCCCTTCTATATATGTAATATATATGTTCCTTTTGAGATATATATATATATATATATGAACATGCAGATACTCCACATTACTAAATTAGACAAGCTAAGTTAACAGTGGCATATGGATTAGAGCGTACAAATGAAACTACAAAATTTCATTGTGAGTGGACATATCTGTCCAGATAATGGGGCAGAAGGAAATATATCATCAGGTAAAGTTCAGTATTTAATAGACTGTTTATTAGATTTTAATATCTTATGTGATTCATGGTGAAAAGGGAAAACTAGACTTATATTAGGAAAAACTAAGTTGTATTAGGATGAGAATACTCAAAATCCTTTCAAATATCCTATTATTGGGTTTTGGCAGGAACAAACAACAAATACTCCCTGCAGTATGCCACCTTTTTCTGTAAGCCAGAATCCAAATATCTAGAATCTTTAAAGGAGTGTCTAGTTCAAAAAATGTGACCCAAAATCAACAAGTCTTTCTGTTTGTGAAACAAATGTTATGGGAGGCCTTTGTTTTGGACAAAGTTTATGGGAGGCCACCTGCCCCAAGCCCCAGAAGATGAGACCAACCTAGAATGGATTCATTAGCACTAAGTGGCACATAATCTCACTGAACTTTGAAATGGACCAGTTTTCCAAAAAAGCAGGAGATTCTAGGGTCAGGTGTTTGGTGTAGATGTCATTTGGAACAACCACAGCCCACAGCCCATATCAGAGTGTCTGGGTTCCAGTCCCAGCTCCTCTTCAGATTCCAACTTCTTGCTAATAGGCATGCTGGGAGGTAGAAGATGATGGCTCAACAGCTTGGGTCCCTGCCACCCACACTGGAGATCAAGACTGAGTTCCCTGCTCCTGGTTTTGGCCTGGCCCAGTCTCGGCTGTTGCAGGCATCTGGGGGAGTGAAGTAGTGGATGGGAGATCTTTGTGTTTCTCTCTCTCTGCCTTTCAAAAAGTAAGTAAAAAATAAAGTTATAAATATTTTCTTATTGCTCACTGACTTGAGAATTGGCTAAAAAAAAGGCAGTAATTTAAAAGAGGGAGAGATGTCAACCTGAGTCAGTATAATAAGTCTCTTTCATCTTAATCCTATAAGGAAAATAACTTTGAAACAAGCTATCGATTTCACAAAATGAGGTGTTGCTTAATTCTAGAATTGCAAATCAAAGCGAATTAAGATCCTTAAAATTGTAATATTTTTCAATATTTTATTTATAAAAGGTGAACACATTTCATGTAGTTCATTTATACAGATTTAGGAGCATAGTGATACTTCCCACCCCACCCTACCTCCCTCCTGCCCACACTCCCATCCTTCCTCCTCCTTCTTCCTTTCTTATTCTTTCTTTTAATTTTCATTGTCTTTTGACATGACTTTTTAATGGTATAACAACGGATACAAGATATATCCTAAAAGAGGTTGCAGGCAGTGTACTTTCCATGATCCAAAATCACTCCCAAAGATAAACATAAAGAAAGCAAAAACCCTCACTGCCAAATGAAGTCAAGGTTAGGAGGAAAGAGAGATGACCCCCTGAGATATGACTATGGGTCACTAGAACTTCAGCTCAAAATGGAGTTCCCAGGCTCCTACATTTCTGTCCAAGCGACGACAAATTTTCAGGGCCTCTCAACCTGATAGCTGCTTACCTGCAGGTTCAAACCTAACAATCTAGGCCCCCTCAGCAGGCAGGAAGCCAGAGAGAGAGAGAGAGAGAAAGCGCGAGCGAGCGCACTTTCCCTGGGTCCAGGCTAAGCTCTTGGTACGCAGAACAGGATAGACAGGAGAGTAATGACTAACCTTGGGAGGGACAGAATCTCTAACCATGAGTATTCAAAACCGAGTCATTCCAAGTCATAATAACCAAACAACTCATTTTTCCAAGTGTTTTCTCCTGCCAATCTACTTTTAGAAAGAAAAGACAAGGAGAGGTTTTTATCACTCTCACCCCACCCAGATCTGACCAGAGAGATCTAGAAGTCTGATTACTTCAAAAAAGTGTACTTTCATCAGCTTGGTCAGACCTACAGAGAGCTCAGCTAGAATCTCCAGAGAGGGAAAGGAGTGCCAACTGTCACATCCTTGTCACCAAACAGTTCAGGAGGAAAAATGTCTTCTCACTTCTTGGCTTATTAGTTTGGGAGGCTGCAAGCTAAACTGACAACAGACATATTAGCAAGAGAAAGGGTGGATTTTTGTTCACGTAGATACTTGTGGGAGTTCACAGAAAAATGTGCTTTGTGGAGGCATTTAGATTTTGGGGGGATTACATACTTATTCCCGGCCCTATACTACTCTATTTTAATACAGTAAAGGGAGGAGAGAAAGGCACTTCTGGGAAAATGAATGACCTTTAAGAAAAGCGAATGGGCACTTAGGAGAATAACTGGGAAATACAGTGGTTTTGTTACAGTGACTGCTGTAGGTGTGGTGCTGACCTCTCTGCAGTGCTGGCTGCTCCTATGGAGAGCATTTATGACAATTGAATTCTTCTGAGTTCTTTTGGGAGGCTCTGCTTTTAGGTAGATAAGAGATTTCAGGAACGCAAATGTCTGCTGCACCACAGGGGTATATGCTGGACTCCTGCAGTGCACTGTGTAAGTGCTACCCAAAATATTGTCTGCAAAGCAGCAGTAGCAGCAGAACCTCAGAGACTGTTAGAAACGTGGAGTCTCACACCTGCTTCCTGATCTGCCGAATCATCATCTGGATCTTCACAAGGTCCCGAGGAGTTTGTAGAGCACTTGTAGGGCGTTCAGATCTGGGAAGAGCATACCGGAGGCTTTGACACATTTCATTAGATAAAGGTGATACAGAGAGCAAGGCTGAGTTGTGAAGATGGAGACTTTGGGATTATTTTTTGGTAGAGATTTTTCTACCAAACTCCTTTTCTAACCCTGTCCCTCCCTTCTGTTCTATTCCAACCACACTACACCACCTACTCTACTCTATAGCTCCCAAAGCTCCCCGGCTGCTTTACTCAGCCAAAGTCTCCCAGAAGCCTTCATGACGTTGTATATTAGGTCTCCATCTACATTGTGCATGGAAGTCATCACTAAATTTTTAAATTATTGATGCCAAAGTCTCACCCTCAGAGATTCTGACTTAATTAATCTGGTGGAAATTCTAATATGCAATTAAAGTTGAAAATTAGTTCATGAGTAGTCTTCTTTAACTCTTTTAGGAGATTCCTAGATTGATTTTTTTCTCTGATCTACCAGTTAACACTAAAGAGATTATAGATGTTAGTGATTTACTGGATAAAGCCAAAGAATGTTTGGGTTTTGACTGGTGATTATTTTAACCAAGAGACGACTCTCTAGAGCTTTATGAATTTCATATTCCTGAAGGAGTTACTCTATCTACTCCAACAAAGAGAATAGCTGCTGTCTTCTCCTACTGAGAGTGGGGAATTAATGATTACGAACAAAGGGCAACGTTCTATTTTCTCAAAGAGTAAAGGAGTAGCCACCGCTTTTAAGTGTACAAAGTGGAATATTCTGGATGCCTGTTTGGAAAGCATTTCTGTTTCTCCTCTATTTCTAGAATGGTATAGAAGTTAGAAGAAATCCAAAACAGATCTATCATCTGTCTGCTTTGCACATGACTTGGGGGCACAGATTGATCCAATTACACTCTGCTACCAATGAGGAACAAAAATACAATTTAAAGCATCTTCTTTGTTTCCACTCTTCAATAGATATTTATTGGATATCTAACCAGCAGCTGGTCCATACTTCCTCCTTCCTAACAAGACTTAAACTATCTTATGATGGGGTAGCCATGCTTTCTGGATAGAATTATCCTCCCTCCCAACTCTAGTGGTGAATCCTAATTTAACTAAACCAAAAGTTGATCCAATAAATTAGTTCAGAAATGAGTTGTAGTCTCACTCTAAACTAATCAATACAAGACCGTCTCCTGGCCAGTTAGCTAGTGATCAGTTAATATGTGTGGATGAGAGGCCAGGCAGACAGCCTAAGCTGATCCAATCAAAGCAAAGTCAGGACATAGTCTAGTAGATGAAAAATTTTTCTTTGGGGCTGAATATGAAGGGAACTCATATAGCCCCATATGCTTCTGGAAGGCTCTCCTACAGCCATCATTTGTAGCAGTGTGTAGAGACAAAGAGAATACTACCATTGAACATTTTATTTACATAAGACTAAAGCTGTTCTTATTGTGTCAAATGGTTTGAATTGGGTTGTCCATTACTTTGAAACTGAAAATGTCTTAAATGATACATGTGTCAACCTGGTCTAAATGCCCCCAACTCTCACAGTGGGGTGACTACTTACCTCTTGATACACTCATGATTTGCAGAATGCCGGTTTGATACGAACAAGGCTTACATCGTTGGTTCTCATACTGCATGTTGGACTTATCAAAGACCTTAAAAAAATATTGATGCCTGTGTTTGACCCCCTAGAGATAGTGATTAATTGCCTTGGGTCTGCTTGGGGCTTTGTGTGTCTGCCCATCTTATTTGCTTTATTTTGGTGGTGAAAAATCAGGTGGCAAATGGAAGGGGGATGGGAGAGACTTTAATAAAAGAAATAGATAAGCAAATTTAAAATGTTTAAGTGTTGATGTTACCATACCCAGCATGCTTCTTCTATTCATGAACCCTAGTACTCTCAGATAAGAGAAAGAATAAACTATCCTAGTTTATAGACTTTAAGATTTTATTGACCTTGTGGTAACCAGGGAAATACATCAGTGAGTGATGCAACTTCCTGAGTTAATTTCCAAAAAGCAAATGTTCACAAATGTTTTACAAGTAAACATGAAAATATCTTCTCTAATCACTTCTCTGATCTCTCCTTTTCCCAGTCACCATGACAACCCACACAGGTGTTAACCAAGAAACCTGGAATTGATACTTTTGGTGTTTTACCTCATCTCCTTTCTTAGATATTCCACAAAATTATTCATAGTCCAGAACTTCCTGGGATATGAATTTTTTAAAGAATTATTTATTTGAAAGAGAGTTACAGAGAGAGGTGGAGCCAGAGAGAGGTCTTCCATTCTGCTGGTTCACTCCCCAAATGACAGCAATGGCCAGAGCTGCACTGATCCAAAGCCAGGAACCAGGATCTTCTTCCAGGTCTTCAACGTGGGTGTAGGGGCCCAGGGACTTGGGCCATCTTCTACTGCTTTCCCAGACCATAGCAGAGAGCTGCATTGGAAGAGGAGCAGCTGGGACTTGAACTAGTGCCCATGTGGGATGCCAGCACTGCAGGCTGGGGCTTTAACCCACTGTGCCACAGTGCTGCCCCAGGATATGAATTTAAGATTATCAAGCTTCTGCATAATGTAGATTGGATTGTGGGAGGGTGAATATCCTTTCAAAATCATTGAAGGTCATAAAAATTGAAGACATAAGTATACCAAAACAAAAAATCAACTATAATAAAAGGAATAAAAAGAAATGTTCTATGTAAACGTAGGACCATTTAACTTTGGGGAAGGAATGTTAGAGGCCTTATTCAGATTTTAAGAGAAGTGAAAAGAAAGCCAAGAGGTTTCTGTGTAAGTTCACTTTAATTCTGTTTCCATAGTGGGCTTGCTCATGGTTAATGTAACACGCCTGGAGATAGAGGTCTAACATCTAGTTGTGAAGAAGCATGTCTAGTCTTACACCTGGTAGTTTTCTCTCCTCAGCAGTACACGATACCATTAATGCTTAACAAACCATTCCAAAGCTCATTAGCATGCAACAATCAACATTTATTGGCATTGACATTTCTTAGGATTGATTGGCTGGAGTGGCTCTGCTTCAGACTTTGGGTCTAAAGGTCAATTGAGGTGGCCCAGCTCCACTTTCCTTTCATTCTTATGCTATGAAAGGCATGCCTTTCCCATGACATTGATAGAAGTACAAATAAGAACAAAAAGATGTGATTTCTATTTTGCTATGATTCGCAACAGGTGCACAATTACTTTATCCCATACAGCACCAATATTTAAATGGCTAAACTCAATAAATGTTTCTTTCTCATATACATATAGTGGAATAAGGTAGCATTTGAGCTCAACTCCATTCAATGATTTAAGGACTAAGCCTCCTGTCTCATAGCTCAGTCTTCTAGGAGATCCTACTAAGATTCTCTGTCTTTCAGTCAAATGAGAGCAGAACTGTGTGACAGAAGGTTTTTGGACCATGCCTGGTGCATATCCCTTCTGCTCAAGTTCCAGTGGCTAGAACCCCATCTTTTGACTACATGCAGCATCAAAGGGAGCTGGAAATTACGTTGAAGAACTGTAGGTATGAACATAAGGAAACATCATTCATTTAGAATAACCCACACGTTGCTCTAAACAGAAAATTAAAATGTGGATCTCAGTTGAATGTATTAAAAAACAAACAGGTCTGACTTATAACCAGCTAATCTATATGCCATGTTCTTTCTCCTTTGTGTTTTGCAAGCTGTTGTAGGGTATTTTCTAAAATGTGTCATTCTCTATGTCTAGTTTCTTTCACCAGTTAAAACCAGACTTTGTAACTCAGGATTGCTACAGCGTTGCCCCTCCTCTGACAGTATGTTTGTTCTTATTGTTAGTTGACTTCATCTCCCACCTTCCCCCCTGCATTCAGTTGCCCTGAGTGTGGCGGTGCTTCTCCAGACCATGTGCACCTGCTCTTGGCTGAAATGGAATCAATGTCATTCACTGTTTGCCCGTTTCTCTGCCACAGCTCCAAGAGCTTTCTCTTTGTCCCTTTGTAGACATGCTGGCTCATACAACAGCAGCTGCTTTCAGCCATCTCTGCTCAGAAGACAGCAGTGTCGCCTGTCGAGATGGTTCCTTTGCTCTGAATCAAAGGAAACATGTTAAGGGTGTAGAGTCCTTTTTAATGCTATCTCTGGGGACTATGTGGTGTTTTGATCAGACACTTGCTCGGAATACGTCCAGCATGAGTTGTAGGCATACATCCTGGCCAGGGTTACTAAACACAAAAGGCACACAGAAGAGGAATAACCCAGTGGGTTCCCTTCTGCTTCTCTGGTGATTTCCTTCCCCAGCTCCGAAACCACAGAACAGTTATAACTGCTGGGACTTAGGTGCTTTCTTTACTTGCAAAATGACATGGAAAATTCCAGACAGCCATGTCACCCCCCCCCCCCGTCCTACCTTTTGCTCTTATGTTAGATGGAATCCCTCTTCATTGCTACGCCTGAACTGTCAGCTCTGTCTTGATTCCCTCTCTGCAAATCTGCACCACTTGTAGTTCACAGGGGAGGCTACTGGCAGTGCCCATCTGGCTGCGGTTCAAGTGATTGACCCATAATAACACCCTTCACATTCCCGCATAGAATGCTGATTTGCAGTTACAAAAATGAAGTTGACAGGTTTTGAAGGTTGTATGCCTGGCACTGTGCTTGGTGCTCTGCTTGTGTTATGTCAATTAATCCCCACAATAATACTCAAGAATTGGCACCATTTCCCCCCATTTTGTAAGTGAGCAAACAGAAGCCTGGACATAATGCCTTGGCCAAGGTCACACAGCTGAGAATCCCAGAGCTGACACTTGAAGCCAATTCTGCATGACTTCAGAGTCTTTGATCCCCAATTCTATGCTGCTGCCCCCTGTTAAACTAGTGCAATTGAAAGGAATCTTAAGAGAATTTCTAGAATCTTAATACTACAGTGTGGTCCACAGACTGGTACCATCAGCATCACCTGGGAGCTGATATTAGAAATACAGAATCTCAAACAAAATCCAAATATGTATGCTAGCAAGATCAATGTGAGTTGCAGGCACATTAAAGTTTGAGAATCTCTGGAATGCCTTTTCTTTTCATAGAGAAGTAAGTTATCAAGTGATGAGCACAGCTCCAACAGTTGAAGCAGACACAGGACTGAAACCCAGGTTGCCACAAAGATGGGACGGAGGATGCCTTCCATGGAGAGAGAGAGAGTGGGAATGGGGGTGGTAAGTGAGAATGAGATTGAGAGAAAAAGAGGCGGCAAGAGAGGAGGTGGTGTCTTCACCTGGATTTATGGAAAACAGCCTCTGAAGTGGAGATTAGGTTTGAGAACAGGAAGTCTGTTAGGACATGAACTAGGGAATAACATCTCTAAGGTGGAGGTGAGGGGAGCAGGACTGAGTAGAGGAAGAATTTTAACTACAATGTTTCAATAGCTGATTCAGCATAAAATATGGGGAGCTGGCATGACCCTTGAGTGTTGTCCCAGATTGGTGTAAGGGAGCCAGGCCTTAGTGTACCCTACTATTGACCCATCCCTTAGATGCCAGTTATCCCGGGATAAAAGTGACTTCTGGGCTGAGGCAGCTGTGAGCCCTCAGCAGCCAACTAGGGGGCTGAATGCTTCAGTCTTGGAAGCACCGACGATGTGAGCTTTATGCCAACAACAACAGGAAGTCACTCAGAATGATATCATCAAATTTGCGTTTAATGATCTCTTTGGCCTGCTGTGTGGTAATGAATCAGAAGGGACAAGCATCAAAGAAAAAATTCACTAGAGAAAAGTGGTGGCTCGGCCAAAAGGAGCCACCTTTAGAAGTGGGCAGATTCAAGAGATATCTTGGGCTTTGAATGCATAAGACACTGTGATTAATTTGCTGTTGAAACACGGAGAAGGAAATGCTCAGGTGGGCCCTGAGCCTCAGACATGAGCATCTGAGAGGACTCAGGTGCATATTGGAAATGATGTCGCTGAAGGAGAAGAGCTACAAGATTATACATACATACATACATACATACATGCATGTGTGTGTGTGTGTGTGTGTATATATATATATATATCAACAGCTTTCCACCTCGACCACAAGATTTTAAATTCTTCTTCAGCTTATCTCATTGTTTTGAATCATCATCCTGGGGCATTCACGGCATATATGTAGTGATTGTTCTCCAAGTAGTGCTTAAAGAAGGTTTGAAGCTTCTGGGTTTTTTGTTCTTCCTATTGTTTTCTTTTTTTTTTTTTTTTTTTTTTTGACAGAGTTTAGACAGTGAGAGAGACAGAGAGAAAGGTCTTCCTTCGGTTGGTTCACCCCCCAAATGGCTGCTATGGCTGGTGCGCTGCGGCCAGCGCACTGTGCCGATCTGAAGCCAGGAGCCATGTGCTTCTCCTGGTCTCCCATGGGGTGCAGGGCCCAAGCACTTGGGCCATCCTCCACTGCACTCCCGGGCCACAGCAGAGAGCTGGCTTGGAAGAGGCACAACTGGGACTAGAACCCGGTGCCCATATGGGATGCCAGCAACGCAGGTGGAGGATTAACCAAGTGAGCCACAGCGCCGGGCCCATATTGTTGTTTTATTTCAATATGTCATGTAAATGTTTTAAGTAAAGTACTTCAACATTGTCATTTTTGTTGAGCATAAAAACTATTCTAAAAAGTGATCATGAGTTAATGTATTTGACGTCAGGATGTTGCATTGAAGAGCACACCTGTGAGAGCAGGCCAAAACCACTTCTCTAAACAAAGGGCCTAAATATACTACTGGACCTACGTAAGACTTCTGCTTATGTGTGGGTGGATCTGTGGGCATTCCTTTCACTACACCCTCTCTGTTTTTGTAATTACCCTGGTGAAGGGAGCTAGAAACTCTTATTAATAAATTCCATTATTCATTTAACCACACAGACTTCAAACACAGCGGAACACCTGTGTTTGAGTGCTGAGGACACACAGAAGAATTGGACCCATTTGTAGTCTTAAGGAGGTTATATAGCACTGGAGACAATACAAATGTATTTGTTATAATTTACAATTCAGGTTAATAAATGCTAAAGTAAATCAATTATCCTTAATTCTACATAGGCTTTTTCAGATTCTCATATGTCTTCAATTAATGTGCATTTAAAAATTCATGTCAGAGGAGAGAGAAAATGCCTACTGAGATGGTATTGTGTAAATACTGGAATTTAAGTATGTATTAAAGGAATCTGTTCATCTGATTGCTACTTTCACTGAGATATTTGCTTGGAAAATTCTACACAGGATTGAATTTTAATTTATATTTATTTCCTTGTCTTTCTTAATTAACTTTTTATTTTAAGATAGTTTTACACTTATAGAAAAGTTATGAATGTGGTACAGAATTCTCATGCACTCAAATCCAATTTCCCCTATGAATAGCATTTGACTTTGGTATGGTACATTTACCACAAGTAATAAGGCAATACTGATATATTATTTAGTCCATATTTTATTCAGAGTTTATCAATTTCTCTATAAATTCCTTTTTTCTTTTCCAGAATTCCATCTATAACATGACGTATTTAGTTGTCCTGTTTCCTTAGACTCTTCTTGATTGTGGCAGCTTCTCAGATTTTCTTGTGTTTGATGACCTTGAGTTGTGAGGAGGACTGGGCAGCTATTTTGTGGCATGTCCTTCAATTATACTTTGTCTGGTGCTGGTCTCATGATTATATAAGGGTCATGAATTTGGGGAAGGAAGACAACAGAAGTGAAGTGCCATTCTCATCACATCATATCCAGAGTACATGACTTATTATGGTTGAGGCTGACCTTAGTCCCCTGACTGAGGTAGTGTTTGTTGGGTCCCTCCACTGTACAGTTACTTCTTTGGAAGGAAGTCACTCTGTACAGCTTACACTTAAGGAGTGGGGGGTTATTCTCCACCCTTGAGGGCACGGTATCTACAAAATCCACTTGGAATTCTTCAGTACAAAAGATTGGTCTCTACTTAATTAGTTGTTCAACCATGTATCTATATCAGTGTGGACTCATATTTATTTATGCATGGTTATATAATCCCATAGTATATTTTGTGGTTCGAATTGTATTAGTTTTGTCTATGAAGAGGTCTTTCAATAGATTCTTGTGTCCCTTGACATACCCCATTCATCATGGGTTTCTTTAAGGTTTGTTTTGCTTTTGAATTCTTTCTTCCTGGTGATAGAAGATACTCTAGGCTTGTTTTGTGTATTTCCTGCCCAATCCTAGACTCATCCATTTCTCCAAGGTTTCTGAGTTTCTTTCATTGCAGAATGGTGTTATGAACAAAGATTTGGGCACCAGGTGCCTTAGTTGTCTTTTAAAACGGCTATGAAAGTGTTCAGCTCTTACATTGCATCGGGAAATGGAGTTATTGTGAAAATGTAAGATTTCCTGTGAAATACCAGGACACGTAATCAAAAGCAGTAGAAATCAGTTGTCTCAGAAGGGACCTCAAGATTCTAGAAGCCAAGAGTGGTTGATGTGGTTTATATGCATGTGACAACGGTTCGTTAGGTCCAAAATTTCTGTCTAACTTTGAGAGGAAGCCGAATCTTTTCCTGAGATATGTGATTTGATTAAATACAAGAATTAAGCCATAGTTCAACCATATGGGAGACACAGGTACAACCCTGGTCATCTTGAATGTTTCTCCAAGCACACGGTCATCCTGAAGCTGGTGGGGAGGTCAAGTCTGGCGATTCAGATTGTGAAGAGCAGTTCATGACTGAGTGGTGTGTCCTGCAACTGCTTAAGAGGCTACCAGGGGGTTGTTCACTCTTCACGGGCAAGAAAGCTTCGACACAATTTTGTGGTGTATATGAAACAAAGGGGTGTATATGAATGTATGTTTTCTTGTTTGGGGTATATTAAATATAGCTTGTTTGTCCTGCAGATATCTGCAATGAAACTGGTGGTTGAATAATCCAGAGGTTTGGAATGAGGGAAATAGGTAACTCCTCTAAGCCATCCATTCCTGGACAGTAGGGACTCCAGAAGCTCAGGGTCTTCACCTGGCTTCATCTTTGAGTCAAATAACGTTTATTTTTCCTAGAAAACATTTCGTGAAGTTCTTCTGAAATCACTGGTTTCTCCCTCCCTCTCTCCCCTTCGCTTCTCTCTCATTTTCTCCCTCTTCCTCTTTCTCTATTCTCTCTCCAGTCTGTGAAAATCCTTTTGAATGTCAGCAGTACTCTAGTTTCTGGCTTTGGAAAAAAATAAAATGTTCTCCTTTTTTTTCCTATTCCCTGGAACTCTATAGTTCAGGAATATCTGAAACTTGAAGATTTGAAAAACGGACCTGGTAAAATGTTCTGGTTTTTTCCCTTAGTTTCTTCTATAGTCATGGTTTATTTAAGTTTGTTATTCATTTCTGGACCTAGTTTTCAAAAACTAAATATTCTTTGAAATTTTCCATTTTATCCAAGTTCAAAAAATTGTCAGCACAGAAGCATGTAGAATATTTTAAAATTCTTTTCTATTTCCTCTGAGTATGTTTGATGCTCTCATTTTATTTCTAATTTTGTGCACTGAGATTCATTTTCTTCATAATGAAACTAGTCAGTGGTTCATTTGTTTTTTTTTTCCTAATCCTTAGGAAAAAACTTGACAAATTTTAAATCAATTTATTCTTCTTTTCTTTAGTTTAATGTTTTTATTATTTAACTTCTTGAGTTGACTGCTAAATTCATTATATCACTTTTACTTGTTAAATAAATGGCTTGTCATTTGGAAACTATATATATATATATATATATATAGTCAAATCAGCATTATCATTATTTTTACATGTTCTAAAGTTGCTTATTTTATCTGTTCTTTGACCCATTATTTTAGTGTAGTCTTAACCTTTATGTTGTCAATATTTTTGTTTCTGGTTTTGTTCTTTACTTTTTAGTTTTACTTCACACTCATTATCTTTCCTAAAAGTAGAACATCTCGCCATTTATAGTATTTCATCTGCTAACACAAAGGACGTGATATATGTGCCACTATGTGTCGCTCCCCCTCTTCGTGGAGGAGCAACACTAAACCCTGCCTAGGCTTCATATCCGAGTCACGGCACCATTATGTCGCTCCCCGTCTTCGTGGAGGAACGACACAGGACCCTGCGTTGTTCTTTCGTCTGCTCGGCCCTCCCCGGGTTTGCTGCTGGTTCTTCCCGGGTTGGCTACTGTCCCTTCCACCTCCGTGGAAGGGCAGTTCCCCCTGCCACATTCCCCACTTCCGTGGGGGAGCGGCACACCGCCGGCCGGCTCTCTCGGGGGCTGCACAGGTGTTCCTTCAGATAGATGTTCCCCTTAGATGTTCCTGGTGCATGTTGTCTCTCTCCTCCTTTATAGTCCTCCTCCGCCAATCCCAACTCAGCTGCCCACACGCCGAGTACGCTGCTCTCCTCCAATCAGGAGCAGGTCCTACAGTTTATTGGTTGAACTGGAGGCAGCTGTGTAGAAGCTGTTTTCTTCTCTCCCAGCGCCATATTGTGGGAGAGCAGATGCATAGAATAAGTCTTAATTCCAGTAACTTAGTCTAGTCCGAGTTGCTCCCCACAACTATGAACTTTCAGCACAACACTTAAGTGTGTGTGCATATGTGCACATGCACGTGTATTGTATATGTGAACATTTTAAAGATAAAAGAAGTTGTGTGTATGTAACCAAAACAAGAATACATGTATCCACACCAGTATACTCTACTCTTCACTATTGCAATGATCATTTCCAAGTTGATGCTAATGAAACCATATGACAAATACAGCAAAGAAAACAAACCATTTTTTCAACAAAAATCAAGCTAAATGGGATTTGGAACAGAAGCAGACAGTCATCTCCACACCATCAAATATATGTTTTATACCATGTTTTGGTTGGAGTGTGGCTTCTTTTACTCCAGTGTTTACTAAACACATCTGCAGTTTCGAATCACAAGGGCAGGTGTTTGGCAAAATGGTGAAAACACTGGTTAGAGCACCCGCATCCCTTGTCACAATGCCTCGATTCAAGTTCCTACTATTCTAAAATTCCAGCTTCCTGCAAATGTATACCCTGGGAGGAAGCAAGTAAAGACTCAAGTAATTGGGTACCTGCCATCCACCTAGGAGACCTGGATTGAGTTTCCAACTCCTAGCTTTAGCCTGGCTTAGCCCCAGGTGTTGGATTATTTGGGGGGGGGGGGTGAGCCAGTGGCTGAGTCTCTCTCTCGCTCTTGCCCTCCCCTCTCGCTCCTTATCAAATAAAGAAAAATTATTTTTTCAAAATAGTCATCTGGGAAACTTAGAACATTTCAAAGCGCAGGCCATACTCTAGATTACTTAAATCATCATCTCTGAGGTGGAACACAGTCATTAATATTTTCAAAGCACCCCAGGTGAGTCCAATGTGCAAACATGGTAGGATCCATTGCTCTATGAACAGTCTAGCACACAGACAACTGAACCTCACTTGAAATTAACCCCAAGTGTAGTACAGTGGTGGACTTCAAACTTGAGCTGCATCAATCAAAATAACTGGAAGGACTTTTTTAAACACAGATTTCTGGGCCCCATCCTGGAGTGTGTGACTTAGCAAGTCTGAGGCCAGGCCTGGGAATTAACTTCTCTAACTAGCTCCCAGGCAATGCTGATGCTGCTAGTTTTTGAACCACACTTTCAGACCCACTGTTGT
This sequence comes from Oryctolagus cuniculus, assembly GCF_964237555.1. Classification (NCBI taxonomy): domain Eukaryota; kingdom Metazoa; phylum Chordata; class Mammalia; order Lagomorpha; family Leporidae; genus Oryctolagus; species Oryctolagus cuniculus. The sequence continues at coordinate 491,054 of NC_091453.1, read as the reverse complement.
AGAGAGCTGAGCTTTAGTTTCAGAGAGGAAAATACATTTGAAATTTAGCTGCGGCATGATTTTTTTTAAATTTATTTGAAAGGCAGAAGGCTAGGAACTGGGGGTGGGGGGTAAGGAGGGGGTGGGGAGGGAGGGAGGGAGGGAGGGATAGAGAGAGAGAGAGAGCGAGTGAACAAGCACTTTATATGCTCGTTCTTTACTTTTTAGTAAGCATATAAAGTGCTCGTTCACTTCCTAAATGGCTGCAACAGCCAGAGCTGAGCCAGGCTGAAGCCAGGAGCCAGGATCTCCATCAGGTCTCTGACATGGCTGCCAAGTGCCCAAGTACTTGGGACAGCCTCTGCTGCCTTCTCAGGCATAATAGCAGGAAGATGGATTAGAAATGGAGTAACTGGGACTCAAATCAATATTCTGATATGAGATATTAGTGTCACAGGCCACTGTTTAACCCACTGCCACATAACACCAGTCCCAGCATGAATTCTTTGAAGAAATTCCCATGACTAGAGCAAAAAATAAGTATATTGAATATATTTTTCAAGACCACACAAACTTACATTTTGCAAACCTGCTGTGCTTTCATTTAACAGAAGTCTTTATGAAGTATTTATTAACAAGTACTTTGTAGGCAGCCAAACTAATTGCCATATTAACAATTCAAGTGTGATGTAGTTGCTTCAATCTAAGAACTTCATTTAGCATTTTAGCATTAATTTCCAATTAACTGCTAATGTTTTCTTCTGTGTCTTATGAGCTCCTCTATGTGGAGGTTACTTCTTAATCTGTACTGATTTCCATAGTGAGATGACTCAGTGTTTCTTTTCTCTCTAAGGATGTATGATACCTATTAAAATGAAAGAAAACCTCTCTATGGGGAGTCCATCTGAACATGGGTGTGTTAGCCATAGTGAACACTAAAACGGTACAGTGGGATCCAATAACTAAAGAGGAGAGTGCAGTTACAGATTGAAGGTTTTAAATTGTTAGGCTGTGTGAGTGATTGAAATTTGTTTGAGTTAGACCTCCTGGTGGCTTAGGCCCAAGACAGGTGTCGACAAGTCATGATCCATTGGCCAATTCCAGTCCACTGCTTATTTTTGTAAACAAAATTTTATTAAAACATAGTCACACTCATTCATTTATATATTGGCTGTGGCTGCTTTCAGATGATGATGGCAGACTTGACTAGTCCTACCCATAAAACTTAAAATATTTAATATCTGGCCCTTTACAGAGAAAGTTTGCCATCAACATTAATCAACTTTCTTTGTATAGGAAGTCATCTACATATCCACTTTCACATAGGAACATCCCAACCATATGCTTCCTCATACATGGTTCACAAGATACCATGAAAATGTTGTTAAATGTTTTACTGAATCATTATCCTTGTAAACTTGTTGAAAATACAAGAGTGACTGCTTTAGGATTGCTTACAAATATTAATCCTGATACTAACTGATAGCAGTGGCTCATTTAAAACTCATCATGTTCGTTTGCGAGCCTACCGTTATCATTGCTAAATCAGAGCTCCAGTTAACCAACTCCAGCGTTCTTTGTGGGAATTTTGCAGACTACCTTTTGCATGGGTTATCCTCATTGCTTATCCTCTCTCTTCTGATACATGCTAGATAACCTCAGTGGGCGCTGGCAAAAGATCAAGAGAATGTGTGTTAAAAAGGCAACACTGGAAGCCACAGAGTGGGTATATATTTGGAGAAAATTATATTAATCTTTATGAGCATAAAGATGTGAAAGAGACAAGTCACCATGGCATCCCAACTTGCTATTAAAAGGAATTATAGGGGGATGGGGAACTAGCTTTTTCTCTTGGATCAGATAATTAAGATAATAATTATTTTCAAAAGAAAACAATATGTGGATGGGAAAGTAACAGATAAAGACAAAAGATGAGAATCTGTGTTTGGGGTGAGTTTTGGTGTGGTAAAGGAAGCAGGTAAGGTAAGAGGAAAGTAATTAAAAAGTGAGAGAAGTGCATAAGATAGCCAATAATAACTTGGAAATGAATGTGATAGGATGTCAAAAAGGAAGCCAGCCAAGTGAGGAGAGCTGCAGTCATATTGTGCCTCACTGCTCTAGAGACTGTACCATGAATACCAGATTTAGCTCTGTCCGGAGGCATCAAGGATTTGGAAAAGACGCAAGACTACAGATGAAAATGACTGAGCTCTGAGAAAAGTAATTTCTAGATAAAGCAGTACAATACTTCTTATCAGATGGATGAGGAGTAGAAAGCAGTGCAGTAAAAAAGGAGCTTGAAATAAATACTTCTGTCTCACTAAGAAAATAAGTTGTATTTGTGCCCATTATTCTTGCATTTGCATTAGATTTTTATATCCATTCCGCATGAGTAGAATCAAATAGTAAAGTTCAAATTCTGCTCCCTTGATGCTACTAGAGAAGAAAAAGAAGAAAGGAAAATAAAAGGAGAAAGGACAGTTGGAGATATTTGTTGCTATTTTATCTTTAGTCACAAATGTAAGTGGAAGGAGAGCCATATATTGATTGAATTTATTGTGTATTTCAGGTTTGCACTTATTGATCCCCTTTATGTTTGATTTTTTATTGTATATTTTAATTTCAACTTGTAATTATTCTCTGCTATTGCCAGGTAATGTGCTAGGAAGTAGCCAACTGTGTAAAACACAGTCTTTGCCTTCAAGGACTTACATACTAATTGGAGAATCATAAAAGTAGTCAGACATTTAATATATGTGCTATGATGATGGCTGTAGGAGTGACATCTGGAGAAATCTGGGAAGATTTCTTAGATGTTACATCCAAATGGAGACCAGTCATTAAAGAGAAGAGTTAGAATGTATTCTACGAAAAAGAAATATGAGAGATGATACAGCAGACTGATTACAAAATGGTTCCAATTTTCCACCTATTTGTGTGTCCATTTCTTTAAAATCTGAGTTTGTACCTGCTTCCATCAAGTGGTAAGATCTGTTTCTAACTCCTCGAATCTGGCCTGGTCTTATGACTTGCTTTGTCCAATAGACTAGTACTGAAGTGGTCATATGTCAGTCTCATGCCTAGACATCAGGAGGCTTTGCATGCTTTTGCTGTCTCTTTTAACTCTGTCACCACCATGATAATACGCCAGAATTTTCCTACTGCAGAATGAAAGATCATATGGAGAAGAGCCACATCATGCCAGTTGAGGCCATGCTAGGCCAAGTTAGATCAGCCAGCACCCAACTAGCCTACAAAATGAACAAAGACAAATGAGCCACCCCAGTGGAAATCAAATATGAGTCTGGCCCATATCAGCAAAATTGCTCAGTTGTTTCGTAGTTTCATGGGAAGAAACAAATAATTGTTATTAGACAGTAAATTTTGTAGTGTCTTGTTATGCAGCAGATTATCAATACAAAAGATCTAGGAAATATATGAGAGGAGGGAACACTTGGTGAAGTGGAAGTTATTAAGGATGAATGGAGAATGGGTATGAAGAAGGAAAAGGGTCTGGAAGGTGAGGACAGAGAGCCAAGCAAGATATAGATCCTTTAGAGTTATAAGCCTTACCAAGTGAGGAGTAGTTATCTAGGGATCTGGCCCAAATGTATGATACAATATTTATTTTAGATACATCATAATTTATAGAATTTATCATCTTTGAGAAACATAAAAGGAAAGAGGCTAGTAAGGTGGATTTTGTAAGTGATCCAGGTGAGAGGTGATAGTATCCTGAACTAGAACAGGAACCACAAGGGTGGGTAGACATGAACAGATTAGAAACATATTTGGGAAACTGAGTGAGTTGGACTTGGTACTTTACCAGAAGTGAGAGATGAAGGACAGGAAAAAGGCTAGAGCCGATGCATGGTGTCTAATCTGTGCAAATGAAAGTTTGGAGCGAATAATTCCCAGACATAAACTCAGGAGGAGAATAAGGTTTGGAAGGGTTGGAGGAGATAATAAACATAGTATAGGATGTTTTAAGTTTGAGATACCATTGAGATATACTTGTACAAAGATACCAATAAAATTTAGTGATGTAGAACTGAAACTCAAGAGAACAGCAAGGATTGGCGATAGTTCTGACAATTGGCAGTATACTGTTGGCTGTTGAAGGCACTTAAACACAGCTAGTTCAAAAGAATTATAATTGACTTCATAGGCATTGAGCTGCTAAGATGTCAGGATAAAGATTGCTAAAATTCACCTACTGGATTTAGATGGTTAAGTAGATAGGACACTAAAGGACTCAAAGAACATTTGAGTCACAATATGGCAGGCACCCACGTTCCTGGGTCAGCACTTGAAAAAGAGACTGCCAGGACAGTCATCTGAGCAAGAACAAGCATTTTGTTCTCTTACATGCATTATTTTTTATTATGCTAAATTGCTAAATTTTCAGGGATGGTTTGTCACAGCAGTTACTCTATCCTTTCAGTCTTCAGCAATGTGTGATTTTTCTTCCTTTTAGTGCTAAAATGCCCTGTGCAAATGCTGAGAACTATTAACTTACATTCTCCGTACTAGATAGTTGAATGAGATGGCCCAAAGGGCAAAGAATCAAAGGAGTAATGAATAAACAATGGGATTTGTGAACAATTACATTCATTGAATAATGAATACATAAATAATTAGGATTCTCAACTAGAGGAGGAAGACCTCAGAGACTTTGAGAGGATGGTTAGAGTTTCACAAACATAAAATGTATTCTTGTCCTCTGGAAAGCACTAGGGATAGTACTTCCCACTTGTCTAAACAGCATTTACAGAACATAATATTAGATTCCGTCCAATCGCAATCCCGGAGGAGTCTGCGCATGCATAACCATGTGATCTTGCAGAGACTCACAAGGAGAAGGCCCCTGCTCCAGCCGCATTGATGGTGCATTGTGTGGGAGGCTCAGCCCTCCGCCCATAAGGAAGAGCTGCTGGTCCAAGCACAAGGCGTTGAGTTTCCTGGTGCTGAAGGACTCATACAGCAGATGGACCACTCTCAGCTACCCACCACAGAAACACTCACAGTGAAAGTGATAGGATGATGATCAAGGGAACTTCATCTGTAAAGTTAGGAAACCCGGAGATTCTGCACCTGCGTGTACCCATCTCTGTCATAATGTTCCTGCTCAAGGCAAATCCTCTTCGGGGCCTGTCTCCAGGCCCACAAACTCCAGAACACCATCAGAGCAGTGAGGCAGATAAGCCTCCCCTGCTTTTCCCACAAGACTCCCTTCTGTATAGTCACTCTTGGAGCCTGAGCAGGGGTCCCCCGAAACTAGTGGAAGTAATATAACTGCCTGTCACCTACTCAGTTCCCTGCCCTAGCAGCCTTCCATTCACACCCTCCTCTTTCCTGCCAAACAGATTTTCCTTTAGGACTCAGAAGCCATCTAGCATCAGTTAGGTTATGTGAAGAAAAAAGGCTGAGGTGGGGGAAGCCTGAAAATTTTGTAAAAATGATAGGAGCTCAATTCACAATAGCTAAGACATGGAATCAACCTAAATGCCCATCAACAGAAGACTGGAAAAAGAAATTATGGGATATGTACCCTATAGAATATTGTACTGCTGTAAAAAACAATAAATCCGGTCATTTGCAACAAAATGGAGGAATCTGGAACACATCATGCTGAGTGAAATAAGCCAGTCCCAAAGGGACAAATATCATATGTTCTCCCTGATCTGTGACAACTAACTGAGCACCAAAAAGGAAACCTGTTGAAGTGAAATGGACACAATGAGAAACAGTGACTTGATCAGCCCTTGTCCTGACTGTTGAGGAACAACTTACTACTTTATTCCTTTTAGTATGTTTCTGTTCTACTTAATACCATTGGCTTAACTTGTTAATTAACACACAATTATTCTTGGTGTTTAAAATTAACTGAAAAGTTATCCCTGTTAAATATATGAGTGGGAATAAGAGAGGAGATTTAGAGTTCGGCACATGCTCAGTTGGACTTGCCCCAAATGGTAGAGTTAGAAACGTGCCAGGGGATTCCAATTCAATCCCATCGAGGTGCCATGTACCAATGCCATCTCACTAGTCCAAGTGATCAGTTTCAGTTCACAATTGATCATAATGATAGGATTAAGTGTCAAAGGGATCACACAAACAAGACTAGTGTCTGCTAATACTAACTGATAGAATTGAAAAGGAGAGAACGATCCAACATGGGAAGCAGGATACAGAATCAGCCTCAGAATCAACCCTTAAGGCATTCGGATGTGGTTTAAAAGCCCATGAGAGTATTTTAGGCATGGAAAGCCAAGACACTCTGGCAAAAAAAAAAAAAAAAAAAAAAAACAAACAAACAAAAAACAACAACAACAACAACAAACCACACACACAACTAAATGAAAGATCTCTGTGAGTGAGAGCCCAGCAGAATAAATGAGTGTCAATTGTTAAATCAACAATTTAACTGGGAGTCACTGTGCACTTACTCCCCATGTAGGATCTCTGTCCTTAATGTGTTGTACTATGTGAATTAACGGTATAACTACTACTCAAACAGCACTTTATACTTTGTGTTTGTGTGTGGGTGCAAACTGTTGAAATCTTTACTTAGTATATACTAAATTGATCTTCTGTATATAAAGATAATTGAAAATGAATCTTGATGAAGAATGGGATGGGAGAGGTAGTGGGAAATGGGATGGTTGCGGGTGGGAGGGTGGTTATGGGGGGAATAAGCTGCTATAATCCAAACGTTGTATTTTGGAAATTTATATTTATTAAATGTTATTGCTAATATAAAATAAAAAAATGATAGGAGCTGCTGAGGGTCTAGTGCTCAACAGACTTCCGTTCCAATACTTGTTTTTACCTCTTACTAATTGTGTGGTTTTGGGAAAGTCACAGAATTTACCTTAAATGGGGAGGGCATTGCCCACTCCTAGGATCATTTTAAATATTATCAAAGGCTTACATTAAAAAAAAACCTTCAGAATAGCAGATCTTTATAAATAGTGGTTGGTTAGAAGGAATACCCTTGTGTACTGGCCCAGAAACACCATCCGTCCTCTATGCTAACCTACCCCAAGTGCCTTGAAACATGCTTTCTTGCTGTATGTCTTCTCCAAGAGCAGCACAAGGTTCATTCCTTCACTTCTCTCAGGTCTTGGCTCCAACGTTACCTCCTCATAGTGGCCGCCTTTCTCCAACCTTTCTCTTTATAATAGCATTCACCAGCTCTCACTTTCTTCTTACCCTATTTTAACTTGTTTTACAAAAATTATAACAATGCAAAAGTTACATATGCATTTGTTTACTTGTTTATTACTCCTTACTACAATTTAAGACCCATCTGGGCAGGGACCTCTTGTATGTCTAATGTGTCCCCAATGCTTGGCATGCAGTAGATTTAGGACAAATATTTTTTAAATGAAAGAATGAAAATTTAAAATATTCCTCACTAAATACATCATTTTCATGCACTCAAAGACATCTACAGAAAGCATCAAAGCATCTATTTCCCATGTAATTTTCTTAAAAAAGGACTTAAGTAAATGTATCATTTCTCTCATAATAGGCTATAATTAAGGCTTCCATTCATAAGATGTCTTTTGATTTCCTGCAACAGGGTCGCCTTCTTGGGTCAGATTTCAAAGTTTGACAGGCTGAGGTGTGGAACTAGAAGTTGCACCCTACATACCCACCCACCCACCCACACAGATACACATTTATTTCTTTGAACCTGGGAAGTTGGAAGGAGAAATATTTAGCCCTACCTACAACTTGCATTCAGATATGTATCAATGAGTTCAGTGCCAAAAACTTTGGATTGCCCAGAGGGCCAACCAGTCTTCAGGGCATGAAGTTAATGGTACTAGAAGTAAACTTCAAAACAATCAGCCAGACTCAGGTCATAGCCTGAGGGTGGAAGGAAAGAGCAGCTTGAGCTTTTCTGAGAAGTTGACCACACTTGTGGAATGATTAACCTAGGAAGGCAGAGGATCATGAGTGTGAGTGGGGCCTGCTGGTTTCCTAAATTCAGTGGCACTTTAGTTTCCAAGCCTTACTGGGGCAGCCCCAAACATAGTCTCCTCTTCATCAAAGACACTGAGTGTTCCACAGGAGTGAGGTTCTGGAAGAAGCAGCGGCAAGTCCGCCTCCTGGGAACAGTAGTGACACACCTCTCCAGGACTTCAGAGTTGGAAAGTTCCAGAAGGTAGCAAGTCTCCCGCTCAATACCAGTGAGGTGACAGAGGCAGCTACAGCTGATGTAAAACCAGTGCTGCATAACTGTCGTAAGAGAGTTGGAACTTGCACAGTCTAAAGACCCATTTGTCTGGCCACCACAGCAAGCAGATGAATGGACACCTGTGAGACAACCTAGAGGACCTCCAAAGTACTTGGGAGGGGAATATTGCAAGGCACTGCCATTTCTATAAAGAACATGGAAGATGGGAGCTAAGGGGAATCCACTATTAATATTAATAGAATGCAATTTGTACTCAGTATTAATAAAACCATGTTGGTTCACACAAGCTGGCAGAGATGGCAACACCCAGGTGCATCTACAGTTACAAGAAGGACCACACTACTATGATTGCTTCATCCACAGAGTGCAGCCCATGATTGCCAGTTTCTTGTGTACCTATGGCAATGATCAAAGAGGTTCAAATTCAATTGGAAGAGGTCTTATACTATATTGCCTCTTGCTGCCCTAAGAAAAAAATTCAAATACATTCTAATGAGTATAAAAATCCCAGTATATTCTGATGAGAGTCTACAAGAGAAAAGCAGCTTAAGCTTTTGAGGCAAATGCAGACATTTAATTCTCTGTTAGGAGCAGTTCAGTTTTATTAAATTGAAAACAATTTGAAGGGAAAGTCGGTAAAATTGGAATCTTATATAAAGTAATGAATAATGCTTATTACTCATAACCAGATACACGGCTCTCAGATAATGAGCTGTTTTCAAGATGAGAGACATTTAACAGGGTTGTGCAGTAGCAAAATTAGACAAAGTCTAAAATGTCTTTTATTATCATAATATAAATATATTGTTATAAGATTTATTTCACCAAAATAACATATCTGTAGGAAAGAAACCATGCTGTATGTCTACTACAAAAACATAGAAAAATCTCTGAAACTCTAAATCAAAAGTGATCAAACTTTTTTTTTTTAAAGCACAGTCAATAGCTATTTTGGACTTTTTTACACAATCTGTTGTAAACACTCATTCTCCATCCATTCTGTTAATGTAGCACAGAAACAGTCATAGAGGACATGTAAACAAATGAATGTGGCTATGTTATGATAAAACTTATGGATGCTGAAACTTGCATATCATGTAATTTTCATATGTAATAAAATATTAAAATATTAATTTTTTCTACCATTTAAAAATATAGAAATCATTTTGTGCCACAGTGTCTTGGCTTTCCATGCCTAAAATACTCTCATGGGCTTTTTAGCCAGATCCAAATGCCTTAAGGGCTGATTCTGAGGCCAGAGTGCTATTTAGGACATCTGCCATTCTATGAGTCAGCTGTGTATCCTGCTTCCCATGTTGGATTGTTCTCTCCCTTTTTATTATATCAGTTAGTATTAGCAGACACTAGTCTTGTTTATATGATCCCCTTTGAAAGATCTCTGTGAGTGAGATCTCAGTGGAAGGAATGGGCCACCAAAGAAGTAGGTACCTATCTCTGAAGGGAGGAGAGAACTTCCACTTTGACTATGACCTTGTCTAAATAAGATCAGAGTTTGTGAACTCAAGAGGCTTCCATAGCCTTGGCAGCTCATGACAAGAGCCTAGGGTGATTACTGACATCATAAACAAGAGTGTCAATTGTTAAATCAACAACGGGAGTTGCTGTGCACTGACTCCCCATGTAGGATCTCTGTCCTTAATGTGTTGTACTATGCGAATTAACGGTAAAACTACTATTCAAACAGTACTCTATACTTTGTATGTCTGTGTGGGTGCAAACTGTTGAAATATTTACTTTATATACAGAAGATCAATTTAGCATATATTAAGATAATTGAAAATGAATCTTGATGAAGAATGGGATGGGAGAGGGAGTGGGAAATGGGATGGTTGCAGGTGGGAGGGAGGTTATGGGAGGAAAAGCTGCTATAATTCAAAAATTATACTTTGGAAATTTATATTTATTAAATAAAAGTTGAAAAAAATAAAAATATAGAAATCATTCTTAGCTTATAGGCCATGCAAAAACAGATGGCAAACTAGATTCAGCCTGTGGACTATAGTAGTTGATCCTTCTTCTAAGTGACTGATTTCTGAAAATCTGTGGTTCGTAACCTCCAATTAAGATTTTCTGATGCCCTTACAGTGACCCACTATACATGGTGCTCCATTTTCGCCAGGCTACATGCCTTCTATTAAAGCTAATCCCCAAGTTTGATTTTGAAATAACATCATGATCCCTGTTTCTTCTCATCTGCTTCTCACCTTCTGTGCCCGAGGCTCTGGGATTTACTTTACTTGCAGAATCTTAACACCTTCCTATATCTGTCTTTATCAGGTGCTGTACATGGTGCAGTAAGTACAAACATTGGTATTGGCTTAGAGAGCCATTCTGAGCTTTAGACAGTGAATGAAATTACACTTTGCCTTTTAAAAGCCAATCAATACACAGTGATTGGGTTTTCTGATCAGAACACTATTTCAAGGTCTTTGTTAGTCATCCCTTCCCACTTTGGTCATAGTGCCCAGGCCAAGGTGGAGTACCAGATCACTAGGTATGGTCCAGCTAAATTATAGAACAGAGACAAGAACTTTCATATTCATTTATCCAGGGAAACATAGACATGATTTCTCCAAAACAAATCACTTCCTCTAAAATACTCTAATGGCCTTGCCTTGCAAGAGAAGGCATATGTGTGTGTGCGCGCGTGCACACACGCATACACATGCATGTGTGATCCAAAGAATCCAGTCAAGAAAAGACTGTTGTGACATTCTTGAAAGCTCTGAGACATTCCTTGAATCCTCCTATTCCCCAATTGCTTTTTTATTCTTTTTTAAATAAAACTTTTATTTAATGAATACAAATTTCATAGGTACAGCTTTAGAAATATAGTGTTCTTCCCCCCATACCCACCCTCCCACCTTCCACTCCCATCCCACCTCCTACTCCCTCTCCCATCCCATTCGTCATTAAAATTCATTTTTAATTAACTATATACAAAAGACCAACTCTATACTACATAAAGATTTCAACAATTTGTACCCATACAGACACACAAAGAATAAAGTATGTGGGGAGCAACTCGGACTAGACTAAGTTACTGGAATTAAGACTTATTCTATGCATCTGCTCTCCCACAATATGGCGCTGGGAGAGGAGGAAACAGCTTCTACACAGCTGCCTCTCACCAACTTGACAAGCTGCAGGAGCTGCTCCTGATTGGAGGAGAGCAGCGTACTCGGCATGTGGGTAGCAGAGTTGGGATTGGTGGAAGAGGACTATAAAGGAGGAGAGAGACAACATGCACCAGGAACATCTATCTGAAGGAACACCTGTGCAGCCCCCGAGAGAGCCGGCCGGCAGTGTGCCGCTCCCCTGCAGAAGTGGGGAAAGTGGCAGGGGGAACTGCCCTTCCACGGAGGTGGAAGGGTCGGTAGCCAACCCGGGAAGAACCAGCAGCAAACCCAGGGAGGGCCGAGCACACAAAAGAACAGCGCAGGGTCCTGTGTCATTCCTCCGCGAAGAGGGGGAGCGACAAAAGTACTATTTGAAGATAAGTTTTACAGTTAGTTCTCATAGTACAAGTCATTAAGGACAGAGGTCCTACATGGGAAGTAAGTGCACAGTGACTCCTATTGTTGATTTAACAATTGACACTCTTATGTATGATGTCAGTGATAACCCAAGGCTCTTGTCATGAGCTTCCAAGGCTTTGGAAGCATTTTGAGTCCACAAACTCCCATCGTTATTCAGACAGGGCCATAATCAAAGTAAAAGTTCTCTCCTCCCTTCAGAGAAAGGTACCTCCTTCTTTAATGGTCCCTTCTTTCCACTGGGATCTCACTCACAGAGATCCTTCATGTAGATCATTTTTTGCCACAGTGTCTTAGCTTTCCACGCCTGAAATGCTCTCATGGGCTTTTCGGCCAGATCTGAATGCCTTAATGGCTGATTCTGAGGTCAGAGTGCTGTTTAGCACGTTTGTCATCCTATGAGTCTGCTGTGTGGCCTGCTTCCCATGTTGGATCATTCTCTCCTTTTTAGTTCTCTCTATTGTTATTAGCAGACACTTGGTCTTATTTATGTGATCCCTTTGACACTTAATCCTATCTATCCAATCAATTACACATTTAATATGATCACTTGAACATGTAAGATGGCACTGAAGGCAGCGGCTTTACCTGCTAAGCCACAGCGCTGGCCCCAAGACTTTCTTTTGTGAGATTGCCCTGCGATTATGCTGGGGGGAGGGACTCTAAGCGGGGGGCGGTCCTGAACTCCTGGCAAGAGTTTTCTGAGTCAGGGATCGACCGGTCCTTGGGTTGACTGCCCACACCAGTGTGTCTCAGCCATGCGATTTAACACTGAGTTAGTAGTCAGGAGAGTGAAGAGACATCCGACAGAATGGGAAAAAATATTTGCAAACTACGCAACAGATAAAGGGTTAATAACCAGAATCTACAAAGAGATCAAGAAACTCCACAAAAACAAAACAAACAACCCACTTAAGAGATGGGCCAAGGACCTCAATAGACATTTTTCAAAAGAGGAAATCCAAATGGCCAACAGGCACATGAAAAAATGTTCAAGATCACGAGCAATCAGGGAAATGCAAATCAAAACCACAATGAGGTTTCACCTCACCCCGGTTAGAATGACTCACATACAGAAATCTACCAACAACAGATGCTGGCGAGGATGTGGGGAAAAAGGGACACTAACCCACTGTTGGTGGGAATGCAATCTGGTCAAGCCACTATGGAAGTCAGTCTGGAGATTCCTCAGAAACCTGAATATAACCCTACCATACAACCCAGCCATCCCACTCCTTGGAATTTACCCAAAGGAATTTAAATTGGCAAACAAAAAAGCGGTCTGCACCCTAATGTTTATTGCAGCTCAATTCTCAATAGCTAAGACCTGGAACCAACCTCAATGCCCATCAACGGTAGACTGGATAAAGAAATTATGGGACATGTACTCTTTAGAATACTATACAGCAGAAAAAAAAATGAAATCCGGTCATTTGCAACAAAATGGAGAAATCTGGAACACATCATGCTGAGTGAAATGAGCCAGTCCCAAAGGGACAAATATCATATGTTCTCCCTGATCAGTGACAACTGACTGAGCACCAAAAAGGAAACCTGTTGAAGTGAAATGGACACTATGAGAAACGGTGACTTGATCAGCCATAGCCCTGACTGTTGATGAACAACTTAATATGTTATCCCTCTTAGTATTTTTTCTTTGTCTGTTCTACTTAATACTATTGGTTTAATTCTGTAATTCATACACAGTTATTCTTAAGTGTTGAAATTTAACTGAAAAGTGGGAATAAGAGAGGGAAGAGATGTACAATTTGGAACATGCTCAAGCTGACTTGCCCCAAATGGTAGAGTTAGAAACATACCAGGGGATTCCAATTCAATCCCATCACGGTGGCGTGTACCAATGCCATCTCACTAGTCCCAGTGATCAATTTCAGTTCACAATTGATCATAATGAAAGGACTAAGAGTCAAAGGGATCACATAAACAAGACTAGTATCTGCTAATACTAACCGATAGAATAAAAAAGGGGAGAGAACGATCCAACATGGGAAGCGAGATACACAGCAGACTCATAGAATGGCAGATGTCCTAAACAGCACTCTGGCCTCAGAATCAGCCCTAAAGGCATTCGGATCCGGCTGAAAAGCCCATGAGAGTATTTCAGGCATGGAAAGCCAAGGCACTCTGGCAAAAATAAATAAATAAATAACCTAAATGAAAGATCTCTGTGAGTGAGATCTCAGTGGAAAGCACAGGTCTTCAAAGAAGGAGGTACCTTTCTCTGAAGGGAGGAGAGAACCTCCACTTTGACTATGACCTTGTCTAAACAAGATAAGAGTCGGAGAACTCAAGGGGCTTCCATAGCCTTGGAAACTCATGACTGGAGCATAGGGAGATTACTGATGCCATAAACAGGAGTGTCAATTTGAAGTCAACAACAGGAGTCACTGTGCACTTACTCCTCATGTAGGATCTCTGTCCTTAATGTGCTGTACATTGTGATTTAATGCTATAATGAGTACTCAAACAGTATTTTTCACTTTGTGTTTCTATGGGGGTGCAAACTGTTGAAATCTTTACTTAATGTATACTAAACTGATCTTCTGTATATAGAGAATTGAAAATGAATCTTGATATGAATGGATGGGGAGAGAGAGCAGGAAAGGGGAGGGTTGCAGGTGAGAGGTAAGTCATGGCGGGGGGGGGAGCCTTTGTAATCCATAAGCTGTACTTTGGAAATTTATATTCATTAAATAAAAAGAAAGCAAAAAAAAAAAAAGATCTGATAACTGAACAGTTGCAGGTTTAAATCCCAATTAGGTGCATTAGTAGGCATGGGACTTTGAGCAAGCTTTCTTTAATTATCTTAACTGCATAAAAAGGAAAAGTTAATGCAAAAATCATAGTGATATTCATAAAGGTTAAATATGATAGTTCATGTGAAACACTTGGCACAAGGTCAGCCACATAAATATTTCCTATTAAGTGTATGCTTATGTTTTCTATCTGGAAAAAATAACATTGTTGTTTTATACAGAATTTAAGAAAAGGATTGTCATCATCCAGGAGCTTGCTTTTGAGTTAGTTCAAAGAAATTTCTCTTAAGCAGAACCCCACTCACATTCCTGCACTCATAGATGAATAGGCCTAGGACAGTGATGCTATTGTCCTCAGTTTCTCTGATGAAGCTTCGGTTCAAGACTGTTGTTTTCTTTAATTCCAAGGTTACTGTTTGCATCGACATACACTCATGGGAAAATTGATAATGAAACCAGCTGCTTGGTTTAAAAAGGAAAAAATTCCTTATAATAAATTTCCCTTTTCATTTTATAGAATTTTTTAATTATGTGGTCAAAATCTCTTCTAGAGAAAATTGCCTAAGTCTTTACATCCACATAAAAAAGATGACTCCTGCATGTATTGTACAAAGTTTCATGAGAATCTCTCCCAATGTACTAAAAACTAAAAAACAAGAAACATCTACCATGGTAGCAGCAGCAATAAGAGAGATGAAAACCTACCATGTTTTATAAATAAATGTGAGGCTTTGAACTAATGGGCATAAGACAAGGAGGAAATAATTACAACTCCATGCCACAGATAATGTGATTTAATTAAGTGAAGTGATAACAAACCTCCAGTCAGGACACAATCTCACATTCTTAGCAATTTATACTAAGGGGAAAGAAGGAGCCAGAGTAATCACCAGACTGAGATAAATTAGTGTTTTCATTTCTGGTGAGCTTCCCCACGCACATTCGTGTCGGCATCAGTAGATTTGGTTCTCTGTGTACTCTTACAAATGGATAGGCTGAGCAAAGGAAAACATTTTATTCTCATCTCACATTCAACAGGATAATTGCATTACATGAACAGAAACAAATAACTTTCTGCAAAGACTTTCAGATCTTTCCAGACAGAAGCTTCATTGCATGATGCATACAGCAGACACATACCCTTTAGGGAACTGGTTCACTGCTTCATAGACCCTCCCGTATAACGAACATCCCATGTAATAAGTCCTTCCTTAGTCTTTTGGTTGCAAGTGCCAGAGTGCATTCAAGTGAGCCAAGCAGGCATTTATTACAAGGGTATTAGTAAACTAATCTCTTGGAGTCCAGGAAAGGTGAAAAACTGAAATTAGACAGCCATCGGCAACCCCGGATGGTGTCTACCTGCTTCCCTCTGCACCCCTTACAAATGTATTTCCAGTCCTGATGTTTTAAAATCAAAAGAGAATGCTATGAGACAAACTTGAAAATGTGAATATGAATAATTATTGTCCTTGGAATTGAAAGTTCTGATTATTTCTAGAAACAACGGCCACAAAATTTAAGTACATAAGTGCACAGATTGTCACACTATTCAGCAAGATGAGGGTGATGTTATCATAAAGCAAGAACATCTTGTGTCCACTGTTCCCTTTAAAGCCCCTGAAGCAGGGCTAGCTTTTCCCCTGCCCCTGGATTATAAGCAGGGAATGCAGTCACTTTGATTTTTGTTCTTAAGTAATACAGTGTCAGTGGTTACTTTGAATCTCAGAATGTAGTCTCCAATTGGTGTTCAGTCCCATATGATAATTGAGCCCTTTGATCCTCACTAGAAGTTTCTCATCACCCTCCCTCAGGTCTGACCTGCTGTACAACAGAACAGCAGGCAGTGCCACCCTGGCTTTTTCCCTCAGATGAGGGTTTTCCTCAACACCCTCAACTCCTGGAAGAGCCCCAGAGTTACGAGCTGTTTCCTCATCACCAGTGCTGCATAACGGTCTGCCTCACAACCTCCTTTGGGATCTGATCCCTTGGCTGATGTTATCAGTCTTGTGGGCGCCTCTTGCTCACAGATCATTGGCTCTCTCACTGGAGGATTGCCATTGGCAGCTGGTGTGACCTTGCTAGGAGGTGCCTGCAAATTTCACTCCCCTACCCACTGTCTGGCGCTAGGGAGCAGACCCTGCTTCTTTGCTACATGCTGGGGCAGATTCTGTGGTGCTGGTAATGCCCCAGACCGCCCCAGAGCTTCGGGCTGAGGCTAGACTGCACCCGAACCCTTGTTGCTTAGCCTCTCTCCTTGCCTGCTGTGCTTTCTCTACTCCTTTGCAGGGCTTGCCTGAAAGTCCTCTCTTCAATGACTTGCACAGCACTCCTGTCTCAGACTGCATGGCTAGGGAAGCCAGCTTCAGGCAGCTGCATCTTGTACCTTGGTTCCTCAGTCAAAATGTGCAGCTAATGTCTCGTTCCACCGGAACCTGGCTCACCGGAGCATTTGACAGCTCCCCGACCCCTTTTTAATAATCCATTATATACTGTTTGACTCCAGAGGAAACTTGCAATTCTAGATCCTCCCTGTTTTCTCTTTTGTCCCTGACTACTTCCTTCTGAGGGAGAGAGAGATCATGTGATTTTTATTTTTCTCCTTTTTCAAATCATATATTTGACCATCCAACATCTAACTCTGAATATCAGTGTTTTCTAGTAAATCAGAAAGGAAGATTATCTGTCAACTCCAAAAGGAAAATCAAGCAGGAGGATGCACAAGCAGGAAAAAAAAAAACACACACAATTTTCTCCAGGTCATTCACCTACATCATTCTTTTAGAATAGAATGAAAGCAAAAGATTGCTTTGTTCTTTCAGACAACCTGATCCAAAAGGAAGCAGAAAGGAAAAGATGAGCTCAGAGTGGTCTGTACTTAAATAAAGCTTTTGTGTGAGTAAATAATGTGCATTAAATAGTAGCTCTTGATTCTTTTCATTTAGTCCTGACACGGACAAATGTTTGATTGCCAAGAAGAGCATTTTGTCCTCATGTGAATCCTAGTGCACAGAAAGGCAATGTTGACCCAGAAGGCCCTGAGGGATGAAGGCAGCCAGAACTGTCTCCCACCACTAAACCAGAGGAGAGAAAAAGGGAGGGAAGAAAGTTCTCAGATGCTCCAGGCCTGAGGTCAACAAACTTTTTCTGTAAAACACGAGAGGATATAATCGTGACCCTGTGAGCCATATAGTCTGTGTCACAACTATTTAAGTCTGCCATTGTAGTTTAAAGCAACCATAGACAATACTTAAAAGAATTGCCAGGACTGCATTCCACTAAAACTTTATTCACAGACACAGAAACTTGAATTGTGTATAATTTTCATATACCTCCAAATAATCTTCTTTTGATTTTTTTCAATCATTTAGAAATATCCCAAGCTCATAGTTTCTACAAAAACAGATGATAGGCTGGATTTGGCCAATAGGTTGGGGCTTACCAACCTGTACTCTAGGACATAGGGTGGAATGTCTCTTCCTCAATGCATTCAGGATAGAAGGTTGGCTGTTGAATTGAAAACATCAATGAAAGTAAGAAATCAAAGAGTAATACTGATTTTAATAAACCACTTCCAATAACATCAACATAGGTCATTTACCAATTCTTTCTGTATGGTGCCATGCAGATTTATTTTTGCAGAAGTCTGCTAATTAGAGTTTAGTTGGCCTGACTCAGTGCTTTGAAATTTCTAGTTCAGTTAAGTCACAAGCGGGATAAGAATTTGAAGCTGCTTGCAAGTTCATTCCAGGTACAGAACACTTCTGGTTTTTATAAATCCTCCTGATCATTTATAGTTGTGCCCCGACCACCACTTTTTGATAGCAACATTTAAACACCTTGCCTTTGTAAGAATCTTTCCAAAGTGCATGATCATCAATTGCTACCTGCTATAGAAGGAAGATGGTGTCAACTCAATGGAATATCCTGCTTTCTTACCATGGTTCTTCGAGTTACATGAGGAGAATTAAGATAGTAAAATGATTTTATATCTTTTATTGAAAGAAATTAGGGGAATTACATTTCCCAGTGTTTAAAGTGAGAGTATGCCTAGCTCCCCTCCAATGAAAGGTACAAATATCTGTCATTTTCTTCCTCAACAAAGATAAAAGACTATTTTAAGTGAGTTAGTCCACGATAATAGGAGGTGTACATTGAATCTTCCCAGGAGGGCTTACTGCTTCACCACAGTCATAGGCGTGTCCTGCTTGAATAGCAGTGGGAGTGAGTTTTAGGGATGGAAACTAGTACAGCTGTTGAAGGAATGTCACACTGATTAGCGCATAGTCACAGTGAAGGCATAGTCAAGTTGTAATATGATGAGCCAAAGTGGAATTAGGAGAAAAGAGAAATAAGGGTTGCCCAACAAAGGCATTCCATGCTTTTCAAATTAAGTATTTCATCTATTTGTTGATTATATTCAAATGCTTTTTATCTCCTCCAGTGAGTAGAGTCTTTGTGAAAAGCTAATTTATATATTTCTTTTTTTTTTTTTTGCCCATAATCAAAACTTTATTGAAAAACTGACATCAAAATAGGGGATAACTTGTATACCTTATAAAATCAAACAAAATTACATTACCTTAGTAGATTCACTAGAATCACTGAACTTATGATAAGGCTTTCTGTGAGAACACAAATCCAGGAGGTTGTGTGGGTCACTAGTGTTGCTTTCTTCTAAAGGAACAGCCTTCTGTGAGTCGGGCCTTCCCTCCTGTAGGCTGGCACAAAACTGTAGAACAGCCTACACAAAGAACCACTGTTTGGGCATGGCTGAAAACCGTGGTGATCTTGTAGCAACCTGGGCATTTTACGTCCATAAAATAAGAATTCGGACTTTGAACTAGCCGTTTCTTTTTATGTTTCTTCTTTTCCTCCTCCAAAGAGGGATGGAGTAAATCCCTAGCCAAGGGCATGTCGGCGGTCCGCGAGCCCGGCGCCTCTCGCTGGTTCTGGCTACTCCCCTCTAATTCATATATTTCAAATCTTTTTAGTATCTCTTTAGATCTCTCTAGAAAACTGTGAACTTCTTCTATAATTAGTATTTACCGTATGGCTGTAAAAAAAAAAAAAGTGCAAGCAATTTTTAGCCTCCATTTCTATGGATGTCGTTTATTCCTGCTACGACTTACCTGTTCTCTGATGGATGCTACACTCATTTGTACCTGAAGGTGCCTCTTATTTTACTTTATTCTTAGTACTAATGTAAGCTGTGATAACTAACAAGAAAATAACCACACTTAACCACCCAAGATTCTACCTTGTGACTCAATTACATTTGATTTTTTGAGAAACTCTTCAGATTTTCAATTCAAGCTGTGGTCTATTGTCACTGTTTAGAGATGAATGAGTATTTTTTTTATTTATTTAATGAATATAAGTTTCCAAAGTACGAATAATGGATTACAATGGCTTCCCCCCCATACCGTCCCTCCCACCCACAACCCTCCCCTTTCCCACTCCCTCTCCCCTTCCATTCACATCAAGATTCATTTTCGATTATCTTAGTATACAGAAGATCAGCTTAGTAGACATTAAGTAAGGATTTCAACAGTTTGCTCCCACACAGAAACATAAAGTGAAAAATAATAGATGATTTTTTTTTAATGATGATGAAATCAGATCAGACCTATTGTCATGTTTAATCCCAGTGAGAGTCAAGTTGGGAGTTGATAGTTTCTTTTTTTTTTTTTTTTTTTTTTTTTTTTTTTTTACAGAGGATCAGTTTAGTATGGTTATACTAAAACCTATCACTAATTTGGAAGCAGCTGGGTGTGGGGAAAGAGAAGAGGAGAAGGGGGAAATGCTAGTAACACCTTAAATTATTATCATTCTCTGTGAGCTTCAAGAATGCTTTAAAATTATTTCCAGTGACATAGGAAGTCCTCTTCAGTTTTTCCCTATAGGTCTACACTATTCTGAGTCTGCTTGCCTACAGGACACATCTGATTTCTCCCTTAGGCCCTGGACTTTTCATGGTATATCTTCAACCTCTTTTAAGATTTATTTTTTATTCATTATAAAAGCAGAGTTACGGAGAGAGGAAGAGAGAGACAGTGAGATAGAGGGGAGATAGAGGGTGGGGAGAGAGAGAGAGAGAGAGAGAGAGAATGAATGAATGAATATCTTCCATCTGCTGGCTCACTGGTTCACTCTCCAAATGGCCACAATGGCCTGGCCAGGGCTGGGCCAGGCCAAAGCCAGGATCCAGGAGCATCTTCCAGGATTCCCACGCGGGCCATCTTCCACTGCTTTCCTAGGTGCATTACTGGGGAGCTGGATCAGAGGTGGAGCAGCTGGATCTCAAACAAGTACCCATATGGGATGCCAGCATCACGTGCAGAGGCTTAACCTACTATGCCACAATATTAACCCCTCTACAACTTCTTTCTTTCCAAGTCTCCTGAGTTGCCATTTTAGAGAGGCCCCCAAACATTCCCAAAGTGGCTTGATATCTCTCATAGCCCCCAATCTGATCCAAAGAAAACACTCCTATTTGCATGTATTATATTACAAAGTGGAAATTCAGGCCACCCCAGTGCAGAAACCCTCCCTTGGCTCTGGAAACAGTGCAGTCTATTAGCCCTTCTTTCACTTTCTCTTTTCATCTGATGAGCACTAGTGTGACTTCAGTCCTCAGTCCTTTGTTGTTTTCTCAGGCAAGAGTTAGATACCAGTCTCTGGACTGCCCAACACTAGGAGATGCACTTCAAGTTCTAGCACTACTTTCCTTCATGGCCTCCTGACTAGAATGGGGAGAGCATAGATTTTCTACTCACCCCTCTTCTACCCTGTGTTGAGGACCCACAACAATGCAGAAGCTCTCTCCAAATTTCTGGAGGTTGGGACTTTACAAAGTCTTCTTTCTAATTCTTTTTCATGGCCATGATATGATGGAAGAGTCCAGATGCTCTACAAGATCTTGGACTCATTTCCTTTAATACCACTTAGTGTGATTTTGGCCGCTGATTTTGGATTATTGTAATTTCTTGTCTGACCAAAAACTGTAATCTGAACATGCATGCATGCAAAATGGTGTCATCCAGAGACAATCACTGAGAACATTTAGATATATATTTCTTATATTTTAAAGTATATTTTCTTAGCAAAAATGGGATTATTTTGTAATTCTTTTTCTTCAGTTAGCAGTCTATTCAGAGCATCTTTCCATGTCAGTAAATCTCCAAATTAACATCTCCTGGAAACTACCATTATTTATTCAATTGTTTCTTGCCACAGATTTAGGCTGTTTCTTCTTTCTATTATGATAAATGATCCCAGAAAAGACATCTTTATTTCTACTTTCTTTTTTTTTTTTTTTTTTTTTTTTTTTTTTTGACAGGCAGAGTGGACAGTGAGAGAGAGAGACAGAGAGAAAGGTCTTCCTTTGCCGTTGGTTCACCCTCCAATGGCCGCCGCCGCCGGCGCGCTGCGGCCGGCGCACCGCGCTGATCCGATGGCAGGAGCCAGGAGCCAGGTGCTTTTCCTGGTCTCCCATGGGGTGCAGGGCCCAAGCACCTGGGCCATCCTCCACTGCACTCCCTGGCCACAGCAGAGGGCTGGCCTGGAAGAGGGGCAACCGGGACAGAATCCGGTGCCCCGACCGGGACTAGAACCCGGTGTGCCGGCGCCGCTAGGCGGAGGATTAGCCTAGTGAGCCGCGGCGCCGGCCTTTATTTCTACTTTCTGAGCCATTCAATTGCTTATCTGATATGTATTGAGTGCCTATTATAAAAAGAGCACTATGGTGTCCTTGGAATAAATTTCTAGATGTGGAACGGCAAAACTAAGATGCCTGCATGTTCTAAGGCATCTGAAACACATTTTCAAATTGTCCTGCAGATATATGTGTGTTTGTTTATATGTTTATGTGACTTTGAGAGTGCATTTAGGCCCTAGAGAAGGAAAGGCATTTGCTTTTGAAAATTTCACTGCTTGGACTTCTCGAAACACGGTTACCATGAGTCATAAATATATTTATTTAACTGCAGCAAACTATTGGATTTGCTTTATTTTACTCTGAACTAATTTTAGACTCACATAAAATTTTCAAAAATAGTACAGTGTCCTGATGCATTTCACCTGTTTTTCCCAATGTTTACATCTCACCTAACCATAGCACAATCATCAAGAAGAAGAAACCTGCATTGGAATATAATTGATCCAACAGTAAGACTTACTCAGATTTCACCAATGTTCCCCTTAATGTTTTTTTTTTTTCTATTCTAGTACCTTATCCAAGATCCCACCTGTGTTTCACTCCTATTTCTCCTTGGTCTTCTCCATCTACAACAGTTCTTCAGGTTTTCCATCTTTCAGAATCTTGACATTTTTGAAAAGTAATGATTGGTTATTTTGTAGAATGTCTCTCATTTGGAATTTGTCTGATGTTTTTAACAGAGTGGAACTATGCATTTTTTGGCAGAATGCATCATATCAAGGAGTTCATGCTCTTGATATATCTTATTACTGGTGATGTTTACCTTGATCCCTTGAAAATGCCATTTTAATACTACAGAAACAGAGTGCAAATGGCATTTACAGAGTTTCAGCTGTATACTGGCATAATGCCTTTTGTTCTTTCTATAATCCTCCTAAAGACTCTGCAAAGTGAGTCTAATTATCTCACTTTATTGAGTCGCTTAAAAATTATGTAGTATGCACGAAGTCAGCAAAGCTCTGATTCCAAAGCCAGTGCTATTTCCAGCACAAGGAAGCTATTAAAGTAACCCAAGTGCATGTGGGTGTGAGTTGCTACTGTATTAGAGTTTGATTCTTATTTTGTTTCCCTCAATGTAGAGTTGTGGAGAGTCATATTTTCAGAAATAGTCTATCATTGTGACTTAACAAAATCAAATATTTAGTGACCCAAATTTCTGGAAAATTCATCCATCTTCCACAAAGTCACTGTGTCTTTGACCTTTTTTCTGCAAGATTTGTGATGTTATTTCCTTTGAGGTTATTATATTATAGAACCAAAAATCCAGTGCAAAATGATTTTGTAGATGGAAAATGGCGAGGTGATGTCATCTTTTACTTAGTCGCATATATAGAATACCTGCATCAAACTGAATGACTGAAAGTCAATGACATTTCTCTCTTTAGATTTTTTTTTTTTCAGGGAAGAACACGCAAAGCATAATACCTACATAGCACTTACATTCCCAATCATTAAAACTCACACCATGTCCCATTTAAAGAGCTAACACTTTGATCTGATTTGAAAGCAAAATATAAGGGAGCAAAACAAAAAGCTGAACCTCCAAAGAAAAATAAAATGAGATAATGTATAGAAAGTGGTTAGCATAGTGCCTGGTACATGGTGAACATATCATGAATTTTAGCTCGTCTTGCTGCTGCTGAAGTTGTCTCAGATGTCACTGGTGTTGAATCTGGTGAAGAGAGTAGGTGACTGGCTCATCCCCTTCTCTGTGAGACAGAAGATAAGCCTACAGTAAATTTAGAAAAAAAAAATGACTGCTCTCTAGCCATTTTGCAGCTGTTTATCTTCTTTAAGTGCTCTTATATTCCTCTGTTGCAATATAATCTTAAAGCACCATTATGAACCCATTTGGGAACAAGACTAGGAACTAAATCAAGGCAATGTGGCAAGGAATCAGTTACCACAGTTCAACCCATTTGACAATTATATCTCTTTGGGCATCTCATCTGAAAAAGTGACCTTAGCAAATAAGTCGTCTTCACAGTTCCTTCTCTAGGGCAGGATTTCTCAACCTCAGCATTAATGTTACATGGAGCCTATAGTTTAGTTATTGGGGCTGTGCACTGTAAGATATTTACAGGCATCCCTAACTTCTGTCTCCTAGTTGTCATTGGCACCCACTCCAGCTGTGATGAACAAAAATGTCTCCAGACATTTCCACATTGTCTCCTG
Source organism: Oryctolagus cuniculus (assembly GCF_964237555.1). NCBI lineage: Eukaryota > Metazoa > Chordata > Mammalia > Lagomorpha > Leporidae > Oryctolagus > Oryctolagus cuniculus. The sequence continues at coordinate 466,640 of NC_091453.1, read as the reverse complement.
AGGACCAAAATAACTCCCACTGAGAACCACCTCTAAAAGGTAATGTCATTCCATAATCAAGATAAGTGACCATTGGTTAAATTGGAAATTTGGAGGATAAGAAGCAATATTTTTGAGTAACAGATTATTTCACAACTGTTACCTCAATGTATTTCATGTAATTTTCAGAACAGACATGAGATAGTTTTATTCCCCATTCATGCATGGGAAAACAGACACTCATAAGAATTGATTTCTTTGAGTCTCCCACATAACTGTTCTGTGGTGGAGTAGACTTGACAGCAAAGGCCATGCGCATCTGTTACACCCTCATGAGCCTTAGTTCAAATAGAAGTCCTACCTTTGTTAAGTTTCTGCTGTCCAGGAGAAAGAGACTTACATTTACCAAGTACAAATGTTGGTAAGCTATTGTCTCTTGGAACTAAAGTCACCTACCTGTCTTTATTCTGCTTCATGAAACTATGACTGTGACTCAGTTAAACTACACTTCTCTCTTACCACTGAGCTTCCTATTTGGTTTGGCCAATCAATAAGAGGGTACTAGAGGAAAACTGGCAAGTGGAAAGAAAGTAAAGGGACTTTCTGTTCCCTGTATGCTATCTCTCCCTATCAACAAGGCTGACCCAACAACTGCTACTGCTGAGTACCTAAATTAACAACAGAAACCAACGCTCAGGCCCTGCTATGGCAGTATTCTCTCAGAGGACCAGCCAGCCACCTGGAGGCAGGTTAATTATGCTAGATCCCTTCTGACAAAGCAGTGTTCTTTCTTCACTTGGCCTGCTGAGAATTTTTCTGCCATCACTACCATCTGTACACATACGGTACGCTTTATTGGCCACCATGATATCTCACAAATCATTGCTTCTGGCCAAACACTCAGTCCACAGGAAAAAAATGTGGCATTAAGTGCATATCCATGGAATGTATTGATCTTGCCACATACCCATCACCCAAAAGCGTTATCCAATAGAAGAAAGGAGAGCCAAACTGAAGGTTTACTTATGAACAGTTGGGAGCTAAGATGAAAACGTTAGGCTGTATCTCATGGGAGGTAGAAAATGCTTTGGATAAACAGGCAATATTTACGTCTAACTTCCATATATAGAAGTCATGGACCTAGGAATCAAGGAATGGAAGTGGAAGTGACTCCTCCCAGCATTTCCCTGAATATCCTACTCACAGAATGTTTACTTTGAAACTCAGTGCTTGACTGCTGTGCTTTGGAGCACTTAGTCTGAATCATGGAACAACCATGGCCTTATTGAATTGGAAGTTGACATTGATATTGACTATTTTGAACTCCTTGTGCGCCTGAATCCTAAGTCAAATAAGGGTAAAATAGGCCGGCGCCGTGGCTCAATAGGCTAATCCTCCACCTTGCGGCGCCGGCACACCGGGTTCTAGTCCCGGTCGGGGCGCCGGATTCTGTCCCGGTTGCCCCTCTTCCAGGCCAGCCCTCTGCTGTGGCCCGGGAGTGCAGTGGAGGATGGCCCAGGTGCTTGGGCCCTGCACCCCATGGGAGACCAGGAGAAGCACCTGGCTCCTGGCTCCTGCCATCGGATCAGCGCGGTGCGCCGGCTGCAGCGGCGGCCATTGGAGGGTGAACCAACGGCAAAGGAAGACCTTTCTCTCTCTGTCTCTCTCTCTCACTGTCCACTCTGCCTGTCAAAAAAAAAAAAATAAGGGTAAAATAATGTCCTGGTTGAGATGATTGAGCTGGATTACCACAAGGATTCTGAGTTACTGCTACTCGATGGGGTCAGAGCGTATTACATGTAGAATCCAAGGGATTCTCTGGAGATCCATCAGTTTCTTTCAATGTCTAAGAATAAGACTTGATGATACCAAAAAACCCCACACAAATGAAATTAGGCATAACCATCCAACCAGATAGAAGAAACAAACAAACTGGCACAGAGAAAAAGTATAAATGGTGACCTTATTCAATTATAGAAAGAAAGTCTTTTTTTTTTCTTTTATTTAATGAATATAGATTTCCAAAGTACAGCTTATGGACTACATTGGCTTCCCCCACCCCGATGACTTCCCTCCCACCCGCAACCCTCCCCTTTCCCGCTCTCTCTCCCCTTCCATTCATATCAAGATTCATTTTCAATTTTCTATATATACAGAAGACCAGTTTAGTATACATTAAGTAAAGATTTCAACAGTTTGCACCCACATAGAAACACAAAGTGAAAGATACTGTTTGAGTACTCGTTATAGCATTAAATCTCAATGTACAGCACACTAAGGACAGAGATCCTACATGAGGAGTAAGTGCACAGTGACTCCTGTTGTTGACTTTACCAATTGACACTCCTGTCTATGGCATCAGTAATCTCCCTATGCTCCAGTCATGAGTTTCCAAGGCTATGGAAGCCTTTTGAGTTCTCCAACTCTGATCATATTTAGACAAGGTCGTAGTCAAAGTGGAGGTGAAAGAAAGTCTTAAGATATGTTTTCTTCCTTCCTGCTCATTGTATGCATATGTGTGCATGTGTGTGTGTGTGTAGGATCAACTACTTTCTATCCTGAGTGACTGCCAACTAGAGTAGACTAGCATGAAAGCTGGGACTTTTCCTTTTGAAGAGAAGATGAGCACACATTTGTTTATGGGAAGGATAGTTGGGTACTGTTAGGAAGAAAAATAAATGTGTCAGTTTGTTGGGAGGTAATTTAAAATATGTGTAACAGGATGTGTGTGGATACTTAAGTGACACAAGTGTGCATTCTCTCAGCTTTCAGGCCATTATTAACTCAAATCCACCCTTTTGTACTCTGTTTGGAGACTGCAACCCAGCAAGCTGCATTTCTCCTTTGCCATGTGCCTTCCCACAAAGTTCTGATGGTAGGGGGACCTTGTCAGAGATTAAAAGACTGGAGGAGAGAAAAAGATTCCCTACCGGCTGCTAGCTTGCTGTCATAGTGGGTGTCACCCCACAGCAACAGACCTTTATCCCAACAGTGTAGTTTGTTGCTTCTAGCTTTTTTTATCCATCCCAAATTTGGCTTTATCATGTTTCCTTAGAGATAGCAAAAGCACCAGGTTGGGCTCCCAATCAGTGATTTGTATCCTAGATTCACAGAGCCCCTCTTCCAAGTTTCTATTTTTAATAGCTTTGTTGGTGTATCATTCACCCACTTGAAATGAACAGTTCCATGATTTTTCATGTATCCACAGAGTTTTGCAACCACCAACATGATCCAGTTTTAGAATATTTTCAACATTCCAAAAAGAAACCCACTGTCCATTTGTAGTCACTTCCCATTTTCCACCCCTCGTCCAACCCTCAGCAACCATGTATCTGCTTTATATCTCCATGGATTTGCCTATTTTGGGATTTCATGTAAATGAAATCACATAACATAGGGACTTTTAAGAATGTGTTTGAGAGACAAAGAGAGCGAGCTCCCATAACGTGTTTCACTGCCCAAATGCCCACAATGGCTAGTGAGGCTGAAGCTAGGAACCATGAGTGAGAGCCATCTACTTGAGCCATCACTACTTGAGCCAGCACCACTGCCTCTCAGGGTTGGCATCAGTGGGAAGATAGAATCAAGACCCAAGATAGGTATTGATCGAGGTACTCCAATATGGCATGCAGGCATCTTAACTGCTAAGCCAAACGCCTGCCCCCAATTTATGGGTGTTCATGAATGTCTTCTTTCAATTAGCATAGTTTTCCAAGGTTCATTTATGTTGTATATAGCATGTGTGTATTGGTACTTTATTTCAATTTATAGCTAAATAATATTCCATCATATGGATATACTACCTTTAGTTTATTCATTCATCAGTTGATGGACATTTGGATTGTTCATGTTTTTTGGCTATTATGAATACTTCTATGAACATTTTGTACAAGTTTTGTGTATATGTATGTTTACATTTCTCTTGGGTATATACCTAAAGGTGGAAGTACTAAATGACTTGGAATAAGATATTTTCCAAATTTCTTACTTCTGATCATTCCAGTATTGTGGGGAGCAACTCGGACTAGACTAAGTTACTGGAATTAAGACTTATTCTATGCATCTGCTCTCCCACAATATGGCGCTGGGAGAGGAGGAAACAGCTTCCGCACAGCTGCCTCCAGTTCAACCAATAAACTGTAGGACCTGCTCCTGATTGGAGGAGAGCAGCGTACTCGGCGTGTGGGTAGCAGAGTTGGGATTGGTGGAAGAGGACTATAAAGGAGGAGAGAGACAACATGCACCAGGAACATCTAGCTGAAGGAACACCTGTGCAGCCCCCGAGAGAGCCGGCCGGCGGTGTGCCGCTCCCCCGCGGAAGTGGGGAATGTGGCCAGGGGGAACTGCCCTTCCACGGAGGTGGAAGAGTTGGTAGCCAACCCGGGAAGAACCAGCAGCAAACCCGGGGAGGGCCGAGCAGACCAAAGAACAACGCAGGGTCCTGTGTCGTTCCTCCATGAAGACGGGGAGCGACATAATGGTGCCGTGACTCGGATATGAAGCCTAGGCAGGGTTTAGTGTCGTTCCTCCATGAAGACGGGGAGCGACACAGTATCTATATTGCATTCTTCCTATGCCAGTTCTAACAGCTACTCTCTGCAGTTATAATCCCTGGAATACTTCAATGCTCCTTTCTTGATCTCTCTACTCTTCAAAGATTGTGTGACAATATCCCTAAATTACCTTTCTGCGATTAAAATATCTACTGTAGTCTTGGTCTTTTCTGACTAGGCCCTTGATCATATAATCAAGTTTTGTACATCTTGCCACCCAAGCAACAGAAATCTCTCTAAATCTCAGCAGGTTAGATAGGAATAACACTCAGAGAACAATGAAGGTTGTTAAATTTTGGCATATATCCTGTTAGCCAGTAATAGGATTTAATTGGAATACACTGAATGAGAGGCCACCTTGAGATAATATTTTAAGTATCTGTCAGAAGTAGTTTAAGGTCAATACCACTTAAATACTAAAGGAAAATTCATTTCTTCACTCATTAATCTAAAGGATGTATTTATCACTTACATTGTGGCATGTACTACTCTAGTAGTACATTACATTACTCTAGATACTGGTGATATAGCAATTAATATTAGATAAAAATCTTAGAATTTATATCAGAGAGAGAGAAAAAAATAAGTGACAGATGTTGTATTGTGCAATGAATAAATTTAAAGAATGGAAGAAAGGTAGGGTTGAGTTTGGGGAATACTTTTAGAAATGGGCCGGTCACAGCAAACGTTTCACTGTGAAAGTAACATTGAAACAAACTCCCAGAAGATAGGAGGGAGAAGGCATGTGGGTATCTGGGAGAAAGAGTAGTCCAGGAACATAGAACAGTGAGGCTTCCTCTCCACAGCCTGACTTGGGAGGATGCCTGGTTTTTTAGAATAGGAAGGAGGCCAGTGTGGCTCGTTTTGAATCCTTAGGTTAGAGAGGCAATGGAGCTTTGAGCTGGTGGATCTCTGTATGTCTTTATAAGGACTTAGGCTTTAGTGTGAGTGTGATAGGAGGCCAGTGGGAAGATTTTAAACAAGGGAATGACAAGACCTGACTTACATTTTAACAAGATTACTCCAGCTTCTGTGTTGAAAATAGATTATGGTAGTACAGTTATATGGCAATAATCCAGACAGAATATTGTGGAAGCAGTGGGGAAGTCAGTAGTTGGCTTCTGAATTTGCTGACAGATTGAATGTGTGAGCTGAGAGAGAAGCGCCAAAGATGACTCCAAGAATTTTAGCCTGAGTGACTGGAAAAATGGAATTGCCTGTTACTGAGATGAGAAAGACTGCAATAGAAAGAGGTTTCTGGGAGAGAGATCATGAATTTAATTTTGTTTATGCTAGGTTTGACATGTCGGTGAGACATCCAAATAGAGATGTCAAGAAGTCAACTGGATATACCAATCTGGATTCAGGGGAGAATCACAATTGGAGATATAAATTTAAGAGTTCTTGGTGTATATGGTATATTTATAGCCATGAAAATATGTGAGAAAATCAAGTAAAGATTTCATGTTGAAAAGAACAGATTCAAGGACTGAGACCTTGTGCAGCCATCTTCAGAATTTAAGAAGCTGAGAGGAAATCAACAAGAGTCTTAGAATTAGTGGCTGTTGAGAAAGGATAAAAGTCAGAAGAATACGGTGTCCTAGAAATTAAGTAGAAAGAGTCTCAAGACGAGTGTGATTAACAGTCATAATTTCTACCATCTCTGAGTCTCATGACACTATGGAAATATAGACATATATATGCAAAAGTTATATCTGTTCCACAAAGGTTTGTGTTTGTAAGAATTTGCTACACGTGTATTCATCATAAAATAGGTCATTTACTCATTACCCGTAGAGACATTATAAATATAATAAACTAGAATAATACCATGGTGATATTTTATAGATTGTTGTAATTTAATCCTGCTGTGGTAGAAGTTTTGGTCATTAGTTATATCTTAGGGCATGTTAAAGAGGAAACTAGAAAAGAGATGTATTTTTAGGTGGTTAGGCTGTTCTATGGGCAACAAAATAAATCCAAATGGTTTGTCCAAGGTGTATTCTCCCATTAAAAATCCAACGTAGATTGAGCAGTGAGGCTCAGGGATATGGTAATGGAGACAGCTGTCTTGTAGCTGCACCATCAGGAGCACAGAGCCTCCAAAGATTATGGCAGCAGGAGAAGGGAAGATTGGACAGCTGGCAAAGGAGACGGATGCTTTTAAGGACTTGGTTTGGGACTAGTCTGCATAGCTTCCATCACCATGTGCCTAGATATGTGGCCTTGACTGTGAAGAAGCCAAGGAATGAGTCTCCTGTAAGACAGAGTTTGGTGAACACAGAGCCTTGGGTCTTCCACAGGAGAGGAAAATCATGAAAAGGAAGATGGTAACAAAATAAATTTCTTTACAAATATCTTGACTAGTTTGGTTTGCAACTGAGCCTTGTATTTCCTTCAAATGCATTCCCTTCCTTCTTCCAAACGACTTTAGGAAAATTTTATTTGTTATTCAAACCATGTGGCCTGGATGGACTTCAGAAGAATTCTGACAGCATTTACAAATACATGAGTTATTTGAGAAAAAGCATTTTTCTATGTAAAATATGAAGGCTTATGTAAATTATTTATGATTTTTAATATCTTTGGATATAGCCAGATGTGTCATAGGAAACTGCAGCACAATAAAACGGGATGAAAAAGGCAGTGGCCTGAAATGACCCCTACATTCTGGATGCAAAAGATGCTAAGAAAGTAGGCCAGGGCTGGTAGGCAGAGTGTGATAGCCTGCATATGCTGATAATAGGTAAAATAATAAATGCCACCTAGGCAAACATGCTGGTCCAGCACACAGTATACATTGACAAGCGTGTACACCAAAGACTCCACAAAGAAACCCAGACTCAAGTTGTAGGCAAATGGCATAAAGATCATCACAGCAAGTAAACAACCTGAACCACAAAACCACCTGCTATGGTTTGAACTAAATTTAGCTCATGAACTCAGGAATATATATATATATATATATATACACACACACACACACATACACACCCTAAAGTCATACGATAATGATAGTAAGAGGGTAGAAATTTAATCCAATATTAGTCCTTAGGAGGTAGGCCAAGTGGGAGGTCCTTGGGTCATTGGAGTCATGCCCTTGGAAGGTAGGTCTCGCGAAAGGGTTGTTTAGAAGTCTGTGTAGGTCTCAGACTTTCTGCTTCCTGGATTACCATGAACTTCTTTCTCCATAAGAATTCTATGATTGCTTTCTGCCCTTTTCAGGGACCAAACCAATGGGACCACATGATCTTGGACTATGATCCTCCAAAACTGAGCTAAATATTACCATTTTCTTTTTAAGTTAGATACCTCAGGCATTTTATTAGAGTAATGAAAACCTGACTAATACACAACTCAAAGACAGGTCTTCATTAAAAGCTAAAGGATTTAGATTAGAAGATTAGGTTGTCTCAAAATGTCCATACCATCAAAAGCAATTTTTAGATTTGATGTGATATCAGTGAAAATACCAATGATATTATTGTAGGAAAAAGGATGTTAAAATGCATGTAGAAACACAAAAGACACTGAATAGCTAAAGCAATCTTAACAACAAAAACAAAGCTAGAGGCATCACAATACCATACTTCAAGACATACCACAGGGCAGTTAGTCAAAACAGCCTAGTACTGGTATAAAAATAGACATGTAGACCAATGGAACAGAATGGAAACTCCAGAAATCAACCCACACATCTACAACCAATAAATATTTGACAAATGAGCTGAAACCAATCCCTGGAGCAAGGACAGTCTCTTCAACAAACGGTGCTGGGAAAATTGGATCTCCATGTACAGAAATAAATACTCCTTGCTTAGAAATAAACCATAGAATTGTCTTCCAATGTGAAAAAAAAAAAAAAGACTGGAAGTCTAGAGATCACACGAGAGTTTTTTTTTTTAAGTCCTTAGGTACTAAGAGCCCTTCCTTAGCAGTGCAAATATTCATATGTGAAAAATACAGTATTCACAGAAACTGACATATGACTTGTCAACTGTTCTGATGAAACCTTCAGAATCATTGTAATGGCAAATATACAGTAAGAAGTTACAATGGTTTTTTTCAATTTTTCACTTCAATTTTAAAATTAATCTCAAAATATTTTAAAATCTCATTACTCAAAAACAGGACTAAATAACTGCATGTTTCTAAAATAGAATAGTTTGTTGTAATTAAGACATTCAATATAAGATAATGGGGAAGTCTTGGATTATAAAACTTTGGCAGAGTTGATTTCTCAATAATGAAATCCAGGTGTAATTCCCACTACAGCCATAGCTGCTGCTTTCCATTATACCCAACCTGTCCCAGTGCCTGAAGCAGTCCAATAAGACAAAGGCAAACAACATTATCATCTTTAGTATTTATATCTCCCCTGTTTCTCTCACTAATAACACCAGTGATATTATAAACACAGTTTCCATAGAAACTACAGCACCATACAAAACACTGTTGGAATTTTGAGGACTTTACATGTGAGACTGAAAATAAAGAGGGTGAGAATTTTTATAAGCTTATTTATGCTTTAAAATTTAATAATTTTTACACTTTCGATGCCCACTTCATATGTAGACATTATACACATACATATATATACTACATTTTCCTGAAAGCAGCTGTGACTATCACAAGGTGAGGGATTTATGATAATGATCGTAATATGAGTGCAAGAAGAGTATACTGTCATGTACATGGTGTGTTTTAGTGAAACAATATTTATAACATTATACAAATGTAAATGATATGACATCCACACAATTTTTATGATATAATTTTACAAGTGTGACATAAGGAAATGAAATGGCCATTGGCCCTTACCTTGACTTAAGGATGTCGTATAACTTGCTTTTACCAGTATCCTGAAAGAAATTAATCCATGTACAGAAAGAGAGGGTTATTAGCTCCATGACAAATTATCAGAGGTAGTGCTATAGTAGCAGACATTGTGCCTTGGCATAATCTCAATTAACCTTTCTAAGTAATTCATTACTTCTTTCTTCATTTGCTTATTTCTTTATTCCCTCAACAGCTATTTGTTGACCATCACTGAATGCTAAACATATACTAGATGCCATACATACAGGATAAATAAGACACTAGTGTCTTCATAGAGAACACATTGCATCAAACCGATACATGTACACAGATCTTATTTGTACATGTGCATGTGCTTCCTATTTTTTAGAAATTAGCATGAAAATATGAACTTATCAGAGATCAAAGAGGATATGATGTTTCTGGTTTCCAAAAGATTTTCTTTTTTTATTTTTTATTCAGTAAATATTAATTTCCAAAGTACAGTCAATGGACCACAATGGCTTCCCCCCATAACTTCCCTCCCACCCACACCCCCCATCTCCCGCCCCCTCTCCCACTCCACCCACATCAAGATTCACCCTCAATTATCCCCATATACTGAAGATTGATCCAGCACACACTAAGCAAAGATTTCATCAGTGTGCACCCACACAGAAACATAAAGTGAAAAATACTGTTTCAATACTAGTTATAGCATTACTTCACATTGGACAACACACTAAGGACAGATCCCATGTGAGAAGTAAGTACACAGTGACTCCTGTTGTTGACTTAAAAATTTGACACTCTTGTTTATGGCTTCAGTAATCTCCCTAGGCTCTAGTCATGAGTTGCCAAAGCTATGGAAGCCTTTTGAGTTCACCGACTTTGATCTTATTCCGACGGGTCATAGTCAAAGTGGAAGTTCTCTCCTCCCTTCAGAGAAAGGTACCTCCTTCTTTGATGGCCCCATTCTTTCCACTGGGATCTCACTTGCAGAGATCTTCCATTTAGGTCGTCTTCTTTTTTTTTTCCAGGGTATCTTGGCTCTCCATGCCTAAAATACTCTCATGGGCTCTTCAGCCGGATCCCAATGCCTTAAGGGCTGATTCTGAGGCCAGAGTGCTATTTAGGACATCTGCCATTCTATGAGTCTGCTGTGTATCCCACTTCCCATGTTGGATTGTTCTCTCCCTTTTTTATTCTATCAGTTAGTATTGGCAGACACTAGTCTTGTTTGTGTGATCCCTTAGACTCTTAGACCTATCAGTGTGATCAATTGTGAACTGAAGTTGATCACACTGATATTGAACTGAAATTGATCACTTGGACTAGTGAGATGGCATTGGTACATGCCACCTTGATGGGATTGTATTGGAATCCCCTGGCATAATTCTAACTCCACCATTTGGGGCAAGTCTGATTGAGCATGTTCCAAATTGTACATCCCCTCCCTCTCTTATTCCCACTCTTATATTTAACAGGGATCACTTTTCAGTTAAAATTTAAGCACCTAAGAATAATTGTGTGTTAATCACAGAGTTCAACCAATAGTACTAGAACAAAAAAAATACTAAAATGGATAAAGTATTACATTGTACATCAACAGTCAGGACAAGAGCTGATCAAGTCACTGTTTCTCACAGTGTCCCTTTCACTTAAACAGGTTTCCCCTCTGGTGCTCAGTTAGTTGTCGCTGATCAGGGAGAACATATGATATTTGTCCCTTTGGGACTGGCTTAATTCACTCAGCATAATGTTTTCCAGATTCTTCCATCTTGTTGCAAATGGCCGGATTTCGTTGTTTTTGACTGCTGTATAGTATTCTATAGAGTACATGTCCCATAATTTCTTTATCCAGTCTACTGTTGATGGGCATTTGGGTTGGTTCCAGGTCTTAGCTATTGAGAATTGAGCTGTAATAAACATGAATGTGCAGACAGCTAGTTTGTTTGCCAATTTAATTTACTTTGCGTAAATTCCAAGGAGTGGGATGGCTGGGTTGCATGGTAGGGTTATATTCAGGTTTCTGAGGAATCTCCAGACTGACTTCCATAGTGGCTTAACCAGTTTGCACTCCCACCAACAATGGGTTAGTGTCCCTTTTTCCCCACATCCTCTCCAGCATCTATTGTTGTTTCATAAAATGATTCACTTCTAGATTCTTTCAAATAGTGAATCCTCTTAGAGTATTTAAGAGTTAATGATGATTGACCACTTGATTAAGGGAACAGAGTGATTCTTAACACTAGTTGCACATATGAATCCTTTATGGAGCCTTTTTTAAAAAAAAGATTCATTTATTTCAGCCGGCGCCATGGCTCAATAGGCTAATCCTCTGCCTGCGGCACCGGAACCCTGGATTCTAGTCCCAGTTGGGGTGCCAGTTCTGTCCCGGTTGCTCCTCTTCCAGTTCAGCTTTCTGCTGTGGCCCAGGAGTGCAGTGGAGGATGGCCCAAGTCCTTCGGTCCTGCACCCGCATGGGAGACCAGGAGAAGCACCTGGCTCCTGGCATCAGATCAGTGTGGTGCACTGGCCGCAGCGGCCACTGTGGTGTGAACCAACGGAAGGAAGACCTTTCTGTCTCTCTCTCTCACTGTCCACTCTGCCTGTCAAAAAATAAATAAAAAGATTATTTAAAAAAAGATTTATTTATTTAAAAGTCAAAGTCACACCCAGAAGGAGAGGCAGAGAGAAAGGGAGAAAGAGTGAGCGAGGGAGGGAGGGAGGTCTTCCATTCTCTGGTTCACTGCCTAGATGGCCGCAATGGCCGGAGCTAGGCCAATCGGAAGCCAGGAGCCAGGAACCTCCTCCAGGCGTTCCCACGCGGGTGCAGGGGCCCAGGGACTTAGGCCATCCTCCACTGTCTTCCCAGGCCACAGCAGAGAGCTGGATTGGAAGTGGAACAACCAGGACTTGAACCAATGCCCATATGGGATGCTGGCACTGCAGGTGGCAGCTTTACTTGATACACCATGGCACTGGTCCCTCACTTGTGGAGCCTTTAAAACATATTAATATCCAGTCCCCATATCAAACCAATTGAATAATAATCTCTGGAAGCTGGAACTGGGCATCAGCATTTTTAAAGCTTCTAAGATTAAACTAAATGCGTATCCATGGTTGAGATTCATTGCACTAGAGTAAGGATTGGTAAACTATAGCCTGTGGGCCCAATCTGAATTGCCAATTGGTTTTTTAAGTAAAGTCCTATTGTAACACAGCCACGCCTACAATATTGTCTATGATCATTTTCATATAACAACAGAATTGAATAGTTGGTACAGTACTGAGCAGTGGTTACACAATTGAGTTGTGTGACTTAGACTATATGGCTCAGAAAGCTAAAAATATTTGCTATCTGGCTTTCAGAGAAAAAGTTTGCTGAGCCCTGATTTGAAAAAAGTTTTGAAAACTTAAAATGTCCAGCGATCAACAGTCTGCAGCTGTGCTCAGAAGTGTAAAGCAATTCTTGAAATTATTCTGGAAGTTGATGAAGAAATTTTATTTCATTTAATAAGATTTTGCTTACATGCAGCTTTTCAGAAGCATGTTCTTACATGGTCTGCCTGTTGTCAAACACTTGACTCTTAGCTTTAAACCTATTCCTCCATACTTGTCTTTGTGGTACTGAGTCTGGGACTCTGTAAACCATATTTTTTTTTTCTCTCTCTTTTTTTTTTTTTTTTTTATTTTTTGACAGGCAGAGTGGACAGTGAGAGAGAGAGAGAGACAGAGAGAAAGGTCTTCCTTTTGCCGTTGATTCACCCTCCAATGGCCGCCGCAGCCGGCGCGCTGCGGCCGGCGTACCGCGGTGATCCGATGGCAGGAGCCAGGAGCCAGGTGCTTCTCCTGGTCTCCCATGGGGTGCAGGGCCCAAGCACCTGGGCCATCCTCCACTGCACTCCCTGGCCACAGCAGAGGGCTGGCCTGGAAGAGGGGCAGCCGGGACAGAATCCGGCGCCCCGACCGGGACTAGAACCCGGTGTGCCGGCGCCGCTAGGCGGAGGATTAGCCTAGTGAGCCGCGGCGCCGGCCTTGTAAACCATATTTCTGCATTGCCACTGTTCCTCATTAGACTCTTCTCTATAAGGGGTGCAAGAGGAACCTTACGAGCCCGAAGGAGAAAGAAGTGGTTTACTCTTTCTTGGTTTTGCTTTTATTCCTGTCAACATTGTCCTATCGATGCATTTTTGCCCTAGCAGTGTCGGTTCATCCAAGTAGCAATTGGTTACAGTTTGAAATTATGCTGACACGCTCAGAACCAACCCCGCTTAGTACGTTCAATAACAGCTTTTTTAACATTATTTATTTCCTTGAAAGGCAGAGTTTACTGAGAGAGAGCGCGCGCACTTCCATCTACTAGTTCACTCCCCAAATGGCTGCAATGGCCAGAGCTGGGCAGGTCTGAAGGCCAGGAGCCTGGAGCTTCTTCCGGGTCTCACATGTGCGTGCAGGGGCCCAAGGACTTGGGCCATCTTCTACTGCTTTCCCAGGCCGTAGCAGAGAGCTGGCTTGGAAATGGAGCAGCCAGGGCTCAAACCAGCATCCTTATGGCATGCTGATAGCCACACAACACCATCAGTCCCCCAAAGTCATTTTCTTAGAGTTCCGACATCATGGGCCACTTTTTCAAACTGAGATACCAGTACAAGTTGTGCACTGCCACTTCCTTGGAGGGTCCCTTTCCTTCATGCTTCAGTATTTTAACATCAACCACTTCTTTTTCTTTTTATCCTGAGATATAGAGATTATGGGGCTTCCTTGCAGTTACTACCTCCATGATATCTTAATGTTTCCTTTTAGTTTTCCAATGCCTAGAAATATTATCTATATTAAATTTTCTCTATCAATACTACTGGAATGGTTTCTATATCCTGTATCTGAGAGAATTATTATCTAATAAAGAGCTTAAGAATCACATTTTCATTTTGCCCTGTATCCCATAAACACCAATAGATGCAACTATTATATGCAAATTTGAAAATATTATACTCTGTCTAGTATAATCTAGCTATATTTTCATTAATATTGGCTTATTTACTACATAAAAGAATGGTCTTGGTTACTGTGTGTAATATGTCTTGTGAATTCTGAGGACAGGCCTCTTTTGCTCTTATTGGGAATTAATGAATAAGAATCCACTGCATGTGGGGCAGTCATTTGGCATAGTAGTTAAGAAGTCATTTGGAATTCTCAGATTCCATATTGGAGTACCTGGGTGTGAATCCTGACTTCACTCCTGACTCAAGTTTCCTGCTGATGTATATCCTGAGAGACATCAGATGATGTCAAGTACTTGTGTCCCTGCCACCCACATGGGAGATGTGGGTAGAGTTCCCAGTCTCAAGATTCAGCTTAGTCCAGCCCTGGCTGTTGGAAGCATTTGGGAGTGAACCAATGGGTGAAAGAGTCATTCATTCTCAGTCATTCTCTCTCACTCTCACCCACTCTTTTTCCCCATCTTTAATTAAATTATTTCTTAAAAACATAAATTCACTGCATGTTTAAAATAGTATATGCTAAATAGGTTTAATTGGGAACATCCCACCCCATCCTGCTCATTCTCCAAAGATCAGGTCAGATGGACATGGGTAAGTCAGTTAACTTTTGCTCAATCACAAAACCCAAAATGTGAGGAGACATTTCATCTATTTAAATGATCTGTAAACTGGAGTTTGTTAGGGTGGAATTAGAACCAATGAACATGACAAATGAACTACAGACAAGCCTGTCTATGGATTGTATTTGATGTGTGATTTCCTCTCTAACATTCATCTTCTGAGCTTATTTATATGGACTAGTTGGTTTTCGTTTCTTTTTTTTTTTTTACAGATTTATTTATTTATTTGAAAGTCAGAGTTACATAGAGAGAGGAGAGGCATGGGGGTGGGGGGAGGTCTTCCATCTGATGGTTCATTCTCCAACTGGCCACAGCAGCTGGGGCTGTGCTGATCTGAAGCCAGGAGCCTCTTCGAGGTCTCTCATGCAGGTGCAGGGGCCCAAGGGCTTGGGCCATCTTCTCTCCCAGGCCATAGCAGAGAGCTGGATCAGAAGAGGAGCAGTCGGGACTAGAACCGGCACCCATAAGCCGCCGGGATGCCGGCGCTTTAGGCCAGGGCGCTAACCTGCTGTGCCACTGCACCAGCCCCCGGTTTTTGTTTCTTAAACTTTCTTTTTTGAAAATGACTGCCTTACTGCCATTGAATACAAAGAAAAAGAAGACAAATACTGGAGTTGTAGAACAGAGGAGTTATCAAATGACAGCCATAGATCAAATCTGACTTGCCACTTGTTTTTTGTAGATATGGTTTCATTAGCACACACCCTGTTCATGTGTTTATTTATGTATTGTGGATGGGTGCTTTCACTACAATAATAAAATTGAGTGGTTGCAACAGAGACCACATGGCCCATAAAGCCAGTAATATGGACCCTCCAACCCTCTACAGAAGTTTACTGTGCACTCCTCCCCAGCATAAGGAGGAAGAGCAGGTGTCTTTTATTACAATGGGGTGTGGTACCAGTCATTTTGAGGTCAGCCACAGAGCCAAGCAGGAAGCTCTGGTTCTCAAGCTTTCCCATGATAACTACATGCTTAAGTTAAAACGTCCTGCCAGGGCCTCTGAGCCTATCAATCCCTTGTTCAGCTTCTAAGGCCTGTGGACATCTCCTCTGTGTCATTCAAACTTCTCTTTGTTGTTGGTGTGGAAGTCATGCCCTCTTCTCTGCCATCCATTTACTTCCAACTGAATCACAGGCTCTTTTAGAAGTAGGAAGGAGTATTATCCATTCATTCCTTGCACAGTGTAGCTAATTAGTAATTATGATTTGATTACCAGCACTATCCAGAGGGACTCAAAGAACTATCCCAGGAACCACTGCATTTCTTTACTTTAGAGAACAGCAGTCATCATCTGTCACTATGCATCGTATTTGGTGTAAGCTACCTTGAAGCCATTATCTCCAAACTAAGTCTGGTCGTTGTTAAAAACAACTACATAAATTGACGAATAGGAAGAAGTTTGTTCACATTTGCAACCCTCTTACTCATTTTTAAAATATTTATTTATTTAAAAGAGTTACGGAGAGAGGGATGAGGAGGGAAGGGGGTGGAATGAGGGATGGAGGGAGGAAGGGGGAGAGAGAGAGAGTGAGAGAAAATCTCTTCTATCTGCTGGTTGATTCCCCACATGGCCACAATGGCCAGGGCTGGACCAGGCCGAAGCCAGAAGCCTGGAATTCCATCTGAGTCTCCCATGTGCATAGAGAGGGTCGTAGTACTTGGGCCATCTTCCATGGCTTCCTCAGGTGCATCAGCAAGGAGCTGGATTGGAAGTGGAGCAGCCAGGATTTGAACTGGCACCCATGTAAGATGCCAGCTTTGCAGGCAGTTCCTTAGCCTACTGCACCACAATGCCTGCCCCAAACCCTCACATTCTTACATGATATCTAGTTATAGTAAGCATAAAGGTATATACGCTAAAAAAACAAAAAACTGAATTGATAGATGGTAGATAGATAGAGACAGCCAGATAAAACTGCCAAGGTTCTAAAACAGCCTAAAGACAGTTTCATTTTTTTAAAACTGATTTTTATTTTTTTAAAAGGTTTATTTATTTATGTATTTGGAAGTTGGAGTTACACAGAGAGAAGAGAGGCAGAGAGAGAGAGAGAGAGAGAGAGAGAAAGTCCTCTATCTGCCGGTTCACTCCCCAATTGGCTGCAATGGCCGGAGCTGCACCAATCCGAAGCCAGGAGCCAGGAGCTTCTTCCAGGTTTCGCACGAGGGTGCAGGGGCTCAAGGACTTGGGCCATCTTCTACTGCTTTCCCATGCCACAGCAGAGAGCTGGATCAGAAGAGGATCAGCTGGGTCTCGAACCAGTGCCCATATGGGAGCCACTGCTTCAGGCCAGGGTGTTAACCTGCTGCACCACAGCACCGGCCCCCCAAATGATTTTTATTTTAAGAATGTTATCCTTAATAACACAATATAATCTATCTTAAGTGCTATGATTTCAGATAGCATTATCGTTGAGAACCAAAACCACATACAACATACAAAAATGAATTTAGTAAAACTTCATCTTCTCAAAGATTAAAGAAAATAAACAATACAGAGGGAATAAGGAAAAATACAATTTACGCAATTTTGTCAAGTAGAGAGAATCTTGAAATTCAAGCAGTAATCCTACTAGAAGATAAACATGAGTGACTCTTTAAAGTACTAATCGATGTAGCTGGAGTGCCTCCAGAACAATGGGGCACAGCCAGCCCTCCGCATGCCAGGCCACTCCATTGAGATGTCATTTGTTGTATCTTATTTGTTCCCCTTCTGTGACCCACTAAGATTTGTTTTCTTCAAAAGCTTATCAACCATCTCTTGAGTCAAACTGTCCATGGTGTACTCATTGCCAGAGGTTTAATGCCTAAGGCTCCTGTGAAAACAAATCTAGGTAGGGGCCTCTATGATTCTTTTTCCAACAGGCTCAACTAGATACTTGATAGAAAAATAAGAGAATGAGAGGTGAAGGTATTGGTAGTAATTTTTAAATTTAAAAGATATTCTTGTCTGGAAAGAAATTTCACCATGTCTGTTCAAGTAGTACCTGGTTTGTAATAAGCTTTCAGTAAATATTTAGACTTCAAAGTAGATAATATTGAAATGGTTGTATGTGGATACAAATAAATATACTTAAATAAATATCACTGTGTTTAAAAAAAGCTATGGAGCCAAGCTTTCTGACAGTGGAGTAAATGATATCCCATAGACTGTGATGTACAGAATTTCACAATGATTGAAAATTTTCTCTACTAATGCCTGAAATTTTGAGACTGATAATTCAGTCCTTTATGGTAAGGGGAAACCCAAAATGTCACTTCCATGAAGTTAGAGACTATACAATACTTTGTTCACCATTATATTCACAGTCATTAGGTCAGTGCTTGGCATAGAGCAACTCAACTATTTGTTGTATAAATGATTAAAAACACTTCCCTCTACATGCAAATGTCCTTACGACATCAGTTTGTGAGTTTCTTGGCCTTTAAGACTGAGTGAGTTACTCAGATTATCTTTATCCCTAGACGATCTAGCTGTTCGTCATTGAAACCCAGCAAAGGAAAGAGGTGTGAATCTGCTGACGATGCCTGTGCATCTGTTCTCCCTACTAACGGAAATTAAATCATTGTCTTCTTTGGGGGATTTTTCAAAATAAGTATGGTTGAAGAGGCTTTAAACATGAGGTAGCCTAAGTGGGGTGAGTGACATCTTTCACTGGTGACAGCCCCAAAGACAGGTGAGGGCAGTGAGCTGATAACATCCCTATGAATAACGAACTCCAAATGGCCACTTTGAGTCTCCTCCCTGAGGAGCTAAAAGAAAAGGAGGCCAGGAAGAGGTGTGTGGCATTCCAAATTACATACAGATTTTGTTTGCTATTGTCACCATCAGCTGTGCTCCTTCAAGGATTGGATTTATGAAACAAAATAGTCTTCAATCCTGGGAATTAAGGAAATGTCTGATAAATTCAATCTGTTTAAAATGCAGACACCATTCGTCATGAATAGGATACAGAAGATAGGCATATCTGTGCCATTTTACATCTGAAGGCTATGGCTTCCACATGAAGTATCCATGAGTTCAAAGCACTTGACCTCAATTTTGGCTGTACATTGCAATCACCTGGGTTCCATCCACAGCATCTCTATGTAGCTCATCCAGTGTGGGTTTTGTCAGAGCTCCCCAGGTGATATACTGTGCAGCCAAGTAAGGAGCCCCACCATCTCTGTTTCCCCAGGACTGAGGCAGATTCTGGGGACTTTCCGTGGTAAAATCAGAAAGGTTCTAGACAGACCAGGACAAGTTGGCTACCCTAACCAGTGCCATCCAGGCTGTGTGTTTAGGGACCAGGGAGACGGAGCAGTGCACACATTTAAGCAGTGGCAAGGTTGGCCACAAAGCTAACTGCCTAGTATAGAATCCCAGAAGGCATCTAACAAAGATGGATGTCAGATGCCGGGTTCTGAATTTTTTATCACCTACAGAATCTTGGGAAGGCCGATTCATTTCATGCTTCCTCCCTCAGACTTTTGCAAGTGCTGTGTTTTGATACAGTTTGAGTTTGTCCCCCAAGTGCTGGAAGTGCAGTCCCCATGGTTGTAGTGCTGAGGTTGGAAGGGATTAATGCTAGTCTCACAGAGATTGGTATGAGGTGGAGAAAGATTACCTCCCTCAGTTCCTCGTCGCCCAATTTCCATGTGGACAAGGCAAAGAGAAAAGCAAGATTTATATAAGTCAGAAACCTCCTGCTGTGTCTGGGCGGGAAGCTCCAAGAGAGGGAGACCCAAAGGGCTAGTGGTAGTGGGGCTTTTAAGCAAACTTTTGGGGAAAATCAGTTAACAACAGTTATAAGGCAGAGATAAAACCCACCAAAAGAACTGATTTGTAGTCTTATCTGCCCTAGCAGAGTTCAGATGGTGGAGCCACCACTCCCTTGCCATTCTCATGGAAAAAATTGGAAGCTCCCAAGGAGTGGACCAGGACTTTTGGGGAGACACAGGCAGTGGGATTTGGCACCTTAATCTTCCTAAAGATAACTTTTAGGGGAAGCATAGCGGGACTTCCTTTTTCTCATTTTCCACTTGGACCGGCCTAACTGCCTATTAAGCCACCTGACTCCTGACATTACAAAGGGATGCCCTCCCATGCATTTGGGCTCTTCTGTATGCAGCTGTTTCTCCGGCCACTGTGTAGACACAGCCATGGGGGTCTTGCCAGGGTGCTGGTGTAATGCTCTTTGAACTAGCTAGCCACCAGAATTGTGAGCCAAGTAAACTTCTTTACTTATAAGATACCCACTCTCAAGTATTTTGTTCTAGCAACAGAAAATGGACCAGTACACATGACAACGGGGTTTACTTCCATTAAACTGTGCTTTGAGAAAGTGAGCTCTTTCCTTTCCACTGGGTCAATGGTAACTGATCGTTTTAGCCTGCGAGAATCAAACATGGGATGTCTGTCTAATCCAGGTTATGACACACTTCAATTGCAATTAGCTAATAACGATGATCCTGTTAGGTAGGAAGTCAGAAATTGAGCCTGTGTGTGTGAGAAAGGCCTAACGACTAGCACCCACTGTGGAAGCTCCAGAAGCCCAGCATCTTGTACTTCCAAGTCCTGCCCAGACCCTGATGACCTCCCAGGAGTCCTGCCCCTTCTACCCGATAACCTTCCATGTGCAGCCTAGTATCTGCACTTCAAAGTCCTGCCTGGATCCTGATGACCTTCCAGGGGGTCCTGCCCCTTCTACCCGATAACCTTCCATGTGCAGCCTAGTATCTGCACTTCAAAGTCCTGCCTGGATTCTGATGACCTTCCAGGGGGTCCTGCCCCTTCTACCTGGCCTGATAAGCATCCTTCCTCTAAGACGGGACAACGCCAGCCAGGCTTCCCCTGTCTGATAACTTCAGGGGGGAAACTCAGAAAGGAATTTTTCATATTTACACCCAACAAGTCCTTTGTTCAGAAGGAGAAGAAGGAGAGGAGGAGAGAAAAGGTGGGAAGGCAAGACCCATCCCCTTAAAAATCCCAGCCTAAATGTGAACTGGGCACTCTCTCTCAGGTCCTGTCTGGAGAGGTGCCCATCCGTTCTTACGGATGTCCCTGCCCTGATAAACCTTGCTACTTTGCTTTCCACTGCTCTCTGTCTCACACCTGAATTCTTTCTTGTGCAAAGACAAGGACCCTTTGCTTCTCCGGTAACAGTCCCACATCTCTCTTTGGGAGAATCACCAAATAAGGGGTGCATGGTCTCTCTTTTTAAAAATCTTCAAGGAAAAACTGATAGAGAAGCACCCAATTATCACACAAATTCCTCAACTCCATCTCAGCCCCAATATGGCAAAACTACAGGGGCTGTAGATGGCTGAGGACATAAGGAAGTATCAGACCAAGACGAGTGTCTCCTGAACATTTGCTGAGACAAGCCTGGCAGACAAACAGGACCCTCCGCTGACTGCAAAGGATAAACACACTCAGAAGAGGCCTCCAATGCGGAAACTGAATCTTCAGTACCATTCAGACAACTTGGCTTTTATACTCGTGGAATGAGAAAAGTGCCCTGTTGCATGGCCATAAGGTTGTTCTTCTCCAAGCTGGAGTCTTCATTTCTGTGAGTATTCTTTCTAGGACTCATTTTGTGATCTGTTCATCTTCACGGCTTTCCTGTGAACCTACTTATGGGCTTTTAGGAGGAGAAGATTGGCCCTAAAATAGTGAAGTGAGACGAAAGAATTGGCCCTACTTTTGTGACATAAGCATGTCTTCCAGAATGAACAGTACTGAGAGAGTGCAAGGGTTAGCTGCCACGTCTTATGTGCTATTTCTGGTTGATGATGCTGCAGCTTTATATATAGAAATACTCAATCCATGTTCTTCAGCTCATCTACAACACTATTTGATTTTATGTAAAATTGCTACAGTGTGCCTAAAGTTACTTACTATGCATGTTGAAACCAAGCTAGCTTCCTGAGTTCTTCACAATGCGTCTCACAGAGTCACATTGATTTGCGTAGCAATAAAAAAAAGGGAGGACCCTCTACATGTATGTTATTTCATGCCTATAGCAAGGAAAGGTGACTTTTAAATTAGTCTTCCCCATGTAAAGAATATAGGGTGTTTTTTTAATGTTTTGAGGTTTCGTATTATTTCACTTTCAGGTCTGTAGCTTTAGAAAATGATTGACAAGTAATAGGATAGGTTAAAGAGAAGGGTCAATAAGTTGTGACCAGCATCTGTGCAGGGTTAATTCTGTCATACCTGAGCACAGAGAATTTTCTAGATCATGAATCAGAGCAGGGGGCTGGTTAAGCTAAGCTCCAGGGGAGAGAAGCAGCTTCAGCCTGGCAGCCTGTCAGTACCACTGAGCATCACCGCCTGTGCTAACGTGGAAAAGCCCCAGGACAGCAGGAGGATGAGGAAAATAAAAATAAAGCACAAACAAGAAATAAACAGAGGAGCAAATCTAATTAAAATAGAGTAACTGAAGTGATGACTTCCATTGCATTAGGATATTTTAAGAAGCACCATGCTAGCATTTTATTCCTGAAAACACCCACTGCTCTCACCAATATATTAAAAATCTCTAGGTGCCTTCTCAAAACTGGACCTTGGCCAGTTCTCTACTGTTCTTGCTTATAATAGGAACAGGTTATATGC
This sequence comes from Oryctolagus cuniculus, assembly GCF_964237555.1. Classification (NCBI taxonomy): domain Eukaryota; kingdom Metazoa; phylum Chordata; class Mammalia; order Lagomorpha; family Leporidae; genus Oryctolagus; species Oryctolagus cuniculus. The sequence goes on along the minus strand of NC_091453.1, from coordinate 444,088 downwards.
TGTGTCTGCTGTTTGAAATCTTGATTTTTTTCCCCCATCCCTTCTGTAGAGCCCAAGATGGGATTTACAATATCACAGCTGCCATTGTAGTAGGTTTCCATTTTGTTACTCTACCTCATCCCCAATTTATACAAGTTTTTCTAGGCATCCCAAAATGTAGAACTCAGCCCACTAACACAATGAAAACTATGTATATTGGCTGGTAAGAATCCAAATCTGATTATACCAGTTCTTCATGGAGAACATTTTATGAAAGAAGAGAAGCTATAATTAAGATTTCTTCTTATGTATGGTAATTTAATTAAAAGACTAAAGTTATTGATTTTTTAAAAACCATTAAAAGATGCCTATGCTGCAGGTTCCAGACAGTTGCTGGCAGACCATTTGCTCATAGAATATAATTTTCCATTTCCTCCAGGACAATGCAACCCCTTATTAAATGCTTTCTCACTGTGGACAGATTGGTTTATAGTTGAAGCAAGCAGGGATTTATAATCCCTTGCTGCTATTTGCTTGCCTTTCAATTCATGCTCTGCCAACACCACACAGATTTATCTCCTCAGCTTTGAAAGGACTTTGGATTTTGGGTGGGTTTTATTTCACGTGCTGAAAGAGGTCCAACAAAAGAGATTGTGGTAACTAAGTAGAGTTTGGAAGGACTAAATAACTTCAGTATACCCGTAATCATGCATAAGTCAAACAATAAAGAGATCACACTATTAGACTGCTTGAGTATCCTTACAATATGGCAGTTGGCTTTTTCCAAAGCAAGCGGTCCAAGAGAGAAGTCCAGGAGAAAACTACAATGCCATTTATGATCTGGTCTCGGAAAGTTCATACTGCAACTTTTGTCATATATGCTTGGTAAAAAGGGAGCTGATACTCAGGGAGATGGGGAACCTCCATCTCTTGTAGAGAGGGTATAAAAGAATTTGCAGGAATATTTAAAAACCACCTTACACTTGTTTTTCCTCTACCTGAATTCTTGTTTCTATAAATAATCAAATATCTCATTCCTCCGGACTTCTTGTTTCTATAAATAATCAAATATCTCATTCCTCCGGACTGTTCAAGCCTTGACTGAAATGTTACCAATACAAAGAGGTTTTTCTTGACCTCTCCCATCTAATAGAGCATCCAAAGACCTCTCAACACTATTTCAATTCTTTGCTTTTCTTCAAAGCATTCTATCATTTTCTCCCCTTGTATCTGATAGTCATCAGTCTCTTTATAATCTGCCTCATCCACTAAAAAGGAAGCTCTTTGAGGGAAATGGATTTTGTGTCTTGCTTACTCTTGTATCTGCAGTGTCTACACTGCAGTATGTTCTCAATAAATATTCATTGTAATATACGTAAACTCACTTAGTTCTTCATTTAGCAAAAATGTATTAGAGTCATTATTTTCACAAAGATCTTAGTTTATAATGAGAGGATGAAAAGATTATTAAAACATTTCAGAATTTTGGTTATCCAAATTGTTTTCCAAAATAAGTTGCTTATAGGTGTTGCTCCAAGAAATAATTCTAGAGTTAATGAAAGATACTGTTTTAAACAGTTAAACATTTTTCATTACTGCACAATTTCTCAAAGGTTTTAGTATGCCAATGTGTCATATTAATCCTCAAAAGGAGAAATGTACTGGACTTCTGAAACTTACTTGATTATGAGACTTTCTCTTCTGTTGAACCCAGATGGAAGAGTTAGCCTTGAAAAGAGAAATGAGTTCCTGAGACAAAAGAGGAGGTAAATAAATAAATTTGAAATAAATAAATAAATTTGAGCAATAAGAAGAATAATAAATAAATAATTTATTATTTATTAATAATATAGAGGAAATAAATAAATAAATAAATTTGAAGAGCCAGGTGCTTCTTCCTGGTCTTCCATGCGGGTGCAGGAGCCCAAGCACTTGGGCCATCCTCCACTGAAATCCAGGGCCACAGCAGGGAGCTGGACTGGAAGAGGAGCAACCGGGACTAGAATCTGGTGCCCATATGGGATGCTGGTGCTGCAGGCAGAGGATTAACCAAGTGAGCCACAGTTTGATTGCCATCTCCAGCCCTGTACTCCATATTCCCACCAGTGCTGACACTGGGAGCCAGCAGTGATCAATCCATCGGTCCTTGCCAGCCACGTGGGAGACCTGGGTTATGGTTCCTGGCTCCCAGCTTCAACCTGGCCCAACCCTAGTCATGGTGAACATTTAGAGACTGAACCAGCAGAAAAGATCTCATATTCACTCATTCATTCATTCTCTCTCTCTCTCTCTCTCTCTCTCACACACACACACACACACACACACACACACAAATAAAAATAATAAAGTTAGAAAAAAAAACCAGGAATTTCTTAGTCTTTCCCAAGGAATGTGCTGTGCTGTTGTGTGGGCTAACAGTTGCAGGACAGAAAGCACCTCTGGGCACATCCACCGGCTGCCAAGAATCCATACCAAGACCTCGTGCAGCCCTTACATGTTTTTCTCCTGGAAGCTCAAAAAGCGCCTTGGTTGACCCTTCTCCTAAAAATACAAGGACACTTTCACAAGCTCAGCCATAAACAGAGACACAATCAACTGCTGGATTTTCTTGAGAACTGTTTTTGTATGTCAATGAGAGGCATCAGCATCCCTGTCATGTGTGAACCTCGCTGTGTTTCAGTCTCTCTCACCAGCAACAAATTCGTCTGGGTCCCTGTTTCCATTCACAAAGGCATAGGTTTCCACCACCCTTGGAGTCGGCCCCAATTCTCCTACAACCGAAACCTTGATGACACTAATGGGACTTTATTTATTATCTGTTTATGACAGGAGCTGTATTTCTTTATGCACACAAAGTATAGGCAAAGAGGGAGACCCTCCTCTGGGGAGAATGCTTCATTGTATAATCAAATCTGTTCCTGGTCTGAGACACAAAGACCCAGAATTAGCCTTTAGCGATCTGCAGTGGCCTCCTCCTTTGTGTAAGGAGCAGGCAGTAATTGATTTGACCTGCTTTATGGGGACAGTCTCCCAGGCATGACTGAGTGCTAATTGCTACTAATGAGTTGGCATTTTAAACTGTGGTCTTGAGCTTCCTGTCCTCTTTCCCCCAAGCAACATTGCTGCCACTGGGTTACAAGTAAAGCTTCCAGCGTGCCCTCACCCAAATCAAGCTCTGCTGCCCCAGCTGCTGAGGGTTGTAGGAGAAGGGCAAATCCCACTGCCTTTCAAAAGGGCCCTCTGGCTGAATGAGCAGCATCCAATGATGCACCAAGGCAATGCAACTCTTGAGGAAATGAACTCTAAATGTTGCAGAATTGCTGGAAAATACTTTCAGAATGACTTTTACTTATTCAGTCCATTTTCCAACACCCATCTCTCTTACCCAGGGGAAAACCCACAAGCCCCAAACCATCAAAGAATATCCTCTCACTAACAGTTTCTTCGGAGGTTCATCGATGCCCTTATGTCTCACAATGAACGTGTCGAGCCAGTCTAAATTATGAGCAATTGCCAAGTTAATTTTAGCTCCAGGGATGGGCTGGTGGTGAAGCACACAAGCTGGGGCATAGGACACTGTACCCCATGTCAGATCGAATCCTTCCCCAACTTCCAATACAGCTTCCTGCTAATGCATACCCTCAGAGGCAGCAGGTAATAATGGCTCAAGTACTTGGGTCCCTGCCACCCATGTGGGTCACCCAGATGGAGTCCCTGGCTTCCGGATTTGGCCTTGCCCAATCCTGGCTGTTGCAGGCATTTGGGGAGCGAAAGTGAATCAGCAGATGGAAGATTCTGTCTCTCCCTCTCTCTCCCTCTCTCTCTTTCAAATAAATAAAGATAAATATTAAGATTATTTTAGCTCTAGAAAAGCAAAAATGTGAATATCACATGAAATACCATCTTAATAAACTACAGAATACAAGATACCTCGTATAATAGAACTGCCTAAGTAGAGATCAGCATACTCTTTTGTGAGGGTGTATATCCTAACTACTTTAGATTTTGCGGCCCTTACAGTCCCTGTCACTATTTTTTTTTTTTTATTTTTGACAGGCAGAGTGGACAGTGAGAGAGAGAGAGAGACAGAGAGAAAGGTCTTCCTTTGCCGTTGGTTCACCCTCCAATGGCCGCCGCAGCCAGAGTGCTGAGGCCGGCACACCGCGCTGATCCGATGGCAGGAGCCAGGAGCCAGGTGCTTTTCCTGGTCTCCCATGGGGTGCAGGGCCCAAGCACCTGGGCCATCCTCCACTGCACTCCCTGGCCACAGCAGAGGGCTGGCCTGGAAGAAGGGCAACCGGGACAGAATCCGGCGCCCCGACCGGGACTAGAACCCGGTGTGCCGGCGCCGCTAGGCGGAGGATTAGCCTAGTGAGCCGCGGCGCCAGCCAAGTCCCTGTCACTATTGAACCTTGCTGCTATAGTATGAAAGCAACCATAGATAGTATGTGCACGCATGTCCATGTTCCAATAAAACTTTATTTGCAAATCATGTATCCAGTTGGATTTTCCCTGTGGGCCATCATTTGCCAACTTGTGATCTTGAGTAAGTCACAAAAATACATCAAATCTGGATATATACACGATTATCCTAACCACAAAATGGTCCAAGAGTCGTGAAATTCCCTAGTAACTGTTCATTTTAATTGGTGTATTGAGGATACTATGAGAATCACACTTTGTATTTTTGAGCCCCAGTTTCCACACTTGTGAAACATTGAGGGGCTGACCTATTCCTGGATTGTTTTCTGGATCTAAGATATATAAATCCTTCCAATGTCTACAATCTCAAAATTCTGAGCCTACATGTTAACTTCACAAAATATTTCAGAGTTGACTACATAGATATTTCACATTCTTCAGTTATAACTTTTTAATTAAGCCTGAATAACACTCAGAGCATCTTCCAAGAGCCAGAACTACTGTGGATAAATACAAATGTGGATAAGACCGTAGCCTCAACAAAACACTGCCAACTTCAAGGTAGGTACTCATTCCTACATACTGCTTGCCAAAATACACATCCTCATCTTCTAGTATTTCTTCTCCCTGGATCCCTTCCAAGAACTAAATCCACTTTCTTACTACATCTTTCACCTGTCCTACCCTTTTTTCAAGAGAGTGATTTACTTGATGTATACTAAGCTGATCTTCTGTATATTAAGATAATCAAAAATGAATCTTGATGTGAATGGAAGGGGAGAGGGAGTGGGAAAGGGGAGGGTTGTGGGTGGGAGGGACGGTATGGGGGGGAAGCCATTGTAATCCATAAGTCGTACTTTGGAAATTTATATGCATTAAATAAAAGTTTTTTAAAAAAAAGAGTGATTTAGCACATGTCTATACAAATAGAGTTGTTCTTAAATGTGTTGGTTTTGTAGCTTGTGCTGTTGCAAAAACAGTTTAAAACCCCTTTTCTTCTGTATATGTGGACATACTATGTGCACAACCTAGTTGGAAACACAAAAAGGTAAAGTATAATTGAGATGCAGGTGTGCAATTTTTCTTAGATTTTTATTTTGATTAGTTTTTAACAGATTCAATATCGTTTGTAGATACAATTCTAAGAATATAATGATATGCCCTCCGTCTCTCCTTCCATTCCCCTCTCAATCCCTCCTACCTCCTTTTTCTAGTTTTTGTGATAACATAGTTTAAGTCTGCATTACAGTGAAAGGCTTAATACTTCACCAAACAAGAAGTTTAACAAGTACAAAGCAAAAAGGCCCTAGTTTACTGGGGTGATAGACAGTGGCTATAAATAATAATTGAATGGAAAAATGACCATTTCACCCATATACAGTAAGTTTGATAATCACAGATCATTAAAACTATAGCAGTATAACATTCTTAACCATTGGTTTGACAAAGGTATAAAGCAAAGTTTTACACTAGTATATTTGTAGCAATACTGATACACATAGGAATTTCTTTCCTATTTTTTGATTTTTGCTTTTGTTTTTGGGCTTTCTTTACTTTTCAAAAAAATTTTGCTCCTTCCTATGAGAGAGCATATATTTGTCTTTCTTTGTCTAGTTTGTTTCACTCAACATGATATCTTCCAGTTGTATCCACTTTGATGCAAACAGTAGAATTTCATTCTTTTCTATAGCTGAATAATATTCCAATGTGTATACATACCACATTTTCTTTATCCATCCATCTGATGATGGACACCTTGGTTGATTCCAAGTTTCTGGATAGTATGGACAGTGCTGCTGTAAACATGGTGGTGCAGTTATTGCCTTGATACATTGTGTTCACATCTTTGAGGTGATATCTCACCATGGTTTTGATTTGCATTTCCCTGACGGATAGTGATGTTGAACAGGTTTTCATATATTTGTTGGTCATTTTTATTTCCTCTTTTTAGAACTGTCTGTTGAGGTCCTTTGCCCATTTCTTAAAAGCTTAGCCCCACAGTATTCTGCCTTTCACTTGTGGAAGTTTGAGAGCTTTCCTTAGTACTATTGGTGATATAAATGGCAATAGAGTGTGATGGAATTTATGAAAAACAGTAAAATCTTTTTGAAATATCAGGGATTGAAAGTCAACAAAAGAATCCAAGAAACTAGAAAATGAACAGTAGGGTGAACTCAAGAAAATAGAAGGAAGAAGTGACTAAGAGCATATAAAATCAGAAAATAGAAAATAATGAAAAGATTTAACAGAACAAAACCTTAATTTTATGAAAAAATAGCAAATAAACTGATAAATGGATAATGAGTACACCAATGAACATTATTAAAACCATGTGACAAGAGTATAATCTATATAAAATCATATAGAATTCAATGAATAAATTCATGACAGATATAGATATGATTGAAACTTTTCTAGGGCAACATAGATTACTGTAGCACAGACCTCTAGTGTGCATCAGTATCCATATAATTCTCTTCTTCCAAGCATATAGTTAGGCTCCATTTCCCAGACTTTCTTGCAGTTAGATGTAATCAGTGGTTAAGTCTAGCCAATGAAATGGTCCATAAAAATCTTCCAAACATGATTCTCACACTTTTTTGTTATTTATGGACTGAAAATGAAGGCCTCTAGGGGACCGGAACAGGACAAAGCTACACTATAAAATGAACCTCAGACCCTGAATGACCATGTAAATTAGAGGCAATCTTCACCCCCATGGTACCATTAACCCACACTGAACTATAACGAACGAGAATAAACTTTTATTGAGTCGTGCCATTGGGACTTGCAGATTATGCAGAGTAATCATCCTATTTTGTCATATTAAGTAAAATTGACCGAAGAAGAAATAGCTAGATAAATAGATAAATAGAAATAGTAGATAAAAAATAGCTATTGAAGAAATCGGATAAGAACTATATTCAAAAATCTCCCTCTCACATCAACAAATAATAGGCAAAGTAATTGTCATAGGCTAAACATACAAAAGGTTCAAGGAACATACCAGTTGGAGAGTGCCAGCAGATACTAGTAACAAGAGAAAACTGTCAACTCATTTTACTGAGTTAGTTTCAACTAAATATCAAAGCTAGTCAAAGAAAGTACAAGAGAAAATAACTACATGTGCAGATGTACATAGAGCCTTTTTAAAAAGTGTTCTAAATAACATATCAGTAAATATAATCCAATAGTGGTTTTTAAAGTTAATATCACAAATTTAACAGGGTTTGTTTACAATCAGGAATGCAAGACAGACAAAAATATGTATTTATGTAATCTATCACATAAACAACTTAAATGTGAAAAACCATTTGACTCTCTCAATGGAAACACAAAACAATTCATAAAATTCAACACCCAGGGCTGACACTGTGGCGTAGTAGGCTAAGCCTCCACCTGCAGCGCTGGCATCTCATATGGTCGCCAGTTCTAGAAGATGCTCCTCTTCCAGTCCAGCTCTCTGCTATGGCCTGTGAAAGCAGTAGAAGATGACCCAAATGCTTGGGCCCCTGCCCCATGTGGGAGACTCAGAAGAAGGTCCTGACTCCTGGCTTTAGATTGGCCCAGCTCTGGGCACTGCAGCCATCTGGGGAGTGAACCAGTGATGACAGACCTCTCAGTCTCTCCATCTCTCTGTCTGTAATGCTGCCTCTCATATAAATAAATAAATAAATAAATAGAATCTTTAAAGAAAATTCAACACCCATTCAGAATAAAATTCTTAGAAAACTTGAAAAAAGAAGGCCTTCATTAACACCAAAAATAGTATCTTTTAAGAAACCTGTCTTATGTCATATTTAATAGTGAAATCTTAAAAATTAACTATTAAAGTGAAGATAGACTAGTTATGCTGTTCCCCTCACTGCTATTAAGCCTATTAAGCATTTAATGGGGGATCCTAGCCAATGAAATAATACTAGAAAAGAAAAAAGGAGGTGTGCAGATTAGAAAAGAAGAATGATGCTAATTTGAGATAATATATTTTACTTTAAAAATCCTGAATAATCAATAGGCTATTATTACAAATAGAGAATTCAGCAGGATTGTTGGACATGAGATCACCAAATCAAAATCAACATATTTCCCACACATCAGCAATATCTAATAAAGTTCTGCAAATGTATTGATAACCACAAAACACTGGGACATGCCTAGGAATGCATTTAGCAATGCATGTGCAGGTACTTTTGGGAAAAATTTAGAAAATGTTATACAATGGCATAAAAGAACACTTAAATAGGTAGACAGAAGATAAATTAACATTTTCTATGCTTCCAAATTCACTCTGAAAAGTGGAATTAGGAAGTCCTCAAGATAGTGATGTACAGAAGGGAATCAACTAATATAGCTAGTATTTCTATATTTTATTGCCATCAATCCTTGATTAGCTGTTATTAACATAATACAAAGGTAGCTTTATTTCAATTCATGCTCGAGTTTTCAGCCATTCTTTGTGATTATCACAGATACATTTGGGGGTAGGTAGGGATCACTGTGTACCTTGTGAGCAAGAATCAAAGAAAGCTGTTCCACCAATAATATGTCTCTTTCTCTCTGTCTCTCTTCCCCCCACAAGCACATAGTAGGACAGAACTTCACAATTGATACTTAGGTGTGGCCACATAGCTAAATTTGAACAGTGAAATATGAGCACTATGTCACATGCTGCTTTCGTGTGGGAACTTTAAAAGCGAATTTGTGCTTTCCCTTGGTTTCCAGCTCTATACTATGATGATATGAAATGTTTTGGATCAAAGTTGAGCCCACGTTGAGGATGAAGTGGAGCAAAATTTCCAGCTAACTTTCATCAACATGCAGCAAAAGAAACAAACTGTTGTTCTTTCATGCCTCTGAATTTGGGGTATAATATTTACCACAGCAAAACACAGCCCTGTCCTTATTAATACACTATATTAGTGCCATGCTCTGATTTAGTAGTTGTTAAGTCACTGTCATAATACACTGGTTATCCTTATTAACTGTGAATATTTTGCATGAATTTTGTCGCTATCAGTGATGTAAGTTTCCTTTAGCAAAGGAGCATAATCTGTCTAGTTTGCTGTGGTACCTCCAGAGTTTGGAATGATTTTCGCCCCCTCTATAATTTACAGAAAATACATTTATCTCTCCAATAAAGTTATGCTTGCTTTGTTACATTTCAGTGGGATTTTTGAGTGCAGATAAAAGGAATGGAGATAAAGCTATTGACCTGAAAATTGGATATAGCTCTGAGTTCACCAATCTGAACAGGTGGAAACAAAGATTGAAGACAGCTGAGACACTGTCCAGATGGTATACAACTCAGCCATAATACCAGGTTTCAGGCTTTTGAATTCCAACATCATATGTCAGGCATGACGGGTATTTTGAAATACAAGATTTTAGTTGACATGACCATTTTTAAAATTATCTTTGAGTACCTTTTTTACACTCATAAATTAATCATTATTTCATGCTAAACATATAACAATTGAAATTGTTACCACACAGTCTCTTTTGAGAATATGAGGGAGAATAATAGAGTCTGCTATGAACAGATACTTCCAAATATGCTGTCATTTATAAATGTTTTAATTTATATAAAATGTGCCTTCAAGAAATTGTTTAAACTGTGAGAACACAGCCCAGTGATTTTTTACAAACTGAACACACCTATATATTAAGTGCCCAGGTCAAGAAACAGACTATGACCAGCACCCTTGAAGACTTCACCTGGTGCTCATTTTCAATCTCTTTAATCCTCAGGTAACACTCTCCTGATACCTAATAGAACTGATTGATTTATATTCTTTTTGAATAGTCTGTTAATAAAATTATAAAACCTGTATTCCCCTGTGCCTGGCTTCTTTCCTTCAGCATTGTGCTTATAAGAGTCTCTATATTATTACATGTAATTGTAGTTTATTCATTCTCGTTGCACATACTATTCTATGGTGTGAAATTACCACAATGCATTTATCTGAATGCATTTATTCTAAATGGGCAGGCTCATGGGCACTTGAGTAGTTTGCTGTTTGGGGATATTGTGAATGGTGCTATATACCATATATATATATGAGCAGATATGAATGCATCTTTTAGGTATTTAACTTTATCTAGAAATGCTATTATTTTAGGATGAAAAGAATACATGTGCTCAGTTTTGGTAAATATTTTTTCTAGCTGGTCATCTGATAAATTGCAACAATGGCCACAGTTTTCCACCCATTCTGTATCTACACACATTGGGAATGTAATTTTGAAGCACCTCCTTTCAAGAGGTAGGGTCTATATCCTTCACTTCTGAATCTAGAACTGCATTCTGACTTGCTCTCACTAGCTCTCTTGGGACCCTGTTCAGCCTCCACATAAACAGGCTCCACCTAGCATACTGAATAAAAAGAAGTATGTGGCTAGGTCAACTCTCTCATCCTACCCAACAGCTAGCTAGCGGGATACACAGCAGACTCATAGAATGGCAGATGTCCTAAATAGCACTCTGGCCTCAGAATCAGCCCTTAAGGCATGCAGATCTGGCTGAAAAGCCCATGAGAGTATTTCAGGCATGGAAAGCCAAGACACTCTGGCAAAAAAAAAAAAAAATGACCTAAATGAAAGATCTTTGCAAGTGAGATCCCAGTGGAAAGAACAGGTCATCAAAGAAGGAGGTACCTTTCTCTGAAGGGAGGAGAGAACTTCCACTTTGACTACGACCTTGTCTAAATATGATCAGAGTTGGCAAACTCAAAAGGCTTCTATAGCCTTGGCAACCCATGACAAGAGCCTAGGGTGATTACTGATGCCATAAACAAGAGTGTCAATTTGTTAAGTCAACAACAGGAGTCACTGTGCACTTACTCCTCATGTAGGATCTCTGTCCTTAATGTGCTGTACATTGGGATTTAATGCTATAATGAGTACCCAAACAGTATTTTTCACTTTGTGTTGCTATGGGGGTGCAAACTGTTGAAATCTTTACTTAATATATGCTAAATTTATCTTCTGTATATAAAGAGAATTGAAAATGAATCTTGATGTGAATGGAAGGGGAGAGGGAGTGGGAGAGGGGAGGGTTGCGGGTGGGAGGGAAGTTATGGGGGGGAAGCCATTGTAATCCATAAGCTGTACTTTGGAAATTTATATTCATTACATAAAAGTTTAAAAAATAAATTAATGGGTTTATTAGAAAAAATATCACTGGGCTGCTTTCAGGAAATAATCAGAGACTTTAGGAAGACACTTGATGAAGATAAACCTGACAAAAATGAACATATTGGAGCAATAATAAAACTGATTGTAGGAAGAGAAAGGTCTTATTGGTAGAAAAGAGGAGACATACTAGGAACATCTTTCAATTGCAGAATTGACTAGACTCAATGACTGACATGAAGGAGAAAAGTCAAATAAAACTCAGGATTTTAGCATGGGTGAGTAGGTGAAGAGACCGACCACCAGGAGGAGTTAGGAAATTAAGGAGTTCAACTTGTTTGTAGCAGAGAGGATGATGAGATTATTATGGCCAGATTGAGATTTAGAACCATGGAGATATTCCTACAGGCAGCTGGGAATTCAGGACTGTATCAAGAAACAGTTGTGTGCTAGAGAGAAGAGTTGGAAATCATCCAAAAATGAAGATCAGATGATCTTACATCATAGAAATTAAATATTCCAAGTCATCTAGGGAAGTGGGAAAGGGGGAAGTAAAGTTTTAATAAGCCTGAGCAATTTATAGCACTAAAATAAATATGGTATATATGCCATATATATGAATTGTCTAGGAAAAACACATTGGTGATTGGCAATGAGAGAAATTCTTCTGGGAATCTATCCAAGAATACATAAATCCTTCTTGCTTGTTGCTTTAGGCTCTAAGCCTCCTTGCTAATTTTGAGGCAGGTCCCAGTTTCTGCCTAGTTCTTGTATTCCGCCCTCACTTCAAAGCCTGGCTCAGTTTTCCAAATTTTCCCCTTCGTAGAGTTTCAAAAAGAAGCTCATATTCTTGTTTTTTCTTGTATAAGTTTTCCTATTGCAGGCACAAAAATAGAGAAGTAAGAAATGGTGAGTAAGTTGTGGATTTCATATGAAATCTTTAAAATGCTGACATTCATTGTCCCAGTTTTCACGCAAATATTAAGCAATTGTGTGCTGGAGCTAGCTTGTACTAGCTTACAACAGCCAATTATTAAATTTTCAGAAATTTTGCAAGCTGCTGGTTAAATAGCTATTTTTAAAAATTAACTTATACCAAATAAATTATCAAAAGTAAAGGTACTATTCTAACACATCACTTCCTAGTTATTTTACTATTATCTAGGTGCTTGAAGTTAGTGTGTCTACTGAACGGTGCAAATACTGCATAGTGGTGTGCTACTGTGTATCACTTTCCAGCTCTGAATACAGTGACATTACCTTGGTGGCTTCAAATTGGCCATTATGGGAGAATTTACTCCAAGTCTGAGCCTTCGCATTTCTCTGGGAGAGTCAGTTTTTAAACACCTACCACTAGTGTCAGATACCTGTAATGCCATGGGAAAAAGCAAATTTTCATGGCTTGAAGCATTTGTTGAAGTACCGGTTTCATTGCTGCTAGAATAAATGTTATCGAGTCACTTAACGTCTCTTGATATATTAATATTCTTCTCCCAGGATGATAAATGTTTAAAATCCTAGTCATACAGTCCCATGTGAACTCATCTTCATCTCTCATCTTGGGAATTAGCCTGCCTGACTCTCTAAAGAGGACAGTTGATGACGCTGTACCTAATACAACCCAGATACATCTGGACTGTAAGTACTATGAAATTTAGTGAGATGTTTTGTCCTTTTTTTGAAGATTTATTTCACTTATTTGAAAGACAGAGTTACAGAGAGAGGTAGAGACAGAGAGAGAGGTCTTCCATCCACTGGTTCACTCCCCAGATGACCGCAATGGCCGAAGTTTTGCCAATCCAAAGCCAGGAGCCAGGAGCTTCTTCCAGGTCTCCCACGCGGATGCAGGGGTCCAAGGACTTGGACCATCTTCTACTACTTTCCTAGGCCATATCATAGAGCTGGATGGGAAATGGAGCGGCTGGGACTAGAACCGGTGCCTGTATGGGATGCCGGCGCTTCAGGCCAGGGCTTTAACCTTCTGCGCCACAGCGCCGGCCCTGAGATGTTTTGTCCTTTTTTAAAAAAAATTTTATTTGTATTTTATTTTTTTATTTAATGAATGCATTTTTACATAGATACAACTTTAGGAATACAGTGATTCTTTCCCTTATGCCCCCACTCCGCTCCCTTCCCACCTCCCATTGCCTCTCCCATCTCACTCATTATGGATCATTTTTAGTATGACTTTATATATAGAGAACCATCTCTATGCTAATCATAGAGTGCAACAATTTGCCTCCACGCCCACACACAACATATAGAGTACAGTTTGGGAAGAGAATTTGCAGTTGATTCTCATATTGCAATTCAATAGGGACAGAGGACCTACCTGGGGAATAAGTGCACATTGACTATTGTTGTTCCTTTAACAATTAACACTTTTTTATGACATCAGTGATCACCTGAGGCTCTTGTCCTGACAGACAATGGAGGACTTTTGTGACCATAGACTCTGTTGGTATTTGGACATGGCCATAAGCAAAGAAGATGTTCTCCTGTCCCTTCAGAGAAGAGTGTCTCCTTCTTTGATGACCCTTCCTTTCCTCTGAGGTCTCGCAGAGATCCTCCATGTAGGTTTTTTTTCCCTATGCAGTCTTCTCTTTCCTTGCCTGAGATGCTCTTGCAGGCCTTTCAGCCCGACCAGGAAGCCTTATGGGTTGATTCTGAGGTCGGAATGTTATTTTACTGTGAAAGTCATTCTAGGAGTCTACTGTGTGGACTGCTTCCCATGTTGGTCCCTCCTTTCTTTTTTAATTATATTTTTACTGAGTATTTGATGTTATTTATGTCATCCCTTTTAAACTTATACTGGTCTATCTGTTGCCTTTAACACTTAAGTTGATCATTGTAACATTGAAGATGGTGTTTATACCACTGATTCTTATGGGTTTGGAACCCCATGGTTAGTTCTTAGGCTGTACCCTTAGAGGTGAGTCTATATGCTTGTATGCATAACTATACTTTTTTTTTTTATAGTTTTAGACTACCACCTCCATCTCTTATTCCCTCCCTTTTTTAGCTGGTATCTTTTTCCAATTGCTTTAAAATACATATAATTAACTCTGTGTTACATAGAGTTCAGCCTACAGTTTGAGGTAGATGAGATAGAGAGAGAGAGAGAGAGAGAGAGAAAACAGAGGAAAAAGAAAAAAAACTGACAAAACCAAAAGGATATACACAGTAAAAAGTAACAATAGTTAACTGTCTCTTGACAATCAGGTCAAGGGTTCTTGAGGACATTAGTTCTGAAAGTGACTATTTCACTTCTATAGCTTTCATTTTAGCTGTGCTGTTAATTCTCATGAATCAGGGAGAAATATGCTGTTTGTCTCTGTGGGACTGGGTTATTTCATTGAGTATGAGGTTTTCCAACTTGCTCCATTTTGTTGCAAAGGACCAGATTTCATCCTTTTTTACTGCAGTGTAGTATTCCATAGTGTACATGTCCCACAATTTCTTTATCAGTCTTCGGTTGATGGACATTTAGGTTGCTTCCACGTCTTAGCTATTGTGAATCGAGCTTCGACAAACATGGAGGTGCAGATAGCCCTTTTGTTTACTTATTTCATTTTCTTTGGGTAAACTCCCAGGAGTGAAATGGCTGGGTCATATAGTAGGTCTATATTCAGGTTTTTGAGGTATCTCCATACTGTTTTAAACAGTGGCTTTACCAGTTTGCATTCCCACCAACAGTGGGCTAGGGTGCCCTTTTCCCCACATCCTCGCCAGCATCTGTTGCTTGTTGATTTCTGTGTGAGGGCCACTCTAACTGGGGTGAGGTGAAACCTCATTGTGGTTTTGATTTGCATTTCCCTGATGGCTAGTGATCTTGAGCATTTTTTTATGTATCTGCTGGCCATTTGGATTTCCTCTTTTGGAAAAATGTTAAGGTCCTTGGCCCATCTTTTTGTTGGGTTGTTTGTTTTGTTGCTATGGAGTTTCTTGATCATTTTACACATTCTAGTTGTTAATCCTTTATCAGTCGTGTAATTTGCAAATAGTTTCTTCCATTTTGTCCATTGCCTCTTCACTTTCCTGACTGTTTCTTTTGCTGTGAAGAAACTTCTCAATTTGAGGTAATCCCAATTGTTCATTTTGGCTTTGACTACCCATGCCTCTGGGGTCTTTTCCAGAAATTCTTTGCCTATTCCAATGTCATGAAGGGTTTCCCCTATGCTCTCAATTAATTTGATGATGTCGTGGCATAGATTTAGATCTTTAATCCATGTTGAGTGGATTTTTGTATAAGGTGTAAGGTAGGGGTCTTGTTTCATACTTTGACATGTGGACATCCAGTTTTCCCAGCACCATTGGTTGAAGAGGCTGTCCCTGTTCCAGAGGTTTGTCTTAGCTCCTTTGTCGAATATGAGTTGGCTGTAGATGTTTAGATTGATTTCTGGTGTTTCTATTCTGTTCCATTGGTCTATCCATCTGTTTTTGTACCAGTACCAGACTTTTTATTATAACTGCCCTGTAGTATGTCTTGAAGTCTGGAATTGTGATGCCTCCAGCTCTGTTTTTATTGTAAAGGATTGCTTTAGCTATTCTGGGTCTCCTGTTTCTCCATATGAATTTCAGCATCATTTTTTCTAGGTCTTTGAAGAATGACTTTGGTATTTTGATTGATATTGCATTGAACTTGTAAATTGATTTTGGGAGAATGGACATTTTGATGATATTGATTCTTCCAATCCATGAGCATGGCAGATTTTTCCATTTTTTGTGTCTTCTCCTATTTCTTTCTTTAATGTTTTGTAATTTTCATCATAGAGATCTTTGACATCCTTGGTTAAATTTATTCCAAGGTAGTTGAATGTTTTTGTGGCTATTGTGAATAGCATTGATCTTAGAAGTTCTTCCTCGGCCCTGGCATTGTCTGTCTATACAAAGGCTATTGATTTCTATGCACTGATTTTGTATCCTGCTACTTTACCAAACTCTTCTATGAGTTCCAATAGTCTCTTAGAGGAATCTTTTAGATACCCTATATATAGAATCATGTCATCTGTAAATAGGGATAGTTTGACTTCCTCCTTTCCCATTTGTATCCCTTTAATTTCTTTTTCTTGCCTGATGGCTCTGGCTAAAACTTCTAGGACTATATTGAATCAGTGGTGAGACTGGGCATCCCTGTCTGGTGCCAGTTTTCAATGGAAATGCCTCCAACTTTTCCCCATCCAATATAATGCTGGCCATGGGTTTGTCATAAATTGCCTTAATTGTGTTGAGGAATGTGCCTTCTAAACCCAATTTGCTTAGAGTTTTCATCATGAAAGGGCATTGTGTTTTGTCAGATGCTTTCTCTGCATCTATTAAGATAATCATATGATTTTTGTTTCTTAATTTGTTAATGTGATGTATCACATTGATTTTCGAATGTTGAACCATCCTTGCATGCCAGGGATAAATCTCACTTGTTCCGGATGAATGATCTTTCTGATGTGTAGTTAGATTCTGTTGGCCAGGATTTTGTTGAGTATTTTTGCATCTATATTCATCAGGGAGATAGGTCTATGGTTTTCTTTCTCTGTTGCGTCTTTTCTGGGCATGGGAATTAAGATGATATTGGCTTCATAGAAATAATTTGGGAGGATTCCCTCCCTTTCAATTGTTTTTGAATAATTTGAGAAGAACTTGGATTAGTTGTTCTTTAAATGTCTGGTAGAATTCAGCGGTGAAACCGTCTGGTCCTGGGCTCAACTTTTTTGGTAGTGCATTTATTACTGATTCAATTTCTTACATGGTTATGGGTCTGTTTAGGTTTTCTGTGTCTTCATGGCTCAGTTTTGGAAGGCTGTATGTGTCCAGAAATCTATCCATTTCTTCCAGGTTTCTCAGTTTGTTGGCATCCAGCTCTTTGTAGTGGTTTGTGATGATTATTTTTATTTCTGTTGTGTCTATTGTTACATTTTCATTACTATCTTTAATTTTATAGATTTGAGTCTTCTCTCTCCTTTTTTGGTTAATTGGGCCAATGGTGTGTCGATTTTGTTTATTTTTTCAAAGAAACAGCTCTTGGTTTTGCTGATCTTTTGTATTTTTTTGTTTCAATTCTGTTTATTTCTTCTCTAATCTTTAGTATTTCTTTTCTTCTGCTGGGTTTGGGTTTGGTTTGCTGCTGTTTGTCTAAATCCTTGAGGTGCATAGAGAGGTCATTTATTTGGTACCTTTCCAGTTTCTTGATGTAGGCACCAATTGTTATAAACTTTCCTCATAGCACTGCTTTTGCTGTATCCCACAAGTTTTGATAAGTTGTATTGTCATTTTCATTTGTTTCTAGAAATTTTTTGATTTCTCTTTTGATTACTTCTATGACCCACCATTCATTCAGAATCATGTTGTTCATTCTCCGTGTTTTTGCATATGATGCAGAGATTCTTGGGTTGTTGATTTCGAGTTTCACTGCACTATGGTCTGAGAAGATGCATGGTATAATTTTAATTTTTTTTAATTTGCTGAGACTCCCTTTATGGCCTAGCATATGGTCAATCCTAGAGTAAATTCAGTGTACTGGGGAGAAATATGTGTACTCTGTGTCTGTGGTGTGGAAGGCTCTGTAGATATCTACTAGGTCTGTTTGGTCTATAGCGTCAATTAGCTCTGTTGTTTCCTTGTTGGTTTTCTGTCTGGTTGATCTGTCCATTAGTGAAAGTGAGTTGTTGAAATGCCCTGTTACTATTGTATTGGAGTCTATATCTCCCTTTAAGTCCTTTAGTAATTCTTTCAAGTAGTCAAATGCCCTATAATTAGGTACATATACATTTATAATAATAATATCTTCGTGTTGGATTGATCCTTTAATCATTATATAATGCCCTTCTTTGTCTCTTTTAATAGCTTTTGTGTTAAAGTCTATTTTGTCTGATATTAGAATGGCCATCCCAGCTGTTTTTTTTTATTTGTTAGCTTGGAATATCTTTTTCCATCCTTTGACTTTCAGTCTGCATGCATCTTTGCTGGTGAGGTGTGATTCCTGAAGGTAACATATAGATGGATTTTCTTTTTTGATCCATTCAGCTAGTCTGTGTCTCTTGATTGTAGAGTTAAGACCATTTACATTCAGTGTGACTATTGTTAAATACTGTCTTTTTTCCTGTCATGTTTCTTTAAAAGAGCTGTTTATGTATCTTGGGATTTGTTTGTAGTTTTGTTGGGTTATTTTCTACATTCGTCTTCTTTTGTAGCGAAGTTCTTGTTTTTGTATTTCAGTGTGCAGCACGTCCTTAAGCTATTGTTGTAGGGCTGGACACAAAGATACAAATTCTTTCAGTTTCTGTTTGTCGTGGAAAATCTTTATTTCCCCTTCATTCATAAATGACAGTTTTGCAGGATACATTATTCGTGGCTGGCATCCTTTATCTTTTAAAACTTGGAATATATCATGCCATTGTCTCCTTGCCTGTAGGGTTTGTGATGAAAAGTCTGGGGTGAGTCAGATTGAATTACCTCTGAATGTAATTTGTTGTTTCTCTCTGGCACATTTTAGGATTTGTTCTTTGTGTTTCACTGAGCTGAGTGTTGCCACGATGTGTCGTGTTAAGTTCCTTTTTTGGTCTAATTTGTTAGGGCTCCTGTGTATTTGTTGAATTTGGTTGTTTCTTTCAACCTGCCTATGTTGGAAGTTTTCTGATATTATTGCATTGAAAATGCCTTCCAATCCTACTCTCTCTCCACACCCTCAGGTACTCCTATTATCTGGACATTACAGTGCTTGATTGAATCTTGTAAGTCTCCAGCGGTGTTTTTTAATTTCTAATTTCTTCTTCCTGTGTTTGATCTGACTGTAGTATTTTTGGAAGTTTGTCTGCGAGTTCTGATATTCACTCTTTGATTTCATCTGTTCGATTTCTGGGGGATTCCACTGTATTTTTTATTTGGTCAATTGAGTTTTTCATTTTCAGTATTTCATTCTGGCTTCTCTTTAGGATCTCTAATCCTTGGGCATGCTTTTCGTTCAGATCTTGAATCTGTTTCTCATTGCTTCTAAGTAATCTGATTATTAATTTTCTGAATTCTTTTTCCAGCATGACTTCAAATTCTTCTTCAGCCTCTCTTAAGGATGGTTTATTCTGCTCCATTGGCAAGTTCATAGGTTCTTCTATATTCTTATCCAGGATTTTTCCTTTGTTGTTCGGCATTCCTGTTTGGTTTAATTATTAGGTTGATTTCCTTCTGCTATGGGCTGCTATCTGTCTGTGCCAATAGCCAGTGTAAGCAGGCAGCTCCATCTTCTAGAGATTGTTTATTTCTGGTAACTGAGAGAGGCAGATATTTGAGTAGGCTGGTACCTGGGCTTTGAAGTACTAAGCTCTGCCCTCTGGGGCCAGTCTCCCTTTGTTTGCCCAAGAGCACCTGGGCCTCCATTTCTTGGGGCCCCCCATCACTGTGCACCCTGCAAGACGAGTGGGGAGTCACTCCAAACCACTGTGGTCCTTGTTCCCCAGGTGGGGTGATCCCTGCTACTGAAGTTCATGCTCTGGAGGCAAAAACAGAGCCCGCCCTCTTTCACTCCTGAATGTAAACAAACAAGATGGCTGCTCTCCACCCACTGCAGCTCCGGTTGTGTTGGAGGGAGACACTGATGGATTGTGGCGTGTTCTATCTCTCAGTTTGTCCCCCAGGATCGCACCCTCTTCCCGCTTACAGAAGCAATCAACATTCACCTTGCTTACACATTCCTCCATGTTTGTGTCTCCCCCGTCCCTCCCAGAGTGCAGTGGGAATGGCAGAGAATTTTAAGTGGCTTCAGCAGCAGCTGGCTCTCTCTCCAGCACTGGTGCAGAGGCTCTTGGCAGCTAGAGTCCTGAGCTGTGGGCACTTGTGCCCTCCATGCAGGTCCACCCTGTCCCTTTAGTTTTGGAAGAGTTTACTCTGACGTTTTTTCCCTATCTCTGCCCTGATACTACACTATCTCCTCTTTTATTAATCTGCCTTCTCCTGGATTATCAGAAAGTTCCCTCCCTATTCCCCATGTCCATGGCATTTCCCAGTTCTTCTAAAGTCAGCATTGAACTTTCTCCCTGGTACAATATGGGAGCAGTAAGGAATGTTGTCATATCCTAATTGCGGGAAAGGGCAATGGCCTCTAGCAGATCAGTAATGTTAGTAGCCAATACTCTTCTATTTCCCTTCTTACTAAAGGGATATGGCTCCCTTAGAAACTGTCATGAAAAATTACAATATCAAAATACTTTGAAATGAATTCCATAAATATAAACCTTCTAACAAATAAAAAGTTGTATGTGTGTGTATACATGAGTATTTTTCAGGTACTAACATAGAAGATGTAAAATGGATTTATTCTTATAACCCTTGCTATTACAGTTATAAGCTAAGATAAATCTCTAAAATGGATTTTTTTCTTTTTTTTAATTTGACAGGTAGAGTTAGAGGGATAGGGACAGAGAGAAAGATCTTTCTTCCATTAATTCACTCCCCAAATGGCCGCTACGGCTGGAACTGCATCAATCTGAAGCCAGGAGCCAGGTGCCTCCTCCTAGTCTCCCATGGGGTGCAGGGCCCAAGCACTTGGGCCATCCTCCACTGCCCTCCCGGGCCACAGCAGAGAGCTGGACTGGAAGAGGAGCAACCAGGACTAGAACCCGGTGCCCATATAGGATGCTGGCACTGCAGGCGGAGGATTAACCAAGTGAGCTACGGCGCCGGCCCCGGAATTTTTAAAAAACAAAAAAACAAATATGTATTGAAAGTGCATAGGAAATGATTTGCATCCTACATGATGACATTTTATCAAACCATCTGTAAAATTTATTTTGATGGGCTTCAGAGCCCATGTTTTGAGCCTGAAAAGTACATTTAACTGATTTATGTCAGTTTGTATGATTGGATGGTTGGCCTACTTAATTTTGCCACCTGTCTCAGTCATCAGTTCTTATTAGTTCTCGTTTGATGAGGAGAACAATCTCTAGAGTTCCATCTTCCTTCCAAATACAAAAGCAGGTCTCATTTTTATTTAAATATCCATATTATCCATATACCTTTCTCGTTCTTGTAGATTCTAAGAAGTTAAGATTCTCTATGGCTTGTCTGTTCATATAATCCATTTCTATCTGTGTAGGAAAAATAATTTTCTTATTAAAAAACCTACATGAAAGTTGAATGTGTCCCTCAACTGCCAAATTTTCAAGAAACGTTTAAAGATGCAAATAGTAGATTAGCATATTACCAAATTCATATTCCTAAAATGCTATACATTACCACATAACCCAACTCTAGTATTACAAAATGGTGAAGCATTAAGTGACTGAGTCCATTGCAAAGCCATAAAAAGATTGAAACTGGGGGCCAATTTATTGCACATAATGTTAAAGAATAATTTCAGATTACAGATGTGCTAGAATAGCCAGAAGAACTGTAATCACCTAAAGTAGAGGTAGGGGACCCTGAAAACAAATGCAACTACATGAAGTTCCAGAGAGAACTGAGATACATACATACAGAAATGAATGCAGAGATTATAAAATCATTATTTTAGATAGAATACAGATGACCAGAGGTATGGAATGGATCTTAGAACCTCAGTACTTCATACAGTGAACTGTCCTTGAAGCTGGAAGCCTAATATTAATTGTAGCATATACCTTTACCAGATAACCTAGTATACTGGCAACATACTTAGATTCTTTGGAAAGTCAACATGTACATAAGTTGATGAGCTTATATGTGAATATGTGTAAGATCTTTTAGATTAGCTTTCTCTCAGTCTCTTTGTAGTATCTATTTTCAAGAAACAATTAAGTGTTTTGCATATGGGAACCATAAGAAATAGTACAATGAAAATGAACAAGGAGTTGCATTTACTATTAGAGAAAAGATACTTAGGACAATAATCTTGACATAATGTTAAAGCAGATATAGAAAAAAAAAGTCCTACAATAGTATATGTACTCTAAGATTGACCACATGCTAAGCCATAAAGCAAGTCTCAGCAAATTCAAAAAAAATCAAAATCATACCATGCATCTTCTCAGACCACAATGGAATGAAGCTAGAAATCAGCAACTCGGGAATCTCTAGAATATATGCAAATACATATGCCTGGCTGCACAACATACTCCTGAATGAAGAGTGAGTCATAGAAGAAATCAAAAGAGAAATCAAAAAATTTCTGGAAACAAATGAAGATAACAATACACCATATAAAAACTTTTATGATACAGCAAAAGTAGTGTTAAGAGGAAAGTTTATAGAGGTTGGTGCCTACATTAAGAAATTGGAAAGGCACCAAATAAGTGAGTTATCAGTGCATCTCAAGGATCTAGAAAAACAATGGCAAACCCTGCCCAAAACCAGGAGAGAAGAAATAATCAAAATTAGAGAAGAAATCAACAAAATAAAAACAAAAAAAAATACAAAAGTTCAGCAAAACAAAGCTGGTTTTTTGAAAAAATAAACAAAATTGACACACCATTGGCCCACTAACCAAAAAAGAGAGAAGACCCAAATCAATAAAATTAGAAATAAAAAAGAAAATATAAAAACAGACACCAGAGAAATAAAGAATCATTAGAAACTACTAAAAAGAGCTGTATGCCAACAAATTGGGAAACCTAGAAGAAATGGATAGATTCTTGGACACATGCAACCTACCTAAATTGACCCATGAAGACATCAAAAACCTAAACAGACTAATAACCAAGATGCAGATTGAATCAGTAATAAAGACCCTCCCAACAAAGAAAATCCCAGGACTGGATGGACAGCTTCACTGCTGAATTCTACCAGACATTTAAAGAACTAACTCCAATTCTTCTCAAGTTATTCACAATAATTGAAAGGGAGGGAAACCTCCCAAAGTATTTCTATGAAGCCAGCATCATCTTAATTCTTAAACCCAGAAAAGATGCAACAGAGAAAGAGCACTACACCAATTTCCCTGATGAACATAGACTCAAAAATCCTCAACAAAATTCTAGCCAATCAAATCCAAAAACACATCAGGAAGATCATTCACCTGGACCAAGTGGTATTTATCCCTGGTATGCAGAGATGGTTCAACATTCACAAATCAATCAATATGATACATCACATCAACAAATTGATGAACAAAAACATATGATGATTTCAATACATGCAGAGAAAGCATTTGATAAAATACAATACCATTTCATGAAGAAAACTCTAAGCAAATTGGGTTTAGAAGGAACATTCATCAACACAATCAAGGCAATTTATGACAAGTCCATGGCCAGCATCCTATTGAATGGGGAAATGTTGGAAGCATTCCCACTGAGATCTGGTACCAGACAGGGATGCTCACTCTCACCATTGCTATTCAATATAGTTCTGGAATTTTTTGCCAGAGCCATTAGGCAAGAAAAAGAAATCAAAGGGATACAAATTGGGAAAGACAAAGTCAAACTATCCCTCTTTGCAGATGGCATGATTCTATATATAGGGGATCTAAAAGACTCCTCCAAGAGACTACTGGAACTCATAGAAGAGTTTGATAAAGTAGCAGCATATAAAACCAATACACAAAAATCTATGGCCTCTGTATACACAGAAAATGACACAGCTGAGCAAGAACTTCTAAGATCAATGCCATTCAAAATAAGCTACAAAATAAAATACCTTGGAATAAATTTAACCAAGGATGTCAAAAATTTTTATGTTTACAAAACATTAAAAAAAGAAGATAAAAAGAGGAAAAATCTTCCATGTTCATGGATTGGAAGAATCAATATATAAATGTCCATTCTACCAAAAGAATTTACAGAT
Source organism: Oryctolagus cuniculus (assembly GCF_964237555.1). Taxonomy (NCBI): domain Eukaryota; kingdom Metazoa; phylum Chordata; class Mammalia; order Lagomorpha; family Leporidae; genus Oryctolagus; species Oryctolagus cuniculus. The sequence goes on along the minus strand of NC_091453.1, from coordinate 419,812 downwards.
TCAATGCAAAACCAATCAGGAACCAAAGATATTCTTCTCAGATCTAGAAAAAATGATGCTGAAATTCATATGGAAACATAGGAGAGCTAAAATATCCAAAGCAATATTATACAACAAAACAAAACTGGAGGCATCAGAATACCAGATTTCAAGACATACTACAGGGCAGTTATAATCAAAACAGACTGCTACTGCTGCAAAAACAGATGGATAGATCAACGGATCAGAAGAGAAATACCAGAAATCAACCCATGCATCTACAATGAACTCATATTTGACCAAGGAGCTAAAACCAATCCCTGGAGTAAAAACAGTCTCTTCAACAAATGATACTGGGAAAACTGTATTTCCACAGGCAGAAGTATGAAGTGAGACCCCTACCTTACACCTTACACAAAAATCCACTCAACATAGATTAAAGATCTAGATCTATAACCTGACACCATCAGATTATCAGGGAACATTGGAGAAACCCTGCAAGACATTGGCACAGGCAAAGAGTTCTTGAAAAATACCCCAGAGGCACAGACAGTCAAAGCCAAAGTTAACAAATTAGATTACTTCAAATTGAGAAGTTTCTGTATGGCAAAAGAAATAAGAAAGTGAAGAGGCAGCTGACAGTATGGGAGAAACTATTTGCAAACTACGCAACTGATAAAGGATTATTAACCAGAATCTACAAAGAGATGAATAAACTCCACTACAACAAGACAAACAACCCACTTAAGAGATGTACCAAAGACTTAGACATTTTTCAAAAGAGGAAATCAAAATGGCCAACAGACACATGAAAAAATGTTCAGGATCACTAGCCTTTAGGGAAATGCAAATCAAAACTACAATGAGGTTTCATCTCACCCTGGTTAGGATGGCTTTCATACAGAAATCAACAAACAGCAAATGCTGGAGAGGATGTGGGGAAAAAGGTACCCTAATCCACTTTTGGTGGAAATGCAAAATGGTAAAACCACTATGGAAGACAGTTTGGAGATACCTCAGAAATCTGAATATAGACCTACCATATGACTCAGCCATCCCACACCATGGAATTTACCCAAGGAAAATGAAATCAGTAAATAAAAGTGTTATCTGTACCCCCATGTTTATTTCAGCTCAACTCACAATAGTTAAGACATGGAATCCACCTAAATGCACATCAACAGAAGACTAGGTAAAGTAATTATGGGATATGTACTCTATGGGATATACACAGCAGTAAAAAAGTGAAATCCAGTCATTTGCAACAAATTAGGTGAATCTGAAAAAACATCATACTTAGTGAAATAAGCCAATCCCTTAGGGACAAATACCATATGTTCTCCCTGATCTGTGAGAACCAATAGAGCACCTAAAAGGCAATCTGTAGAAGTAACATTGACACTTTGAGAAGCAATGACTTGAACAGCCCTTGTCTTGACTCTCAAGGAACAGTTTTTTTTTCTCTTCTTCATACTATTTATTGATTTCTTTATTTAGCATAGAGTTAATCATATATGTATAAAGTAAATTGAATATAGGTCCCATGAAGGGTCTCTGTGAATGAGACCCCAGTGGAAAGAAGGGGCCACCAGTGAAGGATGTACTTTTTTCTGAAGGGAGGAGAGAACTTCCACTTTGCTTATGGCCTTGTCTAAATACTGACAGAGATTGTGGATTCAATAGGCTTCCATAGCCTTGGCAGCTCATGTCAAGGGCCTTGGATGATCACTGATGTAGTACATAAGTGTTAATTGTTAAATTAACTTCAGGAGTCACTGTGCACTTACTCCCCATGCAGGACTTCTGACCTCAATGAGTAGTATTATGAGAGTTAACTGTAAAATTTGTTCTCAAATAGTTTTGTTTGTGTATGTATGTAAATCATTGAAATCTTTACTTAGTTTAGAGTTGGTCTTCTGTGTATAAAGTTAATTGAAAATGAATCTTAATGAAGAATTGGAATAGGAGAGGGAGGAGGACATTGGGTGGGGAAGAGGGTGGGAGGATGGTTATGGTGGAAATAACTATATTCCTAAAGTTGTCCTTATGAAATTTGTACTCATTAAATAAAGGGATTTTTGGGAAAATATTTTTAAAAAAGAGTATATAAACTTTTGCTTCAAATCAAAGAATTGAGCACATTTTTTACCAATATTAGATTTTTTTTTTTACCTCTAACTTAAGGTTTGAAATTCAAGTAGTCTTTTCAAACTGTTTTTGAAGGTTTCAAACTGAAAATTCCATGAATCACAGGAGTGGAAGGAAGTAAGAGGAAGGCATCTGGGTAGACAGATGGGACCTGAAGGGGGAAGACTAGGCTGGGGCAGGGAGGTGGGGGTGGGGTGGTAGAACAGATCCTCTCTACCATGCCCTTATTTCCCTCTTCAAGAAGTAGATCTACTGATTTCGGGCTTTGTTCCAGCAACAGTGAATTTAGCAAGTTTCTGACAGAGTTACACATATTCATTGACAGAGTCCAGCCCCACCCACATCCAGACCACTCCACAGCTTCTACTTTGCTATGTATCAGGATTAAATCAATTATAAAACATATACTTATTTCACATAGTGACTATCAGTTAATAGTGCCTTTGTAAGAGACCTTAAGAATTGTTCCACTTTTTAGGTATCTATTGTTTTTTCTTTGGTATAACCAATTTTTAAAGATTTATTTATTTATTTGAAAGTCAGAGTTAGAGAGAAGGAGAGGTGGGGGGGGAGGGGGGAGAGGTCTTCCATCCACTAGTTTACTTCTCAGTTGGCTTCAATGGCCAAAGCTGTGCTGATCCCAAGCCAGGATCCAGGAGGTTCCTCCAGGTCTCCCGTGCCAGTGCATGGGTTCAAGGACTTGGGCCATCTTCTACTGCTTTCCCAGGCCATAGCAGAGAGCTGGATTGGAAGTGGAATAGCCGAGACTTGAACAGGTGCTCATATGGTATGCTGGCACTGCAGGTGGCAGTCTTACCCGCTATGCTACAGAGCCAGCCCCAGGTATAACCACTTTTTTAAATGCACTAAGTAGGAGTTGGCGCTGTGGCATAGTGGGTTAAAGCCCAGCCTGCAGTGCCAGCATCCCATATGGGCACCGGTTTGAGACCTGGCTGCTCTGCTTCCCATCCAGCTCTCCGCAACAGCCTGGGAAAGTGGTAGAAGATGGCCCAAGTCCTTGGGCCCCTGCACCCGCATGGGAGACCTGGAAGAAGCTTCTGGCTCCTTGCCTTGGGTCACCTCAGCTCTGGCAGTTGCGGTCATTTGGGGAATGAACCAGCAGATGGAAGACCTGTCTCTCTCTCTGGCTCTACCTCACTCTGTAACTCTTTCAAATAAATCTTTTTTAAAAAAAAAATGAAGTGCACTAAGTAAATTTGCTGAAGAAATAATATTATAGCATTATCGTTTCAGAAAAATACACATTCTACAATTTACTCATAACAGTAGACAAATCAGAGAAAACAGACAAAACAGATAAAATCAAGTGGAGCATGCTTGAAAGGCATATTTATTGGGATGAACTCAAATGTTTTGTATTGTGACCATATACTTAGTAAAAGAAACTGTACAAATTGTCCTTTCATCTGTGGATATACAAGCTATTTCCACATATTTCAAACTCCTTTCATAAATTGTTTATTTTGACCTTTAGGTCCTTTTTTCTATTCTCTAATATTTTTGTTTATTTAAAAAGTTGCTTTTTTCCTTTTAAAATCGACACATATTTATGGGTTAAGTGTGACATTTCAGTACATGTCTACAATGTGTAATGATCAAATCAGAGTCGTTGGCATGTCTATCACCTCAGAAGTGGATCATTTCATTGTGTTGAGAACATTCAACATCCTCAGAAAAATTCATGTAAAATGCATATTATGAGAAAATTATACATGGATTTCATAATTTTAAATTATATTCCCACAGCCTTTTTGAAGTACCCTTGTATTTCAAAATAATCAGTTAATTGTTGTCAACCATAGTTTCTCAACTTGCTACAGAACATGGTGTTTGTCTTTCTGTGTATGACTTATTTCACTGAACATAGTTTATCTCACTGAACATAGTTTGAGTACAAGATAATCATGACCCCCAGGAGGTTGAAAAAGTAGTGGAGAAAAAAACAAGTAGTGGAGAAAAACTGGACTGAAATAAAATTATACCTTATGAAGAATGGTTTCTTCATACCCGTTCTCTGCTACTCCCCATTCTTCTCAAATTTTATCTTTCTTGGTTAATTGTAATAAGCTTCTCTTATGTTTCTTGTCAAATAGTATTCAATTACTTTCACATTGATGCTTATTACTTATAAAAGCCTATTTTCATTGATTGGGTGAAATTTCTGTAACAAGTTAATTGAGGTCTGAGGTTGGGTAAAGCGCAGCATCATTTTTCACACTGATATTAGATGAAGTGTTTTCTCATTGGAAGATTTTTTTCACTTTGCAGCCAGGTTTTCAGGTTCAATTTGAAGTCAAGAATAAGGGGTAAGTGTACTCCCTGGAAAACTACAGTACTGTGTTTCAGAAGTCATGCAGTGCATGAAGGGAAGCTTTGTGGGAAAGACTGGCATGGTCCCTACCCGCTTGGTGTTTATAGAGAAGGTAGGATGATGGTTAAAGTGGTTTTGTGATTTCCAGATATATTAGAAGCCCTACCTTCCTGGAGTCTATTAAGGTCTGTGGTCCCATAAAGTATTTGAACATTCAACTAGTGAATTCATGAAACCATGCCAGGCTAATGTAGTACCCCCAAGATCCCGAACTCTTTAAATCTGTTAGGATCTGCCTCCTAGGGTCTTCCGAAATAGGTATTTATCTTAGAAACCTGAGTTAATGAAGCATCAAAGATTGCCTCAAGGTATAATTATACCCTAAGAAAATCTTGTTCTATGTTCAATGGTCATATTAATGAGAATTTATTCAACATTTTTTATGGATCCATGGCCCTGAACCCTCTAAAAAAGAACTCTTGCTTTTAAGTTCCTATTTGAACCTTAAAGCCTGAAGCCTCTGGGTATTTTCAGTCCTAATATTGGCTGCACAAGCGGCTTCCCAAAGCAGTCTACCTCATGTTTGGCGGGGGGAGGGGGAATGAAGCTACATGTGCCTTGGTGTGGGAGGAACATGGAAGTGAAGGCCATCATTGCTCCAGCCAGCTGAAGCATGGACGGAAAGATCTGGAAATCTGTCAGCCACCAGGAGGGGGTCAAATGAGATGCACAGCACAAACTAGACCTCCAGCCCATTATTGCTCTCACAAAGCAATAATGTGTCATCCGAGCTGCCTTTCTGGGTAATTTGAGGGAAAGAAGTTTCTAAATCACAATTCTTTCACAGATTTATAAATATCTCTGGCTGGTCAAGTCACTTAATATACTTCTATTTGCCTTTCTGATAATACTCGGGCTTAAGACAGGTAAAGCGTGGCCACCGTAAGTCAGTAAGGGTGGCTTGACTTTCAGTAAGAATGCCACAGTAACCTTGCCTTCTGTAGGGAAGGCATGCTGGAGGAGTTCAAGGGGAGGCCATTGACTTCAAATAAGAGCCATTTGACATAGTGGTTACGCTGCTGTTTAGGGCACCCACATACCACATCTCAATGCCTTGGTTCAATATCCAACTTTAGTTCCTAATTCCAGTCCTGATAAGGCAAACTCTGGCCAGCAGCAATCAGGCTCAAGTATTTTGGTTCCTGTCACCCACATGGGACACTTGAATTCCTAGCTTTCCCAGCCATTGTGGGCATTTGAGGAGTGGACGAATAGTTGGAAAATCTCTCCTTTTCTCTCCCCTCCCCTCCCCTCTCCTCTCTGTTGCTCTCTCAGATAAACAAATTATTTATTTTAAATAAATAATGCAACTTTAAAGAAAGCTTCTTGATAATCACATATTTTTATAGAAGATATGGAAACAATGAATTAAATGGTCATTCCAGTAAAAAGGTACCTACCAAGTGCTCCTATGTGAACTGACATAGTCCAGGTCTATACCAAGGATCCACAGTCTTCCTGTGTGAAGGACTAGATAGCAGCTATCTAAGGCTTTGTGGGCCACACTGTGTATTGCAGCTATTCAGCTATGTGATCGTAGCACAAAAGCTGATATATTCAGTGAACATTCAGTATTTAAGTTAATGGGCATGGCAGTATTCCAATAAAATTTTACAAAAACAGATGGCTGCTGGACTCAGCCTGTGGCCTACAGTTTGCTCACCCCTGCTCTATCATATTAGTCTAATTCACAGTCAAATAATATGCATGTGTGGGAAGGAAGGGAGTCTTTCCAGACAAGATAAGGGAGAGTTACTCTAAGAAAATTCTGAGGGAATGTTAACATGTAGGTGGAAGAAGTAATTTGGGGGAGCAGAAAAAATGATGAAAATCATTTATCTTTTCAGTCCTAGAAGGAACTTTGAAATGCTCATTTCTAGTCTGCTTTGTCACAGTTGAAGAAACTGAGGTTTGGAAAGCAGTTGGGTATAAAATATGCATATCCTGGTTTTGCTTTTTTCCAATAACCAGGATCTTTTTCTGTACAGGTTTTCTTGGTATGATGTCAGATTCACGTTGTACAACTCTCAGCACCATACATTGTGGAAATACTAAATTGCTAAGAGATTTTAATGGTGATAAACTTTTTTTTCTGTGAACAAATACAAAATATAGCCATTTTTAAAAACTCAGAGACTTGGGAAAAAGAAAATGATACTCAAACATCTTTGACAGTGACATAATCCATAGGACCATAAAATGGATGATCTAAGCACTAAATTTTATTGCCCAGCCCTTCAGGTTTACTAGTTGTAAAGATTTGCTCTCCTAAAGTGAGATGGAAAGTAATGAGCAAATATTTTTCTCTGTCTTCTAACTTCTGGAATTAGGAAGTAAATATAGTAGATAAAATTTTACCTCATACTTGGCAGGAGGATCTAGAAATTGGAGTCACTTAGAAGTAATTTAGGAGATGGGAATTTACACTATAAAAATTAAATAGCATGTGAAAAAGTGACGGAAAACTCTTGCACCAAAATATAGTCTGAGGACAGACACAAGTTGCTCTTCATCTAAGGATAGTCTGACCCAAATAAGAAATTTGCTGTTTGCTTAGAAGGAAGAGAGAGATGAGAGTGCCAAATGCTACCCAAAAATAATGAATATGTATTTTTAGACCTCTGCTGGTTCTGTCCACCCTAGGCGACTACACACGATTCAACATCTAAAAAATTCTTACTATATTGAGGTGTACAGATTGCATTATGGCCTGTTTCTCTTTTCCCCACCACCTTTGGCCAGGTGACTTTGAAGTTCTCTCTCAGGAGGTGGTGGTCTATTTTCCTGTCAAATAGTTTGGGACTCAGCCGCGTGGCCTGTTTTGGTGAAAAGAATGAGACAGATGTGATAATATGAATTCCGTACCTAGATTTCAAGAGACTTAGAGTTTTTCTGGTTCCTCTCTCTGGCTTTTTCTATCACCATGAAAAGGGCATGCCCAACCTAACCCAGTGCCCCAAGAGACTCTTGTAACAGAGCCAACTCACTTTATTTGAGCCTGATCTGGATAAAGTCTCCTCTAGCCAATCCACAAATGCAGGGAAGAAGCATCTAAGATCTGAATAGCCATGAAACAAAGCCTACCTTAGACTCAGTTGCTGTAGACATATGAAATACAAATATCCATTATTGCATGCCTCCAAGTTTTGTCATAATTTGGTACACCGAAAAGTTTAGCACTAGGTAACTTATGTATGTGGGTGCTCAGTATCATTGCAAATGTTATAATTGCTATAATTATTATATCAGCATTTCAATATTTTCCAAGTACTATGGCATAACAGTTAAGATCCTAGATCCTAGAGCTAAGACTATATCAATTAGAATCCTAGCTTAACCAATTACTGGCTGTGTCCTTCAGAACTACCGAGTTACACCCTTGTGCAACACCACTGCCTTGTGTATAGGTAGGTCCTGTGATCTGCTTCTAACCAGTAAAATGTGGCAAACATGATGGAATGTCTCCCCCTTGATTTCAAAAACCTGCTAACTTTGAAGAAATAAGCTGCCACCTTTTGAAAGGACTGTGTGGCAAGCAAGGGCAGATGGCCAGGAACTAATAGTGGATTCCAAGCAACAGCCAGCAAGAAAGCTGGAACCTCATCCCTACAACTGCAAACGTATGAATTGGGGTAGCAACACTAGCAAGCAGGAAAGTGAATTCTTCCCTAGTCGAGCCTGCAGATGACCATGTAGCTGGCTGACACCTTGATTGTTGCTTTGTGAGAAGCAGAGGACCTAGTTGAGCCAAGTAGGACCTCCTGCCCCATGGAAACTGTGAAACAGGACGTATGTGTTGTGTTTAACTGCTAAACTGATAGTAATTTGTGGAACAGCAACAGAAAACTAGTAAGAAAGTAATTTAATACCTATTCTGCCTAACTTATTCATATATTGAGAAAGTAAATAATCTCCTGAGACTTGTGAGAAGTTGTTAAATTAATATGAGCAGAGCATTTAATATAAGCCCATGTCATACTAAGCACTGATTAAATGTCAGTTATTCTAAATATGGTTATTATTTTTATCAATCCAAAGTCATTCAAATGACTTCAGTAGTTGATTTAACAACATATTCATTGTCTTTTTTTTGGTATTATTTGAAAGGCAGAGAGACAAAGACAGACACAGAGAGAAAGAGATCTTCAATCTGCTGATGTGCTCCCTAAATGCCCACAACAGAGCCTGGTCTGAGCTAGGCACAAGGCAAGATCTCAGAACTCAGTCCAGGTCTCCCTTGTGGGAGGCAGGAACTCAAGTACTTGAGTCATTTGCTGCTGCTGTCCAGGGTGTGCATTAGCAGAAAACTGGAGTCAGGAGTAGAGGAAGGACTGGAACCTAGGCACTCTGATAAGATATGTAAGAAAACCAAACCTTGTCCTAAACTCTGTGCCAAACGTCCACCCTCACATTCCTTCTTTCAGTCTTCAAATAGCAGAGTTCTGAGGCCATAATTTTGGACTAAGATGCGATGCGTTAATTATGTATTTAATCTTTCCCCAAACATAGAAGAATTAATATGAAATTTGAATGGGGAAAATATAAATCTTAGAATGATAAAATCAGACTTCTCAAGAATGAATAAGTTGGCCGGCGCCGTGGCTCACTAGGCTAATCCTCCGCCTGCAGCGCCGGCACACCAGGTTCTAGTCCCGGTTGGGGCACCGGATTCTGTCCCAGTTGCCCCTCTCCCAGGCCAGCTCTCTGCTGTGGCCAGGGAGTGCAGTGAAGGATGGCCCAAGTGCTTGGGCCCTGCACCCCATAGGAGACCAGGAGAAGCACCTGGCTCCTGGCTTCGGATCAGCGTGGTGCGCCGGCCGCAGCGTGCCTGCCGCAGCGGCCATTGGAGGTGAACCAACGGCAAAGGAAGACCTTTCTCTCTGTCTCTCTGTCTCTCTCTCTCACTGTCCACTCTGCCTGTCAAAAAAAAAAAAAAAAAGAATGAATAAGCAAATTGTGGTACAAGAATACAATGTAATACTAGTCAACAGTTCAAGTAAATTGAACTAGAGCTCTATGTCCACATTAAAAATATTGTAATACTTGTGACTGAGAAAAAAGAAAATTGCCCAAAGATACACCCAGGTTAATACCATTTATTTAAAATTTTAAATATGCTATACTGCAAATTATTACAGAAACCTACATACAGAGGCACTTCAGAAAGTTCGTGGAGAAGAAAAATGGAATTTAAAGGCAAGTTTAATTTCATGCAAAATATTTTTGAAATCCATGCATAGTTTCTTCATAATACATACGTTCCATAGTTTTTGAAGACTCCTCATATACTACAAGTGTAAGGAAAGAGGTGGAATGGGATGAGGGGAGGTCACAAAATGGTTTTATTCTATGCAAATAAATCACAGGGTGGAGCATTGACTAACTATAGGTAGTGAGAATGGATACTCGTTCAATTATTTTGTACTTTTCTGTATAATTTGAGCACTTCATTTAAAGAATCTGTTCTATTCACTGTATTAGGAGACCTAATTTTTGATTTCTGTGTCATCACTAATAAATGTTATGACCTGGGACAAACCATTTCACTTCTTCAGGTTCCAGTTTCTCTATTTGTCAAGAGATGGAGAAGGAAGAAAATTGACAGATGATTTGATATATTCCTTCAAGGTACTGGGTTTCAGAAAACTTTATTCCTTGCCTACATAAGTAGCGATACACAAAAGCATCCTAAATCTAGTAAGTTCCTCTAGAAACACTCTTCCCAATATGGTAGCTATTTGTCACATGTGATTATTTAAATTAGAAGATTCAATTCCTCGGGTGCACTGGGCACTTTTCAAGTGCTCAGTAGCCACATGTAGTAGGTGGCCACCATATTGGATAGCACACATAATAGAATAGTTTCATCATTTATCAGAAAATTCTAACAGTGCTATAGAAGGAAATTGCAAAAAGTGATCTGATAACATCCTCTGAAATATTTAGATCCTTTTAAATAATTTTTATCAAGTATATAATAGGTTGCATTATCCATGACAGCCAGCATTTCAAAGCAGAATTTAAATTCCTTTAATCCAATAAGAAAAATAGACATAAGAGAGCACAACTGAGAAGGATTAAATATTAGTTTTTACCAAACTCTAGATTGCAAGATATTGTGGTAACAACTTTCTTCTCACTTTATTCTTTCCAAAATCCTTTAAATTTCCCTTCCAGTTCTAACGTCTATCAATTCCATAATGAAGCTATGCCTACATTCTATTCTTTCCTTCAAAACATACTTAAATCCTGACATTTATAGCAAAACGGATGGAACTGGAGAGCATTATGTTAAGTGAAATAAGCCAGATGCAGAAAGACAAAAACTGCATGTTCTCTCTCATATGTGGAAGTTAAGTGAAAAAACTTAAAATAATGATGACTAGAGGCTGCGGAGTGTCTCCCTGACATCTTGTTTCCCAAACACCTGGGTGTAGGGTGATTCGCTCATTCTTATTAACCCAGGAAAAAATATTAGCTCACAACAAATCATTTCATTATATATATGCATATATTTATATGCATATATGCATATATATATTTAAATCACCCAGTGTTAGTGTGGGAAAGTTATTTTATTTGTGAATGTTGTTACTCAGGAAAAGTGTCAGATTCAGAAGTTGAGGAAGTCTACTGAAAATGAGTATTCAGTTAATGATTTGAACTAAATTAAGTTTCTAGGGCTTTAAAAATAGCTTTGCTTCTTTTTGAAAAGCTATCATATTATTTGAGTCTTTTCTGGCTTCAGTGTTGGAAGCTGCTGCCATGAGAAGGGTCAGGTGTAATTCTCAAGGATCCGGGGGTCTTTCGGCCTGTCTCATAAGCCATAAAAAAATGGAGACCTAGGTTAGGCCCTAAAGGAAGTTTTAACTCCATAAATATCCAGCACTCCAGAAATCCTTCCATTATCCTCCTAGATAGTCAAGTTCAGTTTGAAAAGGGGTAATATGATATGGCAGAGTGTAACTAAAGGCATAGGAAACTTGAAACCTGAAATTTTGGTTAAATTCTATCTTCATTATTTACCAGCCAGGAACTTTACACAACTGACTGCCCCTTTCTGGACTTCGACTTTCGTAGCTACAAAATAAGGACAATAATTTTCACCCATGAAAAGGGCATGAAATTCAGACAAAATACATGTGAAAGGATTTTTGGAACTATGAGTTTTACTAGACTTTACTAATATCCTTAGCAGCATTCATTCACTTCTTCATCTACCAGAAATTCTTTATTAAGATTATAACAGTCATTCAAAATACAATAGAAAAGGCCCTTAAGGATCAGCTACCTGCCTGTTCTCCATGAGGCCATTATTAGCCTTGGGTCCTGCTCCAAATTCTGAAGTCATGAATTTCCCTTTATTCACACCAGTTACTCACCAACAGAAACATATGCCAGACCTCTACCTTCAAGGAACTTCAGTGTTATAAAAATATATAGTTCCCCAAAGCTGAACTTACAAAGCTCTCAAAATCCAGAAAAATTCAAGTTGGTTTTTTCTACACATTTTTCCTTCCAGTATATTACTCATACATGCCCAACAGAATCTAAATTTATCTGCCTCTCCCAGCTAAGCCATCTGTTGCATGTAAACATCAAAGATGCCTGTATCTAGTTAATTATGGTTCTCAAAAAAATCTGACAACCAAGGGACATTAAGTGTTAGGTGGTGATGCTGACATTACAGTGGAAAAATGAAAAGATCTCAGTGTCAGAATGGCTTCAACAGGCTTAGCCACAAGGACAGAAAATTTGCAAATAGGAAGAAAATATAGGTCTTGAGAAAGGAGGAATATACATCAACACAGGTGCAATGAATGAAACTTTAAATGTGCCATTCATGTAACACAAGAAAATCACTCTAAAATCATTCAAGTAAAAACATGAGAAGCAAAACAGAATTATCCAAAATTATAAGTTCACATATAGAAATCTTGTCTATGAGCCCCTCAGGCCAAATACATGTCCATAATGAACTCATGTATGTAGATAAATCTCCAATGACAAACAGTCCAATCAAATGTGGTTTTATGGTGCCCATTCTTTCAACAAACACTATTTATTGTCCTAAATTACTATTCCAACAAAAACAAATTGCAAATTATAGAAACAGTGAAATTGACATATGTCTAAGTTAAAGGTATCACCAGCTTGTCCATTAATTTTAGTGAATTTTCTCTTTCACTCTTCCCTACGATACCAGATGAGAATTCTTCTCTATTCTACGTTAGAGACACAAAATGGCAAATATTAAATCAGTTTTCATGTGCTATCAATCACAGTGTTCATGCATTAACAAGCAATTTTAAAATAAATATATAACATTTCTACACCCTAAGTATTCTTTTATAATTTTACAGGTGGAGTTGTAGACAGTGAGAGAGAAAGAGAGAGAGAGAGAGAAAGGTCTTCCTTCCATTGGTTCACTCCCCAAATGACCACTACGGCTGGCACTGCGCCGATCCGAAGCCAGGAGCCAGGTGCTTGTTCCTGGTCTCCCATGCCGGCCCCTAAACCCTAATTCTTAGAATAGCTACAATGGCACCTATTGCCAAATGACTGATAAAAAATATAACATACCTTGTCGCCCCCCCTCTTCGTGGAGGAACGACACAGGACCCTGCGCTGTTCTTTCGTCTGCTCGGCCCTCCCCGGGTTTGCTGCTGGTTCTTCCCGGGTTGGCTACTATCCCTTCCACCTCCGTGGAAGGGCAGTTCCCCCTGCCACATTCCCCACTTCCGCAGGGGAGCGGCACACCGCCGGCCGGCTCTCTCGGGGCCTGCGCAGGTGTTCCTTCAGATAGATGTTCCCCTTAGATGTTCCTGGTGCATGCCGTCTCTCTCCTCCTTTATAGTCCTCCTCCGCCAATCCTAACTCTGCTACCCACAACGCCGAGTACGCTGCTCTCCTCCAATCAGGAGCAGGTCCTACAGTTTATTGGTTGAACTGGAGGCAGCTGTGTAGAAGCTGTTTCCCTTCTCAGCGCCATATTGTGGGAAAGCAGATGCATAGAATAAGTCTTAATTCCAGTAACTTAGTCTAGTCCGAGTTGCTCCCAGTTGCTCCCCACAATACCTCATTCCCTTGGACACTGGAGACTGATCAGTCATGTCCTCAGTATCTTAAAATTGAAAGTAATGAAACCCACTCTTTATTCTTACCAAAGCTTAACCTGAGAATCTTGAATAACTCTATTCTCAATTAATATGGCTATATAGCATGTGATGATTGCAGATTCAAAAAAATTAATGAGGTCATTTGTTATATATCTTGGCAGAGCGAAATCTATGGAATATGTATCTATATATACATATACATGTATATACAGATATACATGTATATTCTCTCTTCTTCTCCCTCCTAAAACAAGCAATTTTTAAAGATTTATTTTATTTATTTAAGAAGCAGAGTTACAGACAGAGGGGGAGACAGTTAGAGAGGTCTTCCATCTGCTAATTCATTCCCCAAATGGCCAAAACGGCTGGAGCTGGGCCAATCTGAAGGCAGGATTCAGGAGCTTCTTCTGATCTCCCATGCGGGTGCAGGGGCCCAAGCACTTGGGCCATCTTCTACTGCCTTCCCAGGCCATCAGCAGAGAGCTGGATTGGAAGTAGAGCAGCTGGCACTCAAACTGGCACCCATGTGAAATGCTGGTGCCACAGACAGAGGCTTAACCTACTATACCATGTCATTGGCCCCAAACAAATATTTTTTTTAATGGGGCATGCATTTAGTCTAGTAGTTAAGACACTCACATCCCATATCGAAGCACCTGGGTTTGATTCCTAGCTCTGACTTCTGCCTCCAGCTTCCTGCTAATGCACATCTTAGATAAGAGGCAGCAGTTGTTGGTTCAAGTAATTGGATTTCTTCTACCCATGTGAGAGCCCTGGATTGCATTCCTGACTTGGCCCTGACCCAGCCCTGACTGTTGTGGGTATTTGGGGAATGAGCTAGCAGAAGACAGTATTTCTCTCTCTCTGTGTGCCTCCCCCCACACTGTATATGTGTGTATTTCTGTCTCTGAAATAAACTTTTATAAAATGAAATAAATATATTTTATGTAAATATTTATAATTAACATTTATTAAATAAAACTAATATCTGATAAAATTTTATATTTAATATATTTTCATATTCTTTATATAATATCTCCTGCTTCACAAGTAATATCCCTACCTCCTAAACAATAGTTATGTCTCCATAAGGAACTGGCTCAGATTCTAGTCTGCTTTTGACTGTAGGCACACTTATTATCCTAGATCAGTAATGTCTCTGGAAGCAAAGACTCCCAGCTCACGTCTGACTAGTCTATGGCCCAAGAACGTTTCTCCATGTCTGGAAAGTGTATCTTCACTATGCATAATGGCTATATTCCTAGATAATCAGAACCACATACATATTCCAAATGTTCATACATAACCCTCAATGCATGTTTAAAATTCAATATACATCTTTTGCCAGGCCCAAAAAATCATAATACTTTCCTCTCTCTGTTCCTCTAGTACATCATGAATTATAAAAATCGGCATCAGATCAATAGTAGTCTTGGGGGAGAAGAAAATAAACTATCACACTGATCAAAGTATTGAGGTGAGGATAGCACAAGCCTTAGTGCTGGAGCACTACCCTGATTTGTTTGTTTTAGAAGTAGGAATAGTCAGATTTTTGATTTTCCAAAAGGATTGATTACCTGCCAGTATTTAAAAGTATGATGGATGGAGTTTCATAACAATTCATGAAAATATTCACTGGTCTAGATGTGTAGACACATTATGACAGACAAAATGGTGACCATAGAGATATTCTTTAAGAAGAATATATACAAAAACTTCAAAAAGTTCATGGGAAAATAATTAAATGGTATGTTTATTTTGGTGTAAAGAAAATTGAAATCTATGAGAATGTGTTTGAGAAGTCTCTGTCAACAGCAATGTATACATCTTCTTAGACTAAGTATACATAATACATTCAGGTTTCATCTATCTGAGTGAGTTGGGGATAATAAGACTAATATACCTGAAGTTCCTTTTGGTGAATCAGACCAGACCAAATTTTACACTATGGCTCAGATAGCTGCATTTGAATCAACAGCCTAGGATCAGTTGACTTGATATAGAAGTGGATGGAGCAAGGGTGATGATGAGATGTTGAGCGTTGCTGTTGAGTAGAATGATCGCTGATACCCTATTTACAGACCCATTAAATAGTGTAGAAAATTCATTTTTAAACAGTTTTGACCAACTTCCTTAAGAGAAAGAAAAAATAATTACACTCTGAAGCATTAATAATGACCCCCTGCTTGGGAAAACTGAGTAATCAACTTGCTTGTCTATAACCCTTACTTGCTGTATCAGTTATCTATTGCTGCTGTAACAGTTATCACAAATGTAGTGATTTAAAATAATACACACTTAGAATCTTACAGCTTGAGGGATCAGAAATGGGAAATTGATTTCCTGGACTAAAATAAACTATTGGCAGGGCTGGTGCCGTGGCTCACTTGGTTAATCCTCCGCCTGCGGCGCCAGCATCCCATATGGGCACCAGGTTCTAATCCCGGTTGCTCCTCTTCCAGTCCAGCTCTCTGCTGTGGCCCGGGAGGGCAGTAGAGGATGGCCCAAGTGCTTGGGCCCCTGCACCCATGGGAGACCAGGAAGATGCCCCTGGCTCCTGGCTTCGGATCGGCGCAGTGCCGGCCGTAGCAGCCATTTGGGGAGTTAACCAATGGAAGGACGACCTTTCTCTCTGTCTCTCTCTCACTATCTAACTTTGCCTGTCAAATAAAAACATTTTTTTAAAAATAAAATTAAAGAAATTATTGGTTAGGTTGCATTCTTTCTGTGGCTCTAGAGAAAATCAGTTTAAGCCTTTCCCAATGTCTGGGGGCCACCCGCATTATTCCTGGGGTCACAATTCCTTCATTGCATCACTCCAACCTCTGCTTTCACTGTCATGTTTCCTTCTCCTTGTCAGTTTCTGTTGTCACACCTCTGTCTCTGTCTCCAACACGCCTGCCTCCCTCTTTCCCTTCTAAGGGTCTTCATGACTACACTGGGCCAACTCAGATACTCAGGATAATCTCTCCATCTCAAGGTCCTTAATTTGATCATGACTGCAAAGTCCCTATTGCCATGTAATGTAGTATATTTATAGGTTTCTAGGATTAGAAAATTGACTGTTTACTTGCTTCCTGTCTTCCTTCTCCATTCCTTTTTTAAAAAAAAGATTTTTACTTATTTATTTGAGAGGTAGAGTTACAGACAGTGAGAGGGAGAGACAGAGAGAAAGGTCTTCCTTCTGCTGGTTCACTCCCCAAATGGCCGCAATGGCTGGAGCAGCTCAGATCCGAATCCAGGAGCCAGGAGCCTCCTCCCAGTCTCCCATGTGGGTGCAGGGGCCCAAGCACTTGGGCCATCCTCTGCTGCTTTCCCAGGCCACAGCAGAGAGCTGGATTGGAAAAGGAGCAGCCGGGATTAGAACCGGCATAAATATGGGATCCCAGCGCCGCAGGTGGAGGATTAACCTACTGCACCATGACACCAGCCCCTCCATTCCTTTTTAAATGGGAGTTCCCAAGTGATATTCTGTGGCCCATAGGGAAGCTGTAAGATTCTCTGATCTCCAGTAGATCTTCTGTGACACTATCATTTGTAGTGTGGCAAAGTCCAGACAAATGACAAAGCAGGGTAGCACTGCCCAGGACTTGTTAGAAATGCGAATACCTGCGTTTCATCAGAATCTCTGGGGATATGGCTCAACAATCAATAGTCCTCCATGTGATTTCTGCTTAAATTCAGGAAAAACTGATGTATATTTTTATTTCTGATGTATGTTATTGATGCTAACCTTCAGTACTTTAAATCAATAATAACCACATATTCTTGTTAATTCCAGTGAGCTTTACCAACTATAGGCAAGGATGCAAGTATTGGGTAGGATGAGTAGATCTTGAGATCTTTGAATAAACACAAACAAAACAAAGCATTCCATATTGTACCTAAGCAATTTTCTTCTAACAGCTCTTTATTCGTAAATATTTTTCTTGGAGAGCTCCAGGCACTTGTAGGGCCAGTGAGCTACATGTTGAAATTAAAGAATGCTTACTATGTGTCATTTTCTATATAAAATATTCTGCATTTAGGCCGGCGCCGCGGCTCACTAGGCTAATCCTCTGCCTAGCGGCGCCGGCACACCGGGTTCTAGTCCCGGTCGGGGCGCCGGATTCTGTCCCGGTTGCCCCTCTTCCAGGCCAGCCCTCTGCTGTGGCCAGGGAGTGCAGTGGAGGATGGCCCAGGTGCTTGGGCCCTGCACCCCATGGGAGACCAGGAGAAGCAGCTGGCTCCTGGCTCCTGCCATCGGATCAGCGCGGTGTGCCGGCCTCAGCACTCTGGCCGCGGCGGCCATTGGAGGGTGAACCAGCGGCAAAGGAAGACCTTTCTCTCTGTCTCTCTCTCTCACTGTCCACTCTGCCTGTCAAAAAAAAAAAAATATTCTGCATTTAGTATCTCATTATATGCTTTACTTCAAACTTAGAAAACAGATACCATTCTCCTGCTTTAAATATGAAGAGACTAAGGCTTTCAGAGACGAGTGTCACATCAGCTTGTTCATACCAGTATGCCCAGCGAAACGTAGCATGAATATTTCTGAATGAAGTGCAAGGAAGGATCGGAGAGAGGGAGATGTTCTAGGGTCACAAAAGCACTCAGTGGAAGAGGCAGGATTCAAAGCCATATCCACCTAGTTTCAAAGCCAACTTCATCCTGTTATGCGACATTGCCTCCATTGTGTGTGTATACATACACCCATACCATATGCATGACATGTCCCACACTCTTAATAGATAATTATTATAAATCATGGGTTATAACTATTTATAGTTAGTTTTTAATTTGGATAATGAAAATATGTCCAGTTGAGTTACTAGAGCATCTTTAAACACATAGACAAATACAAGCCCAATACAAAAAAAATCAATAATGTATTAGTAGTTTTAAGTATATGTTTCCTATTTATTTTATATGCAATATATAAAAATATTGAATGTGTCTTCAAGGGGGAATGATGTCTGTGATGAAGTTTTCTTTTCCCCAAGAAACTGTGCAAACCATTCATTCATCATACTGTCATTTATTTATGTAAATATAAGCCACAACATAAGGTGATCAACAACATTGCTGACACGTTCAGCAAGGCTAATTCCACCATACTATTTTTATCACAAGTAAAACACATGGAATTTTCCACAGAAAATACGCATATAGGGAACAGCACTGTGGGGTAGTGGGTTAAGCCTTCACCTGCAGCATTGGCAATCCCATATGAACGCCAGTTCAAGTCCTGGCTCCTCCACTTCCAATCCAGTCCCCTGCCGATGGCCTGGGAAAGCAGTGGAGGATGGCCCAAGTGTTTGGGCCTCTGCACTCATGTGGGAGACCTGGAAGAAGCTCCTGGCTCCTGGCTTTGGAACGGCCCAGCTCTGGCCATTGTGGCCATTTAAGGAGTGAACCAGCAGATGAAAGACTTCTCTCTCTTTCTGTCTGTATTTATTTGAGAGGCACAGTTACATAAATCTTTTTTAAAAAGGGGAGTTCTGCAAAGATCAGGAAGAATTTTATAAAAAATAAAATGTGCATATAATAACAACCATTATTTATAAGTTATGATTTATACATTTTTATTAGACTTCCATAGCCCCATCCTGATGGTTCATAATCTGGAATCTATGGACTAGGAGGCAGACATACAGACAGAATTCAAAGCACCCATGACCTCTATACCACCTGATTCAATGCATTTAAGAACATAATTCTGAGATGGAGGTCATAGATTTCATCAGACTACTCAAGAAGTCTGTAATACAAGGGAAAAACCAACCTGATTTCATGAGCTTCTAATTTATAATAAATATTATATAATCAATATTGCATGCACATTTAACTGTATTCAATTATTTAATTCAATTTAATGCATAATGAGGTCAACAGTTCATGATTATTCAAAACTTGTTCCAGTTGACTAAGACAATTTTATTCAGAAGTTTACTATTTTTCTGTGGCTTAAATTTATAATTGATCAGAAAGATAATATTTTAATAATTCAAAAATATGTTTAAATTCAATTGCTATTAAATGGCTACAAATACAGTTATAAGAAAGATCTTGAAACCAATGAACTTATACATACTTCTTCCTTTGATGTTTTTAAAGATTTATTAATTTGAAAAGCAGAATTACAGAGAGGCAGAGGCAGAGAGAGGTCCACCATCCACGAGTTTACTCCCCAGATGGCCGCAATGGCCAGAGCTGTGCCTATCTGAAACCAGGAGCCAGGAGCTTATTCCAGGTCTCCTACATGGTTGCAGGGGCCCAAGGACTTGGGCCATCTTCTACGGCTTTCCCAGACCATAGCAGAGAGCTGGATCAGAAGTGGAGCAGCAAGGACTTGAACTGGCACCCATTTAGGATGCCAGCACTGCAGGTGGTGTCTTTACCAGCTATCCCACAGTCTGGCCCCTCTTTCTTTGATTTAAAATACAATGTTCTTTACTAAAATGAAAGAAATATTTGACTGGCATCATATTTTTGCATTTGTCTTTATTTTATGTATTTGAGTGGCACCGTGAGCAATTGAGAGAGAGAGAGAGAGAGAGGCATTTATATTTCTGATGGAAAATTCATTAGCACAAACATTCATTAATACACCTGCACCTGCAGCTTTTCCCTGTGTTTAGCAGGGTTGTGCAAATAGGCAATATCTGATTATGTTTGACATTTCTGACATTATTCTTGCTAGAGCATTGCTTAAAATTCATAGCCAACAGTTATGGTGAGATATGACACAATGTGATAGATATGGGAATTAGAAACTCTTGGTTTTCATAAGTGATTAAACACTCTAACGGTATCTTCAAGTTTTAGAATCGTTTCACTGTAATTACAACCTTATATAAATTATAGATTTCCAATTGATGAATGTAATAAAGCTGTATGTGTAAATATATAATTCTCTCATTCACTGTCTCAATTGAGTATTAAATATTTCTTATAATACATGAATAAATATACTCAAGTTTTTATTGAATAAATGTATTAAATATCAACTCTCTTCCATTGCTAAGCACAACAGAAGATGTAATTACTAGATAACTCTTAATTTCGCAGTGAATTTAGAAGCCAGGCACACAATCCAACACAACACCGTTGCCCAGATGGTTAGTTCAAGCCACAAAAGGTTCTTTAGCAGCTCAGAGAATAAAAAGATCACTGTGATTTAGGAAGCCTAAAGGAAGGGTTGAGTGAAAGCAGAGTACTCGATGAGGCCTCGAAGATTCTTAGAACATGACTATCATTTTAATTTTTAACACCATGGCCAGAGATGCAACAGCAATCCGGATGATAAAAACAAGATGTTGGGTCAGATAAGAAGGTAAGAATGGAATAAAAGGGATTTTTTCCGTAAAGTATAAATAAGTTTGACTCTGACTGCCATATAGATTCTAAAATTCTGATTCTAAATTTCAGTGGTGAGGGAAATTGAAGTCTATTTTGAATTTTCAACTTATAATGTACATTTATATAACAGGATAAAAGTTTTGTGAACACTTTGAGATATAAACAACTATGTAAAATTACTGATGTATTTCTTTAAACAAAGTATTCTAACAATAATTATTAGAGACAAGAATATAATCATGCAAGTATCCATGAATCATAACTCAAAAGGAAGGCACAAACTGAGTCTGCAGGAAGGAGGGGAAGCCAGAAACAGGCAAGATACAGGCAATGAGAATTCGGAAATGGTCCATGGCGTTTGTGGAGACATCTAGACACTTCAATGGTCAATCTTCCAGAAGTTACAACAAAAACAGATGTGGGATGGCTCCTATGCAGAAGCCCAGGTGCTGGATGTAGGCCGAGCAAGCCAGGTAAAACTTCTTTTCACAAGAGCCACCCATCACTATGATCCTGAAGCTGTGTATATGAAATACATAAAATTCGTATGTGTTAAATAAAATTTAAAACAGGAAAAAAGAGCACTCCCTACAGCAAGCATTTGGCCTAGCAGTAGAGGCCAGTTAAGACTTGTGTTCCCCAGCACAGTACCTGGATTCAATCCCTGGCTCTGGCTCGTGACTCCAGCTTCCTGCTACTGAGAATCCTGGGAGGCAGGGGTGATGATTTATGGAATTGAATTCCTGCCCCCCATATAGGAGACCCAGATTGAGTTCCTGGCTCCCAGCTGGTGTGAGCATTTGAGGAGAGAACCAGATTTCTCTGTGTATGTCTCACTCACTCACTCACTCACTCACTTGCTCTCTTTCTCTCTCTGCCTTTCAAATAAGAACTTAAAATAAAAGTGACACACAAAACTTAGAATCACAACACTGTGCCAGAACTAATCATGTGAAATCACACATTTCTAAGAGGGTCAAGGAAATGCAGTAGAGCCAGCCTTAAATAATTTTTGATCAGCATTAAAAATATCCATTAGGGACAGGCATAAAGGATAACTACTATTGATCAGTATTTAGGCTAACATTAAGGATAAGCATGATACTGACCAACATTAAGTGTAACCACTGTCAATCAACATTAAGCCCACGCCGCAGCTCACTAGGCTAATCCTCCGCCTTGCGGCGCCGGCACACCGGGTTCTAGTCCCGGTCGGGGCGCCGGATTCTGTCCCAGTTGCCCCTCTTCCAGGCCAGCTCTCTGCTGTGGCCAGGGAAGGCAGTGGAGGATGGCCCAAGTGCTTGGGCCCTGCACCCCATGGGAGACCAGGAGAAGCACCTGGCTCCTGCCATCGGATCAGCGTGGTGCGCCGGTCGCAGCGCGCAGGCTGTGGCGGCCATTGGAGGGTGAACCAACAGCAAAGGAAGACCTTTCTCTCTGTCTCTCTCTCTCACTGTCCGCTCTGCCTGTCAAAAAAAAAAGTCAATCAACATTAAGAATAATCACTTGGGGCCGGGGCCATGGCTCACTTGGTTAATCCTCTGCCTGTGGCGCTGGCATCCCATATGGGTGCCAGGTTCTAGTCCTGGTTGCTCCTCTTCCAGTCCAGCTCTCTGCTGTGGCCCAGGAGGGAGGATGGCCCAAGTGCTTAGGCCCCTGCACCCACATGGGAGACCAGGAGGAGGCACCTGGCTCCTGGCTTCAGATCGGTGCAGCACCGGCCGTAGCGACCATTTGGGGGGTGAACCAACAGAGGGAAGACCTTTCTCTCTGTCTCTCTCTCACTGCCTAAATCTATCTGTCAAATAAATTTAAAAAATTGTTTAAAAAAAAAAGAATAATCACTTAAGATCTACTCTTCAAGTCAAGGAAATTAGGTCTGTGGTTTTTATATAGCCCATCCTGACCAATCAGCTGCCTAATTTTTGCTGTCTTTCATATCTACAAATGTTCCTAGCCCATGCTCACCATCAAGGAAGCATGAGCTGACTTTCATCATTACAGGCCTATACTGTGATTTACTTTGCAATCCCCAATGCTTGACACACGGTCCAGCAAATGGTGTATGCTCAATAAACATTTATTGAATTGTCCTAAATTAGTGTAGTTCTGAAAATGAAACCCATGATGATACAGCAGGTCCAAGCAACTGACTTTCAAACTAATCCATCTTCCCTGAATTTATTCTTTCCCAACCCTGTACTCGGGGTATTGGAATGTCCAGACTGATAAACTGTTTCAACTTACTTCCCTGGATTCAATGTTCAACATGGTAGACGAAGTAATACCTCTACCAATGTGTATAGGTATGAATTTACTCATTGAATTGAGCTTCTGCTGTCAGAACTAAAGAGAATAACTCTAAACAAACAGCAGCAGCACCCAGCTTACCAAGAAATACGATGTTGGGAACTTGTTTATCATAAATACCAATGATATGCTATCTTGCCCAGTCGGATAATATTTTCCTACAAATTATAGCACAATAAAACCTTGAGATGCATGTAAAGGAGCCACATATTTTCAGATTCTGTGTGTCCATCTTTGAGTCTGTGTGTGTGTGTGTCCTTGTTTCACTCTCCCTCTTCCTCCCCCTCTGGGTGCATTCTCTCCCCACAAGCCCTCCCCTTAAAGCCTCATTAACTGGATAACTGTGTGAATATAGCTATATCTCTCGTTTCTACCTGCAAAATAAAGTAAAAACCAGAAAAATTGCTCCCAATGGAAACAAAACTCATTTATTACCAATAAACAGCAATTGCTGATGCTTGATAAAAACAATGTCCCTCGCACATTGAAATATTTATGCAAGGTCATGTCACCATTCCAGCATGCTCCACTAAAAATGCTTGATCAACACAAGCAGGGATATGGGTGAAAAGAGATTTTCTATGAGCAAAGACAGTATCTTTCTCCAAATGAAGAAATAAAAATAGGTTATCTTGGGGCCAGCACTGTGGCATAGTGGGTTAAGCCGCCACCTGTAGTCCTGGCATCCCATATGGGTGCCAGTTCGAGTCCCGGCTGCTTCACTTCCAATCCAGCTCTCTGCTATGGCCTGGGAAAGCAGAAGATGGACCAAGTCCTTGGGCCCCTGCACCCGCATGGGAGACCCAGAATAAGCTTTTGGCTCCTGCCTTTGGGCTGGCCCAGCTCTGGCTGTTGCAGCCATTTGGGGAGTGAACCAGCAGGTGGAAGACGTCTCTCCCTCTGCGTCTGCCTCTCTGCCTTTCAAATAAATAAATAAATATTGAAACTTAGGTTTCTTTTCTCTGAGATGCTAGGGATAGGGTGTTCATCAGATTAGACAGTTATTAAGCATCTGTAGACTCACAAACGAAAATAACCAGACTACCAGGTAAAGTTAGATTGATATATTTCCTACATTTAAAATCACTTTGTATTTAAAAAGGAAATTAATGCATAAGAATCCAACAGAAATTAATGAGCACTAAATTCATATTTATATCTATCCCAACAGTGTTCTTTTTTCAATTTTATTTAAGGTATACACGCTTCATGCATTTCGTATGTATAGATTTAGGAACACAGTGGTACTTCCCACCCCACCTTACCCTGTCTTCCGCCCATGCTCCCACCCTGCTTCCTCCTCCCTCTTCTGTTCCCACTCTTGAAAATTTTCCCAATCTAAGATCATTTCCCTCCTGCGTGGTTGTGAGTGTGTATGTAACCACAAAATGTGGAACCTGTATCCCCCTGCCACAGTAAGGTTGCCGTCTTAGATAGGATCCCTTTGTGGAACTCTGACAAGTCATGCAAAGATTAAATCCATAACTCTGATTATGAAAACTCCATCTTCCAACCAAATGTTCTTTTGTTTCACCAGCCTATTTACCTACTTACAGTCTTAACACAGCCCTTCTACTATTGGGAGCTGTGCCTTCTTTTATTTCAAATGTAGCACATTTAGGTTTTTTTTTCTCACTCATATCCCTAGGCTAAAAGTTGGTCCAGTAGTGGTCACTGGACTCAGGGCAGGCCAATACAAGTTCTTCCTTATGACTTTTCTATCTGGCACTGAGTATTAAGCTCCCAAGTTGGTGGTGAACGTTATGGGATATGATACTTAAAAACAATGGGCAGTCATGTTCCCTAACTCATGGAGGAAGCTGGTATGTCATGGAAACAGCAAAGCTAATAGAGAAAAAAAAAGACTTTAAATAATGTTGATAGTGGACAGAGCCCTCCGATAATCCCTTTAATCAGTTCTGTGTACTTCTTCTCCAGCTTCTATGTGTCTTTGCTTCTGAATGTCTATACCCAAGCCTCTTTGAGAATGCCATCTTTGGGATTACTAAGTTGTTTGTCATGGCATGTGGAGCCAGAAGTACCAGGTGGGGGGGGAGGGGTTAGTCAATAACTGGCTGGTGCAGGTGTGTGAAAACCAAGCTCCCTTTACTCCAGTTGGAACAATCTCTGAATTACAATTTGCACTTCAGAACTCTCCTGCAGGTTCAAGTTGATGGTAGGAATTGGCCGGGAACAGCATCCTTGTTTGGCTTCTTCCTCTTCTCATCCTGCTCATTATGCTCTACTTGTTTCTCTTAGGAGGACTGAAAACACAAACTTAGAATTCAAGTGAGTCACGGGTCTGCATTTGCTCTTTTTTTAGATTTATTTTATTATTTATATGAAAGTCAGAGTTACACAGAGAAAGGAGAGGCAGAGAGTGAGTGAGAGGTCTTCCATCCGCTGGTTCACTCCCCATTTGGCCACAATGGCCAGAGCTGCGCCTATCTGAAGCCAGGATCCAGCAGCTTCTTCCAGGTCTCTCATGTGGGGTGCAGGAGCCCAAGGACTTGGGCCATCTTCCATGGCTTTCCCAGGCCATAGCAGAGAGCTGGATCAGAAGTGGAGCACCAGTACTCAAACTGGCGCCCATATGGGATGCTGGCACTGCAGGCAGAGCTTTACCCACTACGCCACAGTGTCGGCCCCAAGGTCTCAATTAATCTTGAGGCCATCCAAATTGGATTACTAAAACACTCACTACCCTCTTTTTTTTTACTTTTCTTTTTTAATTGTAAGTTGATGAATTGTAGTTGTACATATGAGGGTGCCCCAAAAAAGTTCACTGGACAAAATTTAAAAATAAGGTTTATTTTGTATAAAAATTATGAAATTCTTACATACAAAGGGCGTTCAAAACGTTTATGGGAAATATGTATTAAGAAAACCAATGTATATATTTCAGATTTTTAACACCAAAGTAAACTCATCTTTTGATTCTATTCTCCATGAACTTTTTGTTTTTTTTTATTTTTATTTTATTTTATTTTTTTGACAGGCAGAGTGGACAGTGAGAGAGAGAGAGACAGAGAGAAAGGTCTTCCTTTGCCGTTGGTTCACCCTCCAATGGCCACCGCGGCCGGCGCGCTGCGGCCGGCGCACCGTGCTGATCCGATGGCAGGAGCCAGGAGCCAGGTGCTTCTCCTGGTCTCCCATGGGGTGCAGGGCCCAAGCACCTGGGCCATCCTCCACTGCACTCCCGGGCCACAGCAGAGGGCTGGCCTGGAAGAGGGGCAACCGGGGCAGAATCCGGCGCCCCGACCGGGACTAGAACCCGGTGTGCCGGCGCTGCTAGGCGGAGGATTAGCCTAGTGAGCCGCGGCGCCGGCCTTCTCCATGAACTTTTTGAAGCGCCCTTATATTTATGGTGCACAACGTGATGTCATGATCTAGGAATATGCAGTGGAATAATTAAATCAAGTTCCTTAGTCTAGCCATGAATTCAAATACTTATTTTTTTCTAGTGCTAATGTTTAAAATTTACTCTCCTTTCAATCGCATTTCCTCTTCATGAACCAATTCAAATGGTTCTGTCATTTGTAACCAAAAGATAGCTGACTGATTCAGCAACTGAGGCAACCAGTTCCATGGAATATGACATGCTCCAAAATGATTATTTTAGAAGACACAATAATTTGAACAGAATGTTGGTGAGTGTCACTAAATATGTAGTTGGACTGGTCTTTATTTTTAAGTGATTAGTGAGCTCCGTGAAAATATTCAAATTAATGTGTGTCCAGATATAATAACACTTACCATGTGACAGCCTCTGAGATAACACAGTACAGAAGAGCTGGCTCTCCTGATCCATGTATTTTCCAGAAATTAGTGTAGCAGAATCCTGAGCAAGATATTAATAACATTTCCAATCTTATTATGATTATAGACAACATGTGATTTACAATGAATTTTAAGGGCCCAGGAGAAGTTTACTGATGCTAATTATAAGAAACATTTTGACAGCCACCATCTGGAGCAATGCTTAAGTGAATATAAGCTGCTAAAAATGAGTTTAATATGATAACCAGTTTATTGGGCAGGTTATGGAAATATCTCTCTATAAACTATTCACCAGGGATTGAGATCATTTGCTGAAACTTTTCTAACATTCCTCACCCAGTTTGAAGGGAAAAAGCACAGCCTCCAAAGATCCAGCCTAAATGAGTTATAGATTTGGGACTAATTGGTGCCTGATTAAAGCTATTCAACCATGATCATGGTGAAGTAGAGGAAAATGGGGCCCTGGCAGGAAAGCCCATAATTACAATGACAAAGAAACAGCAATCTCAGTGCTGAATTAAATATGTAAGTGTTTTACATTTCTCCAGAAAAGAGGTTCTATAAAACTGCCTTTTACTCATATAATCTGTGAGATCACTATTAAATATTAAACTTAATGTCAGAAAAGGACACTTTTGCATAATTCTTAGATAATCATTAGCCATTAATTAAACTACTGACTTCAAAATAATTAAGTGACAGCATGAGTACAATGCCAGCTTGCAAACTCTAGCTACACGTTACAGACTTTCAGGCAGGTAGACTCAAATTTCTATATGATTTTCCAGAGAAATGCATGTAGTGAAGTGAGTGTGGTCATTTTTCTAGTGAAATACTTTCCTCTTAAAGCAGATTTAAGGTGTAAGCCAAGGCCTTCTGTATATTTCACTTGTAAGCATAGTACCTTCCTGTAAAGACTGCTCTCTGTTCCTCATATTGTTTTCAGAGACTTTACAAGGAAGGATGACATTCAATGATTCTGATGCATTTCAATGGCTTATTTGGATTGTGCTTTGGTTTGTGATCTGGGATGTCTGTTCTTCCTTTCTTCCTTTCTTCCCTTCTTCCCTTCTTCCCTTCTTCCCTTCTTCCTTCCCTCCTTCCCTCCTTCCCTCCTTCCCTCCTTCTCTTCTCTTCTCTTCTCTTCTCTTCTCTTCTCTTCTCTTCTCTTCTCTTCTCTTCTCTTCTCTTCTCTTCTCTTCTCTTCTCTTTTCTTCTTTCTTTCTTTCTCTTTAAAGCTTTTACTTAATGAGTACAACTTGCATAGGTACAGCTTTAGGAATATAATGGTTCTTCCCCCCAATTCCCGCCCTCCCACCCTCACTCCCATCCCACCTCCTACTCCCTCTCCCATCCCATTCTTCATTAAGATTCATTTTTAGGCCGGTGCCGCGGCTCACTAGACTAATCCTCCGCCTAGCGGCGCCGGCACACCGGGTTCTAGTCCCGGTTGCCCCTCTTCCAGGCCAGCTCTCTGCTGTGGCCCAGGAGTGCAGTGGAGGATGGCCCAAGTGCTTGGGCCCTGCACCCCATGGGAGACCAGGAGAAGCACCTGGCTCCTGGCTTCAGATCAGCGCGATGTGCCGGCCGTAGCGCGGCGGCCATTGGAGGGTGAGCCAACGGCAAAAACGAAGACCTTTCTCTCTGTCTCTCTCTCTCACTGTCCACTCTGCCTGTTAAAAAAAAAAAGATTCATTTTTAATGAACTTTATATACAGAAAACCAACTTAATACTAAGTAAAAATTTCAACATTTGCAGCCACACATACTCAAAAAGTATAAAGTACTGTTTGATAACAAGTTTTACAGCTAATTCTCATAGTATAACACATTAAGGACAGAGGTCCTACATGGGGAATAAGTACACAGTGACTCCTGTTATTAATTTAACAATTCACACTCTTATTTATGACATCACTAGGTCCGTGGAAATGTGTGCTGGATTGTACATCTCCTCCCTCTCTTATTCCCGCTCTTATTTTTTACTGTGATCTATTTTCAATTGACTTTATACACCTATGGTTAATTCTATGTTAAGTAAAGAGTTCAATAAATGGTATTAAGTAGAAAAAAAATAAAATTATAAAATAAAATAATTAACTGTTCCTCAATAGTCAAGACAAGGGTTGTTCAAGTCATTGCTTCTCATAGTGTCAATTTCACTTCTACAGGGTTCCTTTTAGGTGCTCTGTTAGTTATCACAGATCAGGGAGAACATGTGATATTTGACCCTTTGGGACTAGCTTATTTCACTATGTATAATGTTTTCCAGATTCATCCGTTTTGTTGCAAATGATTGGATTTTGGTTTGTTTTTCTTTTTTTAACCACTGTGTAGTATTCCATAGAGTACATATCCCATAATTTCTTTATGCAGTCTTCTGTTGATGGGCATTTAGGTTGATTCCAGGTCTTAGCTATTGTGAACTGCGCTGCAATAAACATGAAGTGCAGGTGACTCTTTTATTTGCTGACTTCATATCCCTTGGGTGAATTCTGTGAAGTGGGATGGCTGGGTGGTATGGTAGGACTATATTCGGATTTCTGAGGTATCTTCAAACTCTCTTCCCTCATGGTTTTACCAGTTTGTATTCCCACCCACCGTGGATTAGGGTAGCTTTCTACCCACATGGGATGCTTTTCATTCACTCATTCATTCAGTCATCCATCCGTTCCCTCAATCAATGTTTGATGTCCCAAAGTTTTCAGGCACTGGGGATACCATAATCACTAAGACAAGGCTCCCATGTCATGAGGGTCACAGGCCAGTATTGAACACAGACAATATATAATCACCATCAAACTTATGTTATCATATGTAAGCCTCAGATCTTAGAACACCTTGCTTGGAAGGAAAGGTGAAAAGATGGGAAAACATAACTGACTTTTGACATTTGAATTTGTCTCTAAAAGAAAGAGCTGGACTTTTCCGGGTACAAAGGAAGAAGGAACTTTTGCAAGCTGAGAGAACCTTGCAAGGAAAGTCGTGGTGGTATGCAAACGCACTGGGCAAAGCCTGAGTGAGAAACTCTGAACAGATGTTTACTGGAGGCTGATAAATACACAGACTGTGTCCATTTGGCTAGTCAGCACAGGCAGAGCAGAGCAGGACTAATAGATTGGCAGAGAAAATTAAATTTGTTTTGCTTGTCCCTGCGATGTATCCTAGTGGAACAGTCAATTGATCAGAGAAGTTCTCCTGCCCCAGTGGAGGAACTGGAATGCATTCAAGGAGACAGAGAGGAAGCTTAGTCCCAGTGCTGACTAGATTTGTGGTGGGAGGAATATTTTGATACCTTTGTGGGACCTTGGTGCTTCAGTTATATTCCACATACATAAGACTTCAGGGTTTAGAGGCACGAGCGTTTCCAGACCACTAGCTGATGATAATAGGGCTCCTGACTCTTATATTTAACAGGGATCACTTTTCAGTTAAGTTTCAGCACTTAAGAAGAATTGTGTATTGATTACAGTATTCAACCAAAAGTATTAAGTAGAACAAACAAAAAAATACTAAGAGGGATAACGTATTAAGCTGCTCATCAACAGTCAGGGTGAGGGCTGATCAAGTCACCGTTTCTCCTAGTATTCATTTCACTTTAACAGGTTTCCGTTTTGGTGCTCAGTTAGTTGTCACCTATCAGGGAGAACAAGTGGTATTTGTCCCTTTGGGATTGGCTTATTTCACTCAGCATAATGTTTTCCAAATTCCTAACAGGGATCACTTTTCAGTTAAAATTTAAACACCTAAGAATAATTGTGTGTTAATTACAGAGTTCAACCAATGGTACTAGAACAAAAAAATACTAAAATGGATAAAGTATTACATTGTACATCAACCGTCAGGACAAGAGCTAATAGCAAAACTGTAATGAATATGATATGGATTTGTATGTAGAATTCACTTGACATTCTAAAGTGAAACAAGAGACTTCAAAGATCTGAGCTTTCTGTGGGCACCGTTAGTACTCTCTCTACCATTAGAGGAACATTACCAGAGAAATTTCACAGACATTTCTTTCTTTAGTACTAACAAGTATCTGATGCTTCCTAAATTTACATTTGTACAGGCTGAGGCTCACAGAAGTTATTAACTTTTCCAAAATGTTACAGCTTCCTTAATTAGAAAATTTCTACTGATGTTTAAATCTCAACTTGAACATAAATAATTGTAAGACAAGCCAATAAGGGCCAACTTTAACTTCTCAGGGTATATTATTATCTATTAGCACTGACATTTCAAGCTGTCATCTTATTCCACAGTTTCTGTCTAAAACAATACAAAATTTAGAAATTCTGTGTTCTGTATGTAATAAAAGGTGGAAACTTTGAAAGCTCTTTTTTATCAAACCACTTCTGTGTTTAAGATTTGCCTTAAGCTTTGAATTCTCTTTGGAAAAGCAGTGCTTAACAGCTTCTGTAGGAATACCAACTTTTCATGTATTCACGTGGCTTGTTCAGTGAGGTTAAATGATGAACCCAAGCATGCAAAACTGGCATGGGCTCACCCAATTTATGAAAGGCTTAGGGAGTAATTGACGTAACAAGGCAAATCCTCCAAGAATCTATAGACCACAGGTGGAGCCTAAATATAAGAACTGGTATAGGGTCAGTGCTGTGGCATAGTAGGCTATGCCTCCGCCTGCAGTGCCAACATCGCATATGGGTGCCAGTTCGAGTCCAGGCTGCTCATATCCCAATCCAGCTCTCTGCAATGGCCTGGGAGGGCAGTGGGGGATAGCCCAAGTCCTTGGGCCCCTGCACCCACATAAGAGACCTGGAAGAAGCTCCTGGACCCTGGCTTCAGATCAGCCTAGCTCTGACTGTTGCGAGCATTTGGGGAGTAAATCAGCTGATGGAAGATCTCTCTATCTCTCTCTATCTCTATCTCTATCTCTCCCTTTCTCTGTAACTCTGCCTTTCAAATAAATAAATCTTTTTTTTTAAAGGACTGGTATACAGGAACTTAGCATCTGAAGGTCTGGGCTGTTTGTTTTTGTAATGCAGACACAAGGTAACAACCTCATCATTTGTGGCAACAGCTCTGTAGCTGTTGACCCATGGGCTCACTCAGAAATGTATGCAAGTTATATTCTTGGTGGCTGGGGTGGGGGCACAGCGGCACTGTGGAGTAGGTAAAGAAGGCACCAGTTTGTGTCTCAGCTAATCCACTTCTGATCCAGCTTGCTGGGAATGGCCTGGGAAGCCGCAGAAGATGTTCCAAGTGTTTGGGACCATGCCACCCATTTAGGAGACCCAGATGAAGCTCCTGGCTCTGGCCTGGCCTAGTCTTGACCATTGTAGACACTTGGGGAGTGAACTATTAGATGGGATATATCTCCCTCTCTCTCAATCTCTCTGTAATTCTGACTTACAAATAAATGATATTTAAATGTGTGTTTGTGTGTGTGTGTGTGTGTGAGTGTATGTATTCTTTGGGGATTCAGCATCCATATCTATCCACATTATCTATTTTTATTTTTATTTTTTTTAATTTTTTTTTTTAATTTTTTTGACAGGCAGAGTGGACAGTGAGAGAGAGAGACAGAGAGAAAGGTCTTCCTTTGCCGTTGGTTCACCCTCCAATGGCCACCGCGGCCAGCGCGCTGCGGCCGGCGCACCGCGCTGATCCGATGGCAGGAGCCAGGAGCCAGGTGCTTTTCCTGGTCTCCCATGGGATGCAGGGCCCAAGCACCTGGGCCATCCTCCACTGCACTCCCTGGCCACAGCAGAGGGCTGGCCTGGAAGAGGGGCAACCGGGACAGAATCCGGCGCCCCGACCGGGACTAGAACCCGGTGTGCCGGCGCCGCTAGGCGGAGGATTAGCCTAGTGAGCCACGGCGCCGGCCTATCCACATTATCTAAAGGCCGATGGAAGTCTGAAAGCTACATGTACCAAACTCTCTTGACACTAAGGTTCCAGACGTGATATAATGAGCTAATGCCAGCTGTACATACTTACACGCTCTACAGAAGGCAGGAGGGAAATAGAGGTAATTCTTTTCCACGGTATTCTGTGTTTAAAAACATGTTCTCCCAGGCATGATACTGGCTGGATTTCTTAGTCACTAAAGTGATTTCCTGGTCTCTGCACCGCCATTACATCCTGATGTCGATGCCTCTAATCTTTCCAATAGTTTTGTAAGCAAGTGATTCACTTTATTAAATGTATTTGTTGAAATACTAGGAGAGGTTTCTTTAAGGTAACATAATATTAACCATGTCAGTAGTGCCACTATGAATTGCTAGCAAAAAAAGAACCTTAGGCCGGCGCCGCGGCTCACTAGGCTAATCCTCCACCTAGCAGCGCCGGCACCCCGGGTTCTAGTCCCGGTCGGGGCGCCGGATTCTGTCCCGGGTGTCCCTCTTCCAGGCCAGCTCTCTGCTGTGGCCCGGGAGTGCAGTGGAGGATGGCCCAAGTCCTTGGGCCCTGCACCCATGGGAGACCAGGAAAAGCACCTGGCTCCTGGCTCCTGCCATCGGATCAGCGCGGTGCACCGGCTGCAGCGCGCCGGCCGCGGCGGCCATTGGAGGGTGAACCAACGGCAAAGGAAGACCTTTCTCTCTGACTCTCTCTCTCACTGTCCACTCTGCCTGTCAAAAAAATAAAAATAAATAAATAAAATAAAAAAGAACCTTAAAAAACAAAACAGAGGGATATGGAAATTGTAGAGATAGATGGGTATTTCGTCTTGCTTCCTGTTGTTTTGTGGAGCTAAGGATTATGTGCTAATACCTGCAGAGCTTGTGTAAGATGCTACTCTTTTCGAGGGCTTAGATGACCTTAGCATCACCGGAAAGCTGAGCACAATTTAGTCATCCTGAGCAGGGACCCCTTTGACCAGGAGTGACGTTGTATGTGAATGCTTTCCTCCACTGTTGGATCCCTCCCATTGGCACAATACATTGATACGTTGCCCTAGTCGTGATTGTTGACAATAATGATTCTGTTCGGTTGTGTATCAAACCAAACTCTCAGCTATTGCTGTAAATTAGAATCACCCAGGCTATAACCATAATAAAAGAATCTTCCCTCCTTTTCATATTTGCAGTAACATAAACCAACTACTAATAGTGTGAATTACCTGTGACTTAGTCTTGCTTAGGAATTTCAGGAGCCTGCTGAAATAAGATGACTGGCATGGCAGCCTTTAACCCAGCTAAGGAGGAAGCCTCCACCGGACTGATGCTAAGCACCGTATCAGCAACCTCCACCCAACTGGCGATGGGTGCTGGATTTCCCAGACAGTCATCAGAACAACGCCTGGAGGTCTGCCTGATTATCAGTGGACTGGGCTCACTGTGTGTTTCTAGCCTCCCTGTGCAGCTACCCCTTTCCCTTGAAAAATCCTTTTTTGCTAGCTTCTTTGGTGGAAAAAGCACATTTTGGATCCAGAGATTTCTCTTTCCCCAAGGCTGCCAATTTCTTGAAATAAACACTTTCCCCATAGTAACTCTCTTCTCTGGTGAGTCAGCTATCCAATGTCAAGCAGCGAAGGTCTCGTAATTTGTCCAGTAAAAAGACTACTTTTAAAAATGGTATGCAAGGAAGAAGGAGGCAGGGAGGGAGGAGAGGGTAGGAAGTATCACTATGCTCCTTAATCTGTATATATCCAAACATGAAATTTGTTTACCTTATATAAATTTCAAATTTGTAAAACAAAACTTAAAAAAAAATGATGTGCAGGCCTGATCTCCCACATGGGTGAGGGGGTCCAGGCACTTGGGCCATCTTCTTCTGCTTTCCCAGGGGCATTGGCGAGGAGCTGGATCAGATGTGGAATGGCTAGGACTGAACTGTTGCTCATATGGGGTGCTGGCATTGCAGGAGGTGGCTTGACCTGCTGTGCCACAATGCCAACCCTTGTTTTTCTCCTTTTTTCTTTTCTTTATAAAAATATTTACTTACATGTTTGAAAGTCAGAGTTACAGACAGAGAGAGAGATTGAAATTGATTTTCCAACTGCTGGTTCACTCCCCATATGGCCACAACAGCCAAGGCCAGGGCAAAGCCAGGAGTCTGGAACTTCTTCCAGGTCTCCCACATGGATGCAGGGTCCCAAACATTTGGGCCATCTTCCACTGCTTTTCTCAAGCCATTGGCGGCGAGCTGGATTACAAGTAGAGCAGCTGGAACACAAACTGGCACCCATATGGTATGCCAGTGTCGCAGGCAGCAGCTGTTGTTGCTTCTTAATGATAAATAAAACAATATTGGGTCTTGGAAAACAAAGAAGCAAACAACAACAACAACAAATGATACGCAGGACCCTACTCCAGAGAATCTGATATCATTGCTTTTGGTGGAATCCAAGCATCATCATTTTTAAAACTTTTCCAGGTAATTCCAAATGCAGACAAACCTGAGAACAGAAACTAGAAAACTACAGTTGAGTATAATTCTCAGAACACTTTCTTGATGAACAGACAATGCTCAATTCAAAAGCATGTAAAATGGGCTGGTGACAACTTAAATACTCATAAAAGTTCAAAGATGGGTAAAAGCAGTAGAGATATAATATTCCTAAAAGCCAAAAGTTCAAGACGTAAATATGATGTTATTAGCTGCAGAAAGGATTATTTTTATAGGAATCAAAGACTACTCTTGGCTCTAAAGCCAATGACTTCTCAGATGGTTTGCCTGGCTTCTGAGGATCCCTGTAATCTTACCAAACTTTACCTTATCCAAACCTGTCCTCCACCACCTTCTAGCCTTCTTCCTCCCATCTTCCCAGGTTGACTCCCAACTGCTCAGAATCTTGACCACACTAATCTATCAGTAGAACAATTGTCTTGAAGATTCAAGTGATCCATCACCCAGTTTTCTTTCTAATTTTTAGTGTATTATAATATTGATCATATTACAATATTAAGTGTACAGTTAATGGTATTAAGTATATTCACATTGCACAGCCATCACAACCCATACATTCCTTGGAAGTCTTTTTATGTTATAAAACTGAAACTCCACACCCAGGAAGCAATAATTTCTCATTTCCCCTGTAAGCCACCATTCCCCTTTCTTTATTATTGTGACTACTCTAAGGACTGTGCATAAACGGAATCATATGGGATTTGTCTTTTGTGAACAGGCTTATTTCATCTAGCACAATGTCCTCAAGGCTCATCCATATTGTACCGTGTGTCGGAATTCCCTTCTGTTTTCTGACTGACTGATAAGAAGGAACTTTCTTTTGGCATTTTGCTATTTTCTATATGCCTTTTGGATATTTTTGTCCCTGCTTTCCTGCGTTGTTGTCTTCTTTTGTGTATAATTGATTTTTTGTAGTGAAACATTTCAATATCTTTCCTATTTCCTTTTGGATTTATCTCATATCTATTCCCTTTGGGGGGTTATATTTAATGTCCTAATGTTATACAGTAGAATTTAGATTTACATGAGCTTAACTTTAACAACACACAAAACATGCTGCTCCTTTTCCTCTCCATACCTACTCTTTTCAGTTATTAGTGTCACAAAATTACATCTTTATATATTGTGTGTCCCAAAACAAACTCATAATTTTTAAAATGCATTAGTCTCTTAAATTACATAGTAAAAAATGCAGTATTACAAACTGAAGTTACAATAATTCTAGCTTTTAGATCAATCATTGCTTTCATATTTAAAACAAGTAGAATGACAAACCATTATTACAATAATGCTAGCTTTTATAATTTCCCA
Organism: Oryctolagus cuniculus; assembly: GCF_964237555.1. NCBI lineage: Eukaryota > Metazoa > Chordata > Mammalia > Lagomorpha > Leporidae > Oryctolagus > Oryctolagus cuniculus. Next base: position 383,059 of record NC_091453.1, on the reverse strand, counting down.
TGTAGTTACTAAGATCATTGTTTCTTCATGTGGCTTCAAGTTACTGTCTAGTGTCCTTCCATTTCAACCTGAAGGACTCCCTCCAGCATTTCTTGCAGGGCAGGTAAAAAGGTAACAAATGTCCTCTGTTTTGTTTATCTGAGAATATCTTAATTTATCGCTAATTCTTCAAGAACAGTTTTACTGAATAAAGGATTCTTAGTTCACATGTTTTTTTCTTCTTTTAGCACTTTAACTATATCAGCCGGTTGCTTATAGCACCAAAGTTATGGATGAGGAATCTTGAGAATCCCTTGTATGTGATAAGTCCATTTTCTTTTTACTGCTTCTAATATTCTCTCTTTGTCTTTTCACAGTTTTGATTATAATGTGTCTTGGTGTGGAACTCTGAATTCATTGTACTTGAAGGATATTGAGTTTCCCAGATGTTTATATTCATATATCTCAGCAAATTATGTTTTCAGCTATTAGTTCTTCAAAAAATTTCTCCATTTCTCTCTTCTTTTTCCAAAACTCCATCAATGTACATTTGGTCGTCTTGTTAGTGTCCCACAGGGAACCACTCTGCTCACTTGTTTTCAATCATTTTGTTTTTCTATTCCTGAGACACAACAATTTCCAATTTCCAATTTCTTCAAGTCACCTGGTTCTTTCTTTTGCCTGGTTAAATATTCCATTGAATCCTAATGAATTTTAAATTTCAGTTATTGTTATTTTCAGGTGAAGAATTTCGTTTTTGTTTCTTATTAGGTTTTTGGTCTCTATTGATAGATTTGTATTGATATTTGTTTATACATTATTTTCGTGAATTTCAACATGTCTTCCTTTAGTCCTTTGGGTATCTTTAAGACAGTTGTTTTAACGTCTTTATCTAAGAGGTCTTTTTAGGTCTTCTTGTTTAGGGACAACTTCTGTTGGTTTGGGTTTTTGTTTTGGGTTTGAGTGGGCCATACTTTCATCTCTCTTTGTATGCCTCATAATATTTTGTCAAAACTAGACATTTAATCTAATAATGTCATAACTCTGAATATCAGGTTCTTCCCCTTCCCTGGGATTTTATGGGCTTGTTGTTTTATCTTGCTTTGTTTTTATTGCTGTAGGCTGTCTCTGTGCCAAGAATCAGCCTCTGGTATAAACTGAAAGTCTTGTTAGATCTTTTTGAGCCTGTGAATTTCCCTGGGTGTGCATGGTGACATTCTAATTCCCTCTGTGTATGTGGTTGCCTTTGGATGTACTAGTCTTTAATATCTGGATCTCAAAAGAGAAAATAAAAACTGAGCAGCAGAGTTGCTGACTTTTTACATCTTCTAGACATTACTTCGGCCAGAGGGAATGGGACAGTCAACAATGAAAAGAGGTACAGCAACAGTGGACAACCCTTCTGTGTGCACCTCTGCTATTAGAAGCAACAATCAGCAATCAGTGCACAGATCCAGATATTTGAAGGATAGGGTTCTAGTGTTTTCTATACTGCTATCTTCCCAGAATCCTCTGAGCATCCAGTTTTATATTCTACTCTAAAAAAAAATCTCTTTCTTTGGTCCTTTACTCAAAAACCATTGTGAAAGTAATTTTCTTTTGTTACACGGGAAAAAGCTACAATTCCTTTCATAGGAGTATGAAAACACATACCGTATCCCTTTAATAAATAGTTATCTTTGTGAAGAATATTATACTTCATATTGAAATATCTAGCTTACTGCTTGGCATGTAGCAGGAAACATATTTTTTGAATTTACATTATCAGTCACACTGTTTTTCTCCCTTATCCCATTTGCTACTATAAACTCTATGATTCAGGGAGAGAAAAAACACCTTATTTAGGAGGAGACTGTTTGCAGAGAGAATCCCTCCAGGACCAAAAGAAAAGGAAAGTCTATCCTTTTGGCTTTTGTGGGGTGTGAGGAAGAGGAATGAAGGGAACAGAAATGAAAGCATGAGACCGTGTGCCTTGGCTTCCCTGTTCTGAGTGAAATCCCTGCAGAGGAGAAGTTTGTTACATGGTCTGAGAAAGAAGTTGAAAGATGAGTTGTTTGGAGGTGAACTCCCAGTTGGGAACTCTTGGGATGATGAGGAAGAAGGATGTTTGAAAGATGAGTTGTTTGGAGGTGAACTCCCAGTTGGGAACTCTTGGGATGATGAGGAAGAAGGATGTTTCGTAGGGAGTCCTAAAGTGACACTCTCGCATCATCTCTAACTTCTCATATTTGGAATGGATCTGGAAGTTTCCACATGCCCCAGGAGAATGAAGCTTGAAAATCTAATGGGTAGCTTGCCACAGTATGTCCCTGTGGAGTGGAAAGTAGAATAATATATCTGAGTGATATAGGGAAGGCTATTCAGGTGTTGGATAAACAGAAGAGCGAGTCAAATCTTAGAAGGTATACAAGAGAATAGAGGATCAAGGTAGGACCCAGGAAGCAAGAAGAGATGACTAACTCTAATAAGAAAACAGTCTGCAGGATCTACAAGACATTGTCTTTAGCAGTGGATGCCAAAAGGAAGCCAGAAGCAGAACTAAAGGAAGCATACCTCAGAGGGTAGCAGCCGAAACTCATCCAGAGACTACACTAACCCTACAATGTAAATTATCTGGGACATCTACACTCACTCCCCACACTAAAGGGCTACAAGCTTTCCCATCCAATCTCAATTGGAGAAGAAAGATTAGAAAGAAAAACAGCCTTAATGGGAGTTGAAATTTAAATAGGCTTAATATTATTTAAAATGGACTTAGTCATATAAAAGAAATTCTTTAAATCACAAGAGAGAAAATATGTCAACCTTTTTCTCTTATATCAGCTGTCTGTGGCCATGCATAATTTTCTATTACTGCTGAAATAAATTAACACAAATTTAGTGGCTTAAACAATAATGAAGATTTATTATCTTACAAAGATCAAAAGTCCAACACAGGTCTCATTGCGCTAAAATCAAGATGCCAGCAGAGCAGTGAGCACCACAGAGTGGTAGGTTCCCTTTTTCACGCAACAAGCATATCTACCATATCTTCTCCCTCCACCCCACACCACTCCCTACTATCAAGCTATAGATAAGTGCTATGTCCAACTGAGACCACTCTGTGCTTATTTATCACTAGATTGAAGAGGTGGTATCAAGTACAGGAAAACAATAGATCTTAGTTTAATAGAACTTATTTTAAGTCTACAATGAATAGGATTGTTATTATATGAGCCTATCAAAGCTATAGAAAAATAAGAAGTAAATGAGAATAAAATAGCTGTATCATCTTTATTTGGCCACTTGTGTTAAAGTGATCATGTTTTCTGCTTAAACTATCTTCATAATTTTGTGCCTTCTAGCCAGGTTTCCTCTACTTGTGAATGTAACATATTCTATATATCTAAGAATTCAAAATAATAGACTATGTGTGTACAAATCCTGGACTTGGGATAAAATCGTAAAATAAAATACAAGCAGAGAAATACATATAACTACTTAGAAAGTAGTCAAAATCCAAACACTTCAAAGCTATGTACTTTTTAAATAACACTTTTTTATTTCAAGGCAGGGCAGCTTTTTATGAGCACATTTATTCATTTATGAAAGAAAACCTTTATACATTGAAGTTATACAAGAAAGAAATGTTTAAGGTTTTAATTTTTGCCTAAAATATACTTACATTGAACAATGAACCCAAATGATTTTTTTTCAGAAGAGATTAAGGCAAATGTTTGAAAGCAAATTTTGATTCTTTAGCTGTAATAAGGAAGCCCTTGCATTCACATTGCCTCTGACTGACCAGTTTTCCAGTGCAATCCATTATTTTGACTGTCCTTGTAGCTGATCACTTAATCGTGCATTTTTCTTGGCCCCTTCCTGCACTTAAATTTGTCATTTCCTTACTGCATTCACTGTTGAGCACTACCTCCCACATCACCCCCATGTCTAGAACTGAGCCATCAAAGTTAGAGAGAAGACATTGAGAACCAGAAACACTTGAGATGGTGGCTTCGTGGCTTTTATGGGTTCGCTTTCTCTGGCCTCGTGAAAGAAGGCACAAGGCGGTACCTCCTTTCTCTTCTCTTCTTCCACTTTGCTGGTAGGAGGCAGTGCAGGTTTAGAATTCAGCTCAAACGAGAATAATATTTCTTAAATACAGATAAACCACATCCTTCTTCAAGGTTGAAAGGAAGGCTGACTCAATATCCAGTGTGTGGCCTGTATTGAAACTCCTTTCGACTTAGATATATGTATGGAGAGGGGATGGAAATTTTCTTTGCCCTACGGTGCCCAAAGAAGTTTGCAGTCACACAGCGTGTGCTTGGTCTTATCGTCACATCAGAGGAGGGCTGCATCAGACCATTTGCCTATCAGCAATACCACGAGACAAAAACAGCAGCAATAAAAGAGCCTATGACTCTTACTTAAGCCAAAGCAAAAGCAATAATAAAATATTTCCTGGGGCTGACGCTGTGGCGCAGCGGGTTAACGCCCTGGCCTGAAGCACCAGCATCCCATATGGGCACCAGTTCGAGCCCCAGTTGCTCCACTTCCCATCCAGCTCTCTGCTATGGCCTGGGAAAGCACTAGAAGATGGCCCAGGTCCTTGGGCCCCTGCGCCTGCGTGGAAGCCCCAGAGGACGCTCCTGGCTCCTGGTTTCGGATCAGTGCTGCTCCGGCCATTGCGGCCAATTGGAGAGTGAACCACTGGATGGAAGATCTCTCTCTCTCTCTCTCTGCCTCTCCTCTCTCTGTGTAACTCTGACTTTCAAATAAATAAATAAATCTTTAAAAAAATTTCCCAACAGCAGTAATAATTTTGTCAAGGTAATGGTGGTCAGAACTGAGACCCGCAGACCAAATGACCAGCATTAAAATTCTTAGAATTATCATCAAGGGTGGACTGAGAGATATTTATATAAATAGAAGGCATCAGACTGGCAGTCAGTACAAATTGAAAAGTCACGACAAATTGTTTTTGTATCCGAACCTGTTAAAACAGGACATATCAGTTTCATAAATATTTAAAGCACAATCTCGGAATGAGCATTTATTTCCCTTGAAGCGTGATTGTTTTTACTTCTATGAAAGACACTGTTAGAAACATACTTCACTATATCAAAAGCATCAGTGAACTTATTTATAATCAAGTCTGAAAATCTCATTGACATTGAGAAACTGGCTGTTAATTTGCTTTGTTTCCATAAGCGGTTGAAACTTTTCTTCTTGTACAAGTCTGAAGGTTGTACATAAGTGAGTGCATAGAAGACAGACTGCCAAGCTTTCAGCCAGGAGGTGTGGGAGTGGGGATGGGCTGACTATCAAGGTTAGCACAGGGGAGCTCCTTTGTTCTGATTGTGGTGCTTACAAAAACCTGCACACATGGAAAAATTGCATACAACTACACACAAACATACATGTGCACACAAATGAAAGGAGTGCAGGCAAAAGCTGGTAAAATCTGAATAATGTCTGGATTGTAGAATCTTCTGGTTTTGACATTGTACAGTACGCTACGTAAGATGTTACCATTGTGAGAGGCTGGGCGTAGGATAAACAGAACTGCTGTCTACTGTTTTTCAATTTCTTAGCTATTTGAAATAATTTCAAAAGAAAAATTTTAAGATAAAACCATGACTTTACTGGACTAGAATGAATTTTCTTTTTTTTTATTCTTTTTTTTTTTTTTTGACAGGCAGAGTGGACAGTGAGAGAGAGAGACAGAGAGAAAGGTCTTCCTTTGCCGTTGGTTCACCCTCCAATGGCCGCCGCTGCAGCCGGCGCACCGCGCTGATCCGATGGCAGGAGCCAGGAGCCAGGTGCTTCTCCTGGTCTCCCATGGGGTGCAGGGCCCAAGCACCTGGGCCATCCTCCACCGCACTCCCTGGCCATAGCAGAGAGCTGGCCTGGAAGAGGGGCAACCGGGACAGAATCCGGTGCCCCGACCGGGACTAGAACCCGGTGTGCCGGCGCCGCAAGGTGGAGGATTAGCCTAGTGAGCCACGGCGCCGGCTTAGAATGAATTTTCTTGTTCTGGACTTAATTAACAACAGGTAAGAAGAAGCCATGTGTACTAAGCCATGGCTTATTTCAAGTATGTTACACACAAAGACAAACCACTTGATAATGCCAGTTTCAGAGGTCTTAAAATAAAGAACAATATTCTCACTCAAAAAAAAGTGTTTTATTGCAAATTATAGTACCACAACCATATATTTTATGGCTGTCTTAAATTAGCTTCCCTTGAAACAGATTGTGACATACAGGGATATGACTGTATAGTGCTGGGCAGGGTATGAACCAAGGAGTACCAGTGAGCAAGTTAGAGATAGGGAGGAAGTCAAAGAAAGGAGCATTATGGAGCAAACTGCCACTGTGGGACCGTAAAGCCCAGTCCTCCTGGGGAGCTCTAGAAATACTTCGCATGCATCAGAGGCATCCTAAAGGTGAGAAGAGAGAGCTATTTCCCAGGTCATCGAGGGCTGTGTCAGCTCCTCAGAGCTCCCAGCATGCTATGCTGGTTGACAGAGATGGTCCTCAGAGAAGGGGCCGTGGGATTTGCATCTGGAACCGTTTGGCAATGGGGAGTGCTAAGGGTCATTTGCAGCTCACCAGCAGTGACTTTACAGTGACTCAGCAAAAATACTCAGAGGATGCGAAAGTAAAGGAAAACATGACTCACTTGTGATAGAAGCTGTGGATCAGGCTTGAAGGGACTTTTCTGAGTGTAAACCAAGTACCTTCTAAAGCACAGGGCCTGTCTTTTCTTGTCAGTTGTTACGGAGTTTATGTCATTGCATTTTGTGTCCTGGAGTCTCACAATGATATATGTCTAGTTGTATTTTTAGTTTTATTAATACTTCTTGGAATAATTGTGCTTCTGATATCTAAGGATTAATTCCTCCATCAATTATAGAAAAAGCTATTCTCATCCAAAGAATCGATTTTCTCACATTTCCATTCAACTCCAGTTATATGTTGGTTCTTGTTCCATCATCCACGTCTCTTAATTCTCTTCTGTTTTTGCATCTTTAACTATGTTTCATTCTAAAGCTATTTTCTAGTGCACTGGGTCTCTCATTGTCACTGTCTCCCGTAAAACTAGCAATAAAGCATTCAATTTATTTACTATATTGCTCGCACCATTAGAAATACATTTATTTTAAAATTTGCCCTTGATTTTTTCTTTGATTTACTTGATTAATGTTTTTAATTATTCAAACATACAAACTTCATCACCCTAATCAAATATTTCTATTATCTAATATTCTTGGGGGCATAATCCTGCTGTGATTATGCTTTATGATTTTCACTTATGGTTATTGGACTGTCATCCTGTGAGTTTCCTAATTTCAGCATGTGGGTTTAAGTTCAGTGGCAATATATGTGTAAGAATCTGTGTGGTGAAGACTGAGGGTACATCCCTTGAAAGTGGATTTCTACATGTTTCTTTCATGTACAACAGTTTCACTAATTTATGGTCACTTTTTTTATTTTATTTTTTGACAGGCAGAGTGGACAGTGAGAGAGACAGAGAGAAAGGTCTTCCTTTGCCGTTGGTTCACCCCCCAATGACCACTGTGGCCGTCGCACTGTGCTAATCCGAAGGCAGGAGCCAGGAGCCAGGTGCTTCTCCTGGTCTCCCATGGGGTGCAGGGCCCAAGCACTTGGGCCATCCTCCACTGCACTCCCTGGCCACAGCAGAGAGCTGGCCTGGAAGAGGGGCAACCTGGACAGAATCCGGCGCCCCGACAGGGACTAGAACCCAGTGTGCCGGCGCCGCTAGGTGGAGGATCAGCCTATTGAGCCACGGCGCCGGCAGGAGTAGCATTTTTATGTCCTAGATTTATGCAGAGATCTTAGGTCTAGTGTCCATTCTTTTATTATGTGGGCATTAAAAATCTCAGGCCAAGTTTTAATTTATTATTATTATTATTATTATTATTGCTGTGTAACAAACTACTCAGAAACATCTTGGCTTAAAACAAAAGCAACCATCTATTATCTCTCATTAGTCTATAGGTTGACTAAACTCAGCTGGGTGATTCTTCTGCTCCATGTAGATGTTAACTGGACTGCAGTCCTTTGAACTGCTTACTGGAAATGAAATACTCAAAATGGCCTCTTCAGATGGGCTGGCTGGCAGCTGACGTCTACCGAGGGTTCAGGTAAGTGTTGAGATTAACTGTGTGAGTGTACCTCCATCCAACCACTCAGCAAGGCTTGCTTGGGATTCATACAGTGTAACAACTGGATTCCAAGAGGGAGCATTCTAAGAGGGAAGGATGATAGCTACAAATCCCTTAAGTCATTAACTTGAATATTCTGTGACATTAGTATCTCATTTTACTGGTCAAAGCAAGTAATAGGCCAGCTTAGGTACAAATAGAAATTCTACTTCTATGTGAGAGAGTAACAAAGAATTTATTGCCATCATTAATCCACCTCAAACACCCTAGGACCTGTATCTGGTCCATTTCCCTCAAACCCCTCTGATCTTCCACTCATAAAATTCCCCTGGGAATTTATATTCTTTTTTTGTTTCTGGCAACTGAAGATTAATGCCACTTTTCTTTGAAGCTCTTTTCATTTCAGTTTAGTCTTCATTTCTGTGTTTTCATCAAGAGGTTAGTCATGTCAGCGCTCTAACTGGAACCCATATTTCTTTTTTTTTCCCCAGAAAACTTTATTTGAGAAATAAAAACTTCATGCATTTCATAAATACAACTTTAGCAATATAGTGATTCTTCCCACCATACCTGCTCTCCCACTCACATTTCCACCCCTCTTCCTCCTCCCTCTCCTATCCTCATTCTTACTTTTCACTAAGTTCTATTTTCAAGTAACTTTATGCACATACAATTAACGCTATACTAAATAAAGAGTTCAACAAATTGTATGAAAAATAAACTGTTCCTCAACAGTTGATACAAGGGCTGTTCAAAGTCATCATATCTCAAAGTGTTAATTTCACTTCGATGGATTACACTGTAGGTGCTTTATTGGTTATCACAGATCAGAGAGAACATACGGTATTTGTCCTTTGGGGACTGACTTATTTCATTAAATATGTTTCCCAGTTTCATCCATTTTGTTGCAGATGACAGGATTACATTTTTTTTTCCTGGTGTGAACTATTCCATGGTGAACATATCCCATAATTTCCTTATCCAGTCTTCAGTTGATGGGCATTTGGGTTGATTACATATTTTAGCTATTGTGAATTGAACTGCAATAAGCATAGATAAACATGGGGTGCAGATAGTCTTTCATATGCTGATGTCATTTGCCTTGGGTAAATTCCTAGGAGTGGGGAGGCTGGGTCTATTGTAAGTCAATATTCAGATTTCTGAGGTATCTCCACACTGTCTTCCACAGTGGCTACACCAGTTTACATTCCTACCAAGAGTGAATTAGGGTACCTTTTCCACCATATCCTCATCAGCATTTGTCATTTGTCAATTTCTGTATGAGAGCCATTCTAACGAGGGTAAGGCGAAACCCCATTGTGGTTTTGATTTGCATTTCCCTGACATCTAGTGATCCTGAAAATTTTTTATGTGTCTGTTGGCCATTTGGATTTCCTCTTTTGCAAAATGCCTGTTTAAGTCCTTTACCCATTTCTTAACTGGGTTGTTTGTTTTCTTGTGGTTGAGTTACTTGAGCTCTTTAAATATTCTGGTTATTAATCCTTTATCCGTTGCATTGTTTGCATATAATTTCTCCCATTCTATCGATTGCATCTGCACTTTGCTGAATGTTTCTTTTGTAGTGCAGAAGCTTCTGAATTTGATGTAATCCCATTTGTCATTTTTGGCTTTGATTGCCTGTGCCTCTGGGGTCTTTGCCAAGAATTCTTTGCCTATTCCAATGTCTTGCAGGGTTTCCCCAATGTTCTCTAATGATTTGATGGCATTGTGTAATAGATTTAGGTCTTTAATCAATTTTGAGTGGATTTTTGTGTAAGGTGTAAGGTAGGGGTCTTGCTTCATAGTTCTGCACGTGGGGATCCAGTTTTCCAAGCACTATTTGTTGAAGAGATTGTCTTTGCTCTAGGGCTTTATTTTAGCTCCTTTGTCAAAGATAAGTTGAGTGTGGATACATGAGTTGATTTCTAGAGTTTTATTCTGTTCCATTGGTCTAGCTCTCTGTTTTTGTAACAGTATCAACCCGTTTAAATTATAACTTCCCTGTAGTTTGTCTTGAAATCTGGTATTCTGATGCCTTTGATCTTGTTGTATATGATTGCTTTAGCTATTCAGGGTCTCCTGTGTTTCCATATGAATTTCAGCATCATTTTTTCTGTATCTGAGAAGAATGTCCTTGGTATTTTGAATGGAATTGCAATGATTCTGTAAATTGCTTTCCATATTATGGACATTTTGATGATATTAATTCTTTCAATCCATGAACATGGAATGTTTTTTTCATTTTTTTGTGTTCTTTTCTATTTCTTCAATGTTTGGTAACTCTTATCATAGAGATCTTAGATATCCTTGATTGAATTTATTCTAAGAAATTTGATTTTTTTATAGCTATTGTGAATAGAATTGATCTTAGAAGCTCAATCTCAGCCTTGGCATTTTCTTTGTATACAAAGGTTGTTGATTTTTGTATGTTGATTTTATATCCTGCTGCTCTACCAAACTCTTCTGTGAGTTCCAGCAGTCTCTTAGTGGAGTCTTTTAGAACTCTGATATAGAGAATCATGTCATCTGCAAATAGGGATAGTTTGACTTCATCTTTCCCAACTTGTATCCATTAGATTTCATTTTCTTAACTATTGGTTCTGGCTAAAAATTCCAGAAATATGTTGAATAGCAGTGGTGAGAGTGGGCATCCTTCTCTGATTGGAGAGCTCTATGGGAATGCTTCCAACTTTTCCCCACTCAGTAGGACACTGGCCATGGATTTGTCATAAATTGCCTTGATTGTATTGAGGAATGTTTCTTCTAAACCCAATTTGCTTAAAGTTTTCATCATGAAAGGGTGTTGTATTTTATCAACTCCTTCTCTGCATTTATTGAGATAATCATATGGTTTTTGTTTTGCAGTTTGTTAATGCGATGATTAGTTTGCAACTGCTGAATCATCCCTGCATACCAGGGAGAAATCCCACTTGGTCCAGGTGAATGATCTTTCTGATGTGTTGCTGGATTTTATTGGCTAATATTTTGTTGGGGATTTTTGCATCTATGTCCATCAGGGAAATTTGTCTGTAGTGCTCTTTCTCTGTTGTATCATATTCAGTTTTAGGAATTAAGGTGATGCTGGCATCATAGAAGAAGTTTTGGAGGATTCCCTCTCTTTCAATAGTTTTGAATAGATTGAAAAGAATTAGACTAAGAGTTAGTTCTTCTTTGAATGTCTGGTAGAATTCAGCAGTAACGCCATCTGGTCCTGGGCATTTCTTTCATGGGAGTGTAGTAATTTCTGCTGATTTTTTTTTTTTTTGCTTTTCTTTTCTTTCTTTCTTTTTTTTTTTTTTTTTTTTTTTTTTTTTGAACAGGCAGAGTGGACAGTGAGAGAGAGACAGAGAGAAAGGTCTTCCTTCCATTGGTTCACCCCCCAATGGCCACTGCGGCTGGCACACTGCACTGATCCGATGGCAGGAGCCAGGTGCTTCTCCTGGTCTCCCATGGGGTGCAGGGCCCAAGCACTTGGGCCATCCTCCACTGCACTCCCTGGCCACAGCAGAGAGCTGGCCTGGAAGAGGGGCAACCGGGACAGAATCCAGTGCCCCAATCAGGACTAGAACCCGGTGGGCCAGCGCCGCAGGCGGAGGATTAGCCCACTGAGCTGCAGCACTGGCCTGCTGATTCTTTTTATTTCTGCAGTGTCTGTTGTTATATTTCCTTTTTTATCTCTAATTTTATTGTTTTGTGTCTTCTCCCTCCTTTTTTGGTTAGTTGGGCTAATGTTGTTTCAATTTTTTTTATTCTTTCAAAAAGCCAACTTTTCATTTTGCTGATCTTTTGTATTGTATATTTGGCTTTAATTTTGTTTATTTTTTCTATGATTTAATTATTTCTTTTCTCTCACTAGTTTTGGGTTTGGTTTACTTTTGTTTTTCCAGGTCCCAAAATCCATGGATAGCTCATTTATTTCGGGCCTTTCCAATTTCTTGATGTTGGCACTGATTACCATAAACTTTCCTCTTAACACTGCCTTTGCTGTATCGTATAAGTTTTGATATGTTGTATCATCATCTTCACTTGTTTCCAGACATTTTTTGATTTCTTTTTTGGTATCTTCAGGCTCCATGTGTTTGCATATGTTCTGGAGATTCTTCAGTTGTTGATTTCCAGCTTCATTCCATTGTGGTCAGAGAAAATGCATGGTATGACCTTTATTTTTTTTGAAATTTTTTAGACTTGATTTATGGTCTAGCATATAGTCAGCATTAGGTAAAGTCCCATGAAAAAATGTGTATTCTGCAGCTGTGGGATGAAGCATTCTGTAGATATCAATTAGATACATTTGGTCAATAGTTTCAATTAGGTCTGATTTTTTGCTGTTGATTTTTTTTTTGTCTAATTGATAGGTCCACTGATGAAAGTAGGGTGTTGACGTCACCCATTATTATTGGAGCTTATGTCTCCCTTTATATCCATAAACATTGCTTTTATTTTATTTTTTTATTTTTATTTTTTGACAGGCAGAGTGGACAGTGAGAGAGAGAGACAGAGAGAAAGGTCTTCCTTTGCCGTTGGTTCACCCTCCAATGGCCGCCGCGGCCGGCGTGCTGCGGCCGGCGCACCGCGCTGATCCGATGGCAGGAGCCAGGTGCTTTTCCTGGTCTCCCATGGGGTGCAGGGCCCAAGCACCTGGGCCATCCTCTACTGCACTCCCTGGCCACAGCAGAGAGCTGGCCTGGAAGAGGGGCAACCGGGACAGAATCCGGCGCCCCGACCGGGACTAGAACCCGGTGTGCCGGCGCCGCTAGGCGGAGGATTAGCCTAGTGAGCCGCGGCGCCGGCTTAAACATTGCTTTTAAATAACCAGGTGCCCTGCAATTAGGTGCATATACATTTATAATAGTCACATCTTTCTGTTGAATTGATCCCTTAATTATTACATAGTGCCCTTCTTTGTCTCTTTTAACAGTTTTTGTGTAAAAGTCTATTTTGTCTGATATTAGGATGACTACAGCAGCTTTTTTGTTTTCTGTTAGCATGAAATAACTTTTTCCAACCTTTCACTCTCAATCTGTATGTATCTTTGTTGCTGAGATGTGGTTTTTATAGGCAGCAAATAGATAGGTTTTGTTTTTAATCCATTCAGCCAGTCTGTAACTTTTAACTGGAGAGTTGAGGCCATTTACATTCAAGGTGATTTATTGATAAGTAATAACTTGGTCCTGCCATTTTTCCATAAATATTCCTCTTGTTTACTTCGGATCTCCTTTGTACTTTTATTGGGAGATTTTCCACTTTCACCTTCTTTCATAGTGATGACCATGTTTCTGAGTTTCTCTTTGTAGTATATCCTTACGCATCTTTTGTAAGGCTGGACAAGTAGTGACAAATTCTGTCAATTTTTGTTTCTTATGGAAGATTTTTTATTTCACATTCATTCATAAATGAGAGCTTTGCAGGGCACAGTATTCTGAGTTGACAGGTTTCTTTTAAGAATTGGACTATATCTCTCCTAGCCTGTAGGGTTTCTGATGAGAAGTGAGCTGTGAGTCTGCTGGGGATACTCTGAAAGTAACCTGGCATTCTTCTCATGTGTATTTTAGAATTTTTATTTATGAATTACTGTGGAGAGTTTTACTACAATGTGTCGTGGTGAAGATCTTTTCTGGTCATATCTATTTTTTTTTTTTGACAGGCAGAGTGGACAGTGAGAGAGAGACAGAGAGAAAGGTCTTCCTTTTGCCACTGGTTCACCCTCCAATGGCCGCCGCTGCGGCCGGCGCACCGCGCTGATCCGATGGCAGGAGCCAGGAGCCAGGTGCTTTTCCTGGTCTCCCATGGGGTGCAGGGCCCAAGCACCTGGGCCATCCTCCACTGCACTCCCTGGCCACAGCAGAGAGCTGGCCTGGAAGAGGGGCAACCGGGACAGAATCCGGCGCCCCGACCGGGACTAGAACCCGGTGTGCCGGCGCCGCAAGGTGGAGGATTAGCCTATTGAGCCACGGCGCCGGCCTGGTCATATCTATTAAGAGTTCTGTGTGCTTCCTGTATTTGGACATCCCTTTCTTTCTCAAAATTAGGGAAGTTTTCTGTAGTTATTTCACTAAAAAGGCCTTCTAATCTATTCTCTCTTTCCACACCTTCAGGAACTCCTAAGACTCATATATTGGATTGTTTGATAGTATCCCACAAATCTCTGAAACTGTTTTTTAAGTTTACTAATTTCTTCTTTTTTTGGTCTGAGTGTAAAATATGCAGGAATTTGTTTTCTAACTCAGGTATTCTTTATTCTGCCTCATTGAGTCTGCTCTTAAGGCTTTCTACCATATTTTTATTTGCTCTGTTGAATTCTTCATTTCCAGTATTTCATTTTGATTTCTCTTTAAAATCTCAATTTTGTGGGAAAATTTTCATCCATGTCATGTCCGGATTTCATTAGTTCATGAATTTGCTTCTGATTACTTCTAAGTAATCCTACAATCAATTTTTTTTAATTCCATTTCTGGCATTTCATCTGTCTTTTCATCTTCACAATCTAGTATTGAAGTGTTGTGTTCTTTTGGGGGTATCATGTTCTCTTTATTATTGTTTTTTCTTGCATTTCTGCATTTATTATTAGGCATTTGTGGTGACACTTACTGGGTGTTTTTCCCCCTGGAATGACGTTTATATTGGGACTATGCCCCTGTGGCTTAGTAAAGTGTCTGTTCTTTCAGTGAATACCCAAAGGCGTGTGCTAGGAGTGGTCAGGGAGCTCTGTTCAGTGCTTCAAGGTGAGAGGGGTATCCAAGGTGACACCTAGGTTGGGTGTAGTGAATCTCTCTTCTTTTAAATCAGAGGGGAGGTTCGTTCTGCTCTGTTTGCATAGTCTCATGCTGACCTCTTCTCTGCCAAGGAGACTAATGCCTGGGCGCTAGCCCCAGTGGGTACAGTTTTTATCCTTCCTGCCACAAGAACCATACAAAGGATCCATGCAGTCCTCAGTGTGAACACAGATCCTGCAGCAATGATCTTCACCAGGAAATCAGGAAGTCCCGAACATGTACAGCCACCCATATTGACTGCCTAAAGTCCCAGCCAACCCTGTGCCCTCCCACACAGCCACAGTGTTTTCACAGTCCTGGTACACAAGGATCCCGCAGTCAGAAGCACCCAGCCCCCTGTCAATTCTCTCAGCCAGACTCAGTCATCTCCTCTTTGCCGGTTGCTGGGTTCACAGACATGAGCTGGCACACCTGTCACGTATGACCAAAATGGTGCCTCAGCTAGTTATAGGATGCTGGTGCAAGGTGGATGAGGAGACATTAACGTGACCCTGTGCCCCTGTTTTTTTTTTCCCTCTAGGTTGGCACATACACTGTCCCCCACAGGGCTCCAAGCTAGTCCCCACAGCAGGCTCTTCCCACAGCTTGATCGTCAGTGGCTTGGGCTGCTGCGGTCTGGTCTCGACTCACTCTCCAAAGCTGGTGCTGAGGCTCTCAGCTGCTGGAGTTCTGAGTTGTGCCTATCCACACTCTCCATGCAGGTCCACAGTGTCCCCCAATTCGTGTGAAATTTCCTCTGCCATTTTCTCCCTGACTCTTCCCTGAGATTGCATTCTATCCAATTTTTTTTTTAACTTTCCTCCCCTAGATTAGAGCAGTAAGTCCCCTCCCTATCTGGAACTCCATATTTCTTTTGTATTCTCCAAGGTTTAGGAAACTAAGATACACCTGTGGAACAAAACCAACTATTTTTTGTAAAACAACATGATTTTCCTTCTGTGTCAATGAGGAAGCTCTACCCCCAAGAAGAACACTATAACATGTAGACACATGTCTTGTTCCACCACAAACCAAACATTCACTTTGCTTAATCTCTCTGTTCTATCCAGGAAACATTGCTCCTAAGTTGTTGATTGTCTGCTGAACAATATAAAGCCTCTTTCAGTCTGTCTCACATTGTTAGAAATAATTAGATGGGGCCAGTGCTGTGGCATAGAAGGTAAAGCTGCTAATGTGCCTGGGAAAGCAGCAGAAGATGGCCCAAGTGCTTGAGCCCCTGCACCCACGTGGGAGACCCAGAGGAAGCTCCTGGCTCCTGGCTTCTGATCGTCCTAGCTCTAGCCACTACAACCACTTTGAGAGTGAACCAGTGGGTGCAAGATTCTCTCTCTCTCTCTCTCTCTCTTTCTCTCTCTTTCTCTCTCTTTCTCTCTCTTTCCCTGTAACTGTACCTTTAAATTCATAATTTAAAAAAATCACTAGAGAAAACCAACATGGATGTTATGTTAGCAGTGAAGCAATGAAATGCAACACAATTCAACCTGTTTCTGCTCCCGTACAAACTCTCATGTTCCTTTTAACTGCTGAGATTTCTAAAAAGATGTATTTGGATTTGGGGTATTGTTTTGATCCTGCTGATGGAAGCAATCCACCTTCCTTTTAATTCCAGGGTTGTATGCATGTCCATTTAGTGTGGCTCATTTCCTTTCCAAATGAAATGAAATTTGCATTTATATAGACCGTTAAATACAACAGGGGATACTAAAAAGCCCTGCACAGAAAAAACTACTCAGAAACTTGGAACTGAAGCTCCTGTGGCAGACATATCCATCTTAATAGTGTTAGACCACCTAACGCTACCAGCTCTGAGAACTGAATGGGTTAGGAATAGACAGGAAGATAGATAAAACAATATATAGCTCTGAAACTGAATTGCCTGGGTGTATCTGTGCCTGAATTTTGCTGCTGAAATGGGGGGAAAGCCACTATAATCCAAAAGTTGTAATTTGGAAATCTATATTTATTAAATAAAAGTTTACAAATAAATAAATATATAAATGAAAGGAAACATGTTATTTCTTTAAAATTACAATAAAGTGACTACTGAATTTGAAAAAAAAAGACCTGCATTAATTTGAAAGGCAGAGTTACAAAGTGAAAGAGAGAGAGATATCTTCCAACTGCTGATTCACTCCCCAGTTGGCAACAATGCAAGTCAGGAGCCAGGAACTCTATCTGTGTCTTCCTCACATGGTGGCAGAGGCTGAAGCACTCGGGCTATCTTTGCTGTTTTCTCAGGCACATTAACAGGGAGCTGGATCAGAAGTGGGTCAGCCAGTACTTGAACCAGTGCGAATATGGGTTGCCTGTGTCACAGGCAGCAGCTTAACCTGCTGCACCATGACAATTTCCCTAGCAATGTTATTCTTGTAATTGAAAATTGAAAGTAATTTTAATGTCCAGCAAACAAATGCTATACAGAAGTGAAAAGGAACAAACTCCTGCTACTCACAACAGCATAAATGAATAATAGTGATCAATCATACACATAAGACTCCATTTGCATCAAGTTCGAGTATAGGTAAAACTAATATATGGTATTGTGAGTTAAAATAATGGTTACCCAGCAGGGGATGAGTAGTATTGGGAAGCGGCAGGAGCAATTTGTGTAGAGCTAGAAATATTCTCTCTGCATCTGATAGGTGAGTTCACGGGGATTTGTATGTGTAAAAATTCATTGAGATGTTCACTTATGATTATACACACTACAATCATATATAAGTTTATACCTCCCCACAAAAAGAAAATAAAAATAAAAATGACTAAATACATGTATATCAAGGGTACTTCAGAAAGATCATGGTATATATTATGAAAAACTGCATGTATTTCAAAATTGCACAAAAATAAATTCATTTTTTAAAGATTTATTTAATTTATTTGAAAGACAGAGTTACAGAGAGAGGTAGAGACAGAGAGAGAGAGGTCTTCCATCCGCTGGTTCACTCCCCAGATGGCCACTCCCCAGATGGCCACAATGGCCGGAGCTGTGCTGATCCGAAGCCAGGAGCTTCCTCCGGGTCTCCCATGAGGGTGCAGGAGCCCAAGGACTTGGGCCATCTTCTACTGCTTTCCCAGGCCAAGGCAGAGAGCTGGACTGGAAGTGGAGTAGCTGGGACTCGAACCAGTGCCCACATGGGATGCCAACACCACAGGTAGCGGCTTTACCCGCTATGCCACAGTGCCGTCCCCTAAATTTATCTTTTAATTCCTTTCCCCACAAACTTTTTGAAGTATCTTGCACCTGAATCTCTGATTGTTAAATTAAGCCCATCGATAGAGGCAGGCACTTACCCTAGTGGTTCACACCCACATTTCATATCCCCTATCCAAATGCCCAGGTTTGATTCCCAGCCCCTGCTCCTGAATCCAGTTTCCTGCCAAGGCAGATCCTGGAAGACAGCAATGATAGCTCAAGTTGTTGGGTTCCTGCTACTGATGTGGGAGACCAGAATTGAAGTCTCAGTTCCCAGCTCCCTGCTTCACTCCCAAGTCAGAGCCCCTACAAAACTAACCCCAATACTGGGTTAAGGTACCATTTTCCCCACGTCCTTGACAGCATTTACTGTTTGTTGATTTCTCTTTGAGAGCCATTCTAACCAGGGTGAGATGAAACCTCACTATGGTTTTGATTCCATTTCCCTGATGGCTAGTGATCCTGAGTGATTTTTTGTGTGTGTCTTGACCATTTGCATTTCTATTTAGAAAAATGCCTTCTCAAGTCCTTTGCCCATTTCTTAACTGGACTGTCTGGGTGTTGTTGTTGTTGTTGTTGTTGTTGAGTTTCTTGAGGTCTATAAATCCTGATTATTAATCCTTTATCAGTTACATAGTTTGAAGCAACCATTCTGTTGGTTGCTTCTTCACATTCTGAGTGTTTCCTTTGCAGTACAGAAGCTTCATAGCTTAATGCAATCCCATTTTTCTATTTTTGCTTTTATTGCCTATGCCTCTGAAGTCTTTTTCCAAGAAGTCTTTGGCTATGCCAATGTTTTGCAGAAATTCCCAAATGGTCTCCTCTAGAAATTTGATGGTATCAGGTCATAGATTTAGATCCTTGAACAATTTTGAGTTGGTGTTTGTGTAAGGTGTAAGGAAGGAGTCTTGTTTCATGATTCTGCATGTGGAGATCCAATTTTCCAGCAACAGTTGTTGAAGATATTGTTCTTTCTTCAGGGATTGATTTTAGCTTGTTTGTCAAAGATTAGTTGGTTGTAAATGCATGGATGAATTTCTAGGGGTTCTATTCTGTTCCATTGGTCAGCATGTCTATTATTGTGCCAATATCAAGCTGTTTTGATTATAACTGCCACGTAGTATGGCTTGAAATCATATTGTGATACCTCTGGCTTTGTGTTTGTTGTTTAACATTGTTTTATCTGTTTGTAGTCTCTTTTGTTTCTATATGCATTTTAGCATCATTTCTTCTAGATCTGAGAAAAGTATTGTTGATATTTTGATTGGGATTGAATCTGTAAATTTCTTTAAGTAATATGGACATTTTGATTATATTAATTCTTCCAATCCATGAACTAGGAAGGTTTTTCCATTTTTGTGTCTTTATTTCTTTTAATGTTTCATAATTTTCATCATAGAGATCTTTCACCTCCTTGGTTAAACTTATTCCAAGTTATTTAATATTTCTCTAGCTATTGTGAATAAAACTGATGTTATAATTCTTTCTCAGCCATGGCATTGTTTGTGTATACAAAGGCTATTTTTGTGTTGATTTTATATCCTAGCACTTTACCAAACTCTCTTACAAGTTCCAATAGTCTCTTAGTAGAGTCTTTTGGTTCCCCTATATTTAGAATCATGTCATTTGCAAACAGATAATTTGACTTCCTTTTTCCAATTTGTATTCCTTTAATTTCTTTTTCTTGACTAAAGACCCTGGCTAAAGCTTCCAGGACTATTTTTAATAGCAACGATGAAAATGGGCATCCTTCTCTAATTCTGGATCTCAATGGCAATACTACCACTGTTTCCATATTTAATATATGATGCTAGAATAAAAAAAAAAAAAAAAACAATAAAATCCGGTCATTTGCAACAAGATGGAGGAATCTGGAAAACATCATGCTGAGTGAAATAAGCCAGTCCCAAAGGGACAAATATCATATGTTCTCCTTGATCGGTGACAACTAACCGAGCACCAAAAAGGAAACCTGTTGAAGTGAAATGGACACTATGAGAAACGATGACTTGATCAGCCCTTGTCCTGAATGTTGATGTGCAATGTAATACTTTATCCCTTTTAGTATTTTTTGTTCTACTTAATACTATTGGTTGAACTCTTTAATTAACCCACAATTATTCTTAGGTGTTTAAATTTTAACTGAAAAGTGATCCCTGTTAAATATAAGAGTGGGAATAAGAGAGGGAGGAGAAGTACAATATGGAACATGCTCAATCTGACTTGCCCCAAATGGTAGAGTTAGAAATGTGCCAGGGGATTCCAGTTCAATCCCATCAAGGTGGCATGTACCAATGCCATCTCACTAGTCCAAGTGATCAGTTTCAGTTCATAATTGATCATAATGATAAGACTAAGAACCAAAGGGATCACATAAACAAGACTAGTGTCTGCTAATACCAACTGATATAATTAAGAAGGAGAGAACGATCCAATGTGGGAAGCGGGATACACAGCAGACTCATAGAATGGCAGATGTCCTAAACAGCACTCTGGCCTCAGAATCAGCCCTTAAGGCATTCAGATCTGGCTGAAGAGCCCATGAGAGTATTTCAGGCATGGAAAGCCAAGACACTCTGGCAAAAAAAGAAGACCTAAATGAAAGATCTCTGTGAGTGATATCCCAGTGGAAAGAACAGGCCATCAAAGAAGGAGGTAGCTTTCTCTGAAGGGAGGAGAGAACTTCCACTTTGACTATGACTTTGTCTAAGTAAGATCAGAGTTGGCGAACTCAAAAGGCTTCCATAGCCTTGGCAACTCATGACAAGAGCCTAGGGTGATTACTGACGCCATAAACAAGAGTGTTAATTTGTTTAGTCAACAACAGGAGTCACTGTGCACTTACTCCCCATGTAGGATCTCTGTCCTTCATGTGTTGTACAATGTGAATTAATGCTATAACTAGTACTCAAACAGTACTTTACACCTTGTGTTTCTGTATGGGTGCAAACCATTGAAAGCTTTACTTATATGCTAAATTGATCTTCTGTATATAAAGAGAATTGAAAATGAATCTTGATGTGAATGGAATGGCAGAGGGAGTGGGAGATGGGAGATAGGAGGGTTTCAAGTGGGAGGGAAGTTATGGGGGAGAAAAAGCCACTGTTATCCATAAGCTGTAATTTGGAAATTTATATTTGTTAAATAAAAGTTAAATATATATATATATATATATATATATGTATGTATGTGTGTGTGTGTGTGTGTGTGTATGATGCTGGCTGTAGGTTTGTTATACATTGCTTTGTGTTAAGGAATGTTCCCTCCATACTCAATTTGCTTATGATTTTTATCATGAAAGTATGTTGTATTTTCTTAGATGAGATAATCATGTGATTTTTATTCTTCAGTTACTTAATGTGATGTATCACATGTATTGATTTGCATATGTTGAACCATCTCTGCATACCAGGGATAAATCTCACTTGGTCCAGGTGAATGATCTTTCTGATGTATTATTGGATTTGATTAACTAGTATTTATGAGAATTTTTACATCTATGTTTATCAGGGATATTGGGCTGTAGTTCTCATTCTTTGCTGTGTATTTTTCTGGTTTTAGAATTAAAGTGATGCTGACCTCATAGAAGGAGTTTTGAAGGATTCTCTCTCTTTCAATTGTTTTTGAATAATTTGAGAAGAATTGGAATTCGTTCTTCTTTAAAAATCTGATGGAATTCTGCAGTGAAGCCATGTGGTCCTAGGCTTTTCTTTTTTGGGAAGATCTTTATTCCTCATTCAATCTCTATCTTGTTTATTGGTCTTTTTAAGTTTTCTATGTCTTCGTGACTCAATTTTAATACATTATATGTGTTCAGGAATCTATCCATTTCTTCTGGATTTTTAAATTTGTTTACATACAGCCCTTTGTAATAATTCTTGATGATTATTTTTATTTCTGTTGTGTCTGTTGTTTCATATCCTTTTTCTTTTTTTTTTTTATTTTTATTTATTTTTTTTTGACAGGCAGAGTGGACAGTGAGAGAGAGAGACAGAGAGAGAAAGGTCTTCCTTTTTGCTGTTGGTTCACCCTCCAATGGCCGCCGCGGCCGGCGCGCTGCGGCCGGCGCACCGCGCTGATCCGATGGCAGGAGCCAGGATCCAGGTGCTTTTCCTGGTCTCCCATGGGGTGCAGGGCCCAAGCACCTGGGCCATCCTCCACTGCACTCCCGGGCCATAGCAGAGAGCTGGCCTGGAAGAGGGGCAACCGGGACAGAATCCGGCGCCCCGAGCGGGACTAGAACCCGGTGTGCCGGCGCCGCAAGGCGGAGGATTAGCCTAGTGAGCCGCGGCGCCGGCTGGAAATCTTATATTTTGAAAAATTTAGGAGAGAGGCTTGGAATTCAGCATTTTCATTTTATAAGTTCCCCATTTTTGTTTTTTACCTCTGATCTACTTAAGCAGTATATTCCTCCAACAATTTATTGCCTTTTAAGGCTGTGAATTCAGAGGGCTGACAGTAAATCTGGACAAGCTCTAATATGCCTTGTGCCAACTGTAATTTAGCTGGTCCTTTGAGAGCGCAAGTTTTTTTTTTTTATCACCATAAATATTATTCTGCTTCCAGGCGTCTCCCTGCTGACAACGTTGCCCAATTTTGAATCCCGATATCTTCATTTCAAAAGCTTGAAAATGAAACTGCGAAGGTCAGGTTTCGTTGTAATTGCAGGCTATGGTGAAAATAGACCAGGTTCCTTAGGACCGAGTTGCCACCCACCACTTGCTTTGGAGAGCACAGAGCTGGGGAAAATGTCACCGTGCGATTCAAGTGAATGACTGCACCCGGCACTTGGATCATCAGGAAATATTTGGCCATATTTCACAGTGTCTGACTTTGTCACCACACGAGGAGGGGAAGACTTTAAGGAGGACTCTGATTTAGCATACATGAACACAGTGTACTTCCTACTTCTGGGACGTCCTTTTCTCCTGCTTATATAATGAATGACTCTCAACCTTCAGCTCTTATCTCAGCTTTGCCTGGATGACCTGTTAGTACCTTGCACGTATCTGCAAAACAGGCATAATGATGGCTTCTCCCTTGGGCACTGGGAAGATTAAATGGGTTAGTGCATTCTACATACTTAAGAGTGTCTGACATGAAGTCAATGCTCCACTGTGGTTAGCTATTATTACCGCCTCTATCACAATAATAGTTATGGCTGTCTGAGCCAGGCAGTTTGCATGACTTGCTTATATTTTCTTGCTTCAGCTCCATGAAGTCAGCAACACTGTCAGTTCTATTCTACGGTGGAAGACGCTGAAGTTAGACTGGTAACTTTTTCAAGGCCACAGAGCGAATCAATGACTCATACAGACTTTGCACACACACATTCAGACTCCAGAGAGCCCATACTCATGAGTAAACTACAGAGACAGCACTGTGTGGCCAGCACTGTCACTGCCAGGCCCGTTCTCACTCTCACCACATCAGGGCAGCTTCCAGCTCCTATCATCTGCATTTTGTTGCTTGAGGTCTTGCTGTGACCCCCCAAATCCTCTTTATCACTCACATGGAAGGCAGAAGGTGCCCAGCAATCAAGAGCCTTGGAGCAGCCTTCAACGAATGGGTGCTGAGGGTTTGTGTATTAAATACCCCGTCTTCCTGTCCCTAGATGGGATAAGTTGAGGCACGTCCTCTCTTGCCCACCATGGCCGCTGATTCTCCACCCTTTACTAGTGTCCTCCTGCTCCCAGACTCACTTCTCCACTCTCCAAAATAACAGACACTCAAACCTCATCTCAGAGTCTGCTTTTCATCTGGGGGACCTACTCTAAGATAATCTGTTTCAGCAGTAGGATGTGAAAGGCACTGGAAGTGGAAAGAAACAAGAACGCGGCTAGAGTCAGACAGAAGGAAGAGGGAACGTCAGCGAGTTGTGTCCTGTGAGTACGTGGCAGAGTTTCTCGACCTTGGCACTATTAAGGTCTGGGGATGGATGATTCTTTGCTGTGGGGCTGTGCTTTGTAGAAAGTTGAATAGCAGCCGGCGCCGCGGCTCACTAGGCTAATCCTCTGCCTAGCGGCGCCGGCACACCGGGTTCTAGTCCCGGTCGGGGCGCCGGATTCTGTCCCGGTTGCCCCTCTTCCAGGCCAGCCCTCTGCTGTGGCCAGGGAGTGCAGTGGAGGATGGCCCAAGTGCTTGGGCCCTGCACCCCATGGGAGACCAGGAGAAGCACCTGGCTCCTGGCTCCTGCCATCGGATCAGCGCGGTGCGCCGGCCGCGGCGGCCATTGGAGGGTGAACCAACGGCACAGGAAGACCTTTCTCTCTGTCTCTCTCTCTCTCACTGTCCACTCTGCCTGTCAAAAAAAAAAAAAAAAAAAAAAAAAGAAAGTTGAATAGCATCTGTAGTCTTTACCCAGTAGACGCCAGTAGCAACCCCTTTGCTACCAGCTATGACAATCCGAAATATCTTCAGACGCTGCAAAGTATCTCCTTGGAGGGCAAAGTCACCCCCAATTGAGAAACACTAGGCCACAGAAATAAGACGGTTATTTTGTGTCTGAGTGACATACTGACCCAGCAGGTATTCATTCATTCCAGATGATTATAATGATATTAACATTATTGAATACCCAGGTGTAGGGCCTTCCACCTGCTGCCCTGCGTACGGTGTCTCATTTGGTCCTCACAGCACTTTATTACTTCCGTTTCACACGTAAGGAAAACAAAGTTCATGTAGATTAAGTGATTTTTCCAGTATTATAAAACAAGTGAAAAAAAGGCCCAGAAATCAAATTCAGATCTTTGAGGCTGCAAATTCATGACTCATTCATTATTCATGAATGTTTAAATGTATGAGATATTTATTAGAATCAGGCATTGATTGCATTTGGCATGAGGCATACAGAAAAGAATGGATCCAGGCCTTGCTTCGAGTAGCACATCACCCAGTACAGTACTATCCAAGAGTATTCAATACTTCTGTGAAGGTGAGAATGGTTTACTATATGCCCAGTATGGTAGACACTAGCTCATACTGCTCTTGGACTATTCGAGGGGTAGCCAAGGAGAACAATGTGACTGTGAAGGGTGGGAGGAAACAAAGTCAGAGGGCTGCTGGCCACCAGGCTACATAGGACTGACTTTATTTGAGTGTGATGGGAACCCCTTGGGAAGTTTAAAGCAAGGAAGTAATGTGAACTGATTGGTGTTCCAAAGGAGTAGAAGCAAGGAAGCAAAGGAACACGCAGAGTTAGTTGTTCCATAAGGGCTAGTCATTACAAGAGGTGAGACATGGTTGCAATTAAGACATATTTTGCAGTTAAAACCAGTAAGATTTCCTAATACTTTTGATGGGCGATACCTCTAAAAAATTTGGCTGGAGCAGGCACATAAAGCCTTCTATGTCCAGCTTCCCCTCCCTCTCCCCTCATATCTGGCCTCATTTACTGATCTTTGTTTCCGTGCGTTGTTCTCCAGTCATGATGTGAAGCTAGACAACATGTGCTGTTTCCTTGTGTTTTGCCATGTGTATGTGTTCTTAACCTGTTTCTCTTTCTGGAAACTCCTGCCCTCTTCTTGAACAGGCTGACTCCTGTCCATCCTCCAAGAGTCAATTCCAGTGCTAGTCCTGCCAGAATTGTTCCCTGAGATTCTCACGCACATTTCCTTGTCCTTTTGTTGAATTCTGTGCCAAGATCTATCGTTCCACTTAACATTGTGTTCATGTGTCTGTAAATCCCTGGAGATGAGAAGGTGCCTAAGACCTGGAGCTGTGCCTTATTCATCTCAGAAAAAATATTTTTTCTTGGTTCCCCCTAAATTAGACACTGAGATAAAGACCTGGCCTAGGTGATGCCAGGAACCACAGATGACAGGTGAGAACAGTGGGCCAGGGAAGAAAAGCGCTATCTATGGTTTGGATATGGTCTGAGTGCCTCCAAGGTTCATGTGTTGAAATTTAATCTCCATTGTGAAGTATTAAGAGGGTAGAAACTTGGGACTGGTGCTGTGGCGCAGTGGGTTAATGCCCTGGCCTGAAGCGCCGACATCCCATATGGGCGCCAGTTCGAGACCTGGCTGTTCCACTTCTGATCCCGCTCTCTGCTGTGGCCTGGGAAAGCAGAAGATGGCTCAAGTCCTTGGGCCCTTGTACTCGTGTGGGAGACCCAGAAGAAGCTCCTGGCTCCTGGCTTTGGATCGGCACAGCTCTGGCCGCTGCGGCCAATTGGGGAGTGAACCAGCGGATGGAAGACCTCTCTCTCTCTCTGCCTCTCCTCTCTCTGTAACTCTGACTTTCAAATGAATAAATCAATCTTTTTTTTAAAAAAGAAACTTAATCCGGCAGGCGCCGCGTCTCACTAGGCTAACCTTGCGGCGCCGGCACACCGGGTTCTAGTCCCGGTCGGGGCGCCGGATTCTGTCCCGGTTGCCCCTCTTCCAGGCCAGCTCTCTGCTGTGGCCAGGGAGTGCAGTGGAGGATGGCCCAAGTGCTTGGGCCCTGCACCCCATGGGAGACCAGGAGAAGCACCTGGCTCCTGGCTCCTGCCATCACATCAGCACGGTGTGCTGGCCGCAGCGTGCCGGCCGCAGCGGCCATTGGAGGGTGAACCAACGGCACAGGAAGACCTTCTCTCTGTCTCTCTCTCTCACTGTCCACTCTGCCTGTCAAAAAAAAAAAAAAGAAAGAAACTTAATCCAACCATGGTGTTCAGATGTAGGGTCTTTCTGAATGGTAAGGATTAGATCAGGAATTTAGGTGGCGCCTCAGTGGTTGAACTTTGATGGTTCCATTAGCATAGGGAGAAATACACAGACACATACACACTGCACTCCTGTCTCTTGCCATGCCGTGCCCTGGGCCCACTTAGGACCCTGCCAGTAACAACGTCACCACCAGATGGGGCTCCTAGACCTTGAACTTCCATAATCATGAGTCAAAAACTCTTTTCACTATCAAGTAGCCAGCCTCAGGGATCTTGTTCTCGAAATGCAAAAGGGACTAATATAAAAGGAAAGCCAATAAGGGGACTCACGGAGGTGGTACTGCTTGTGGGGAACGACAGCTCAGTCCTGTTGAGATCCTGAGTAATTATGTGTAAAGCAACTCGGAATTGCCCTTCCTGAAGCTGGAAAGCTGGGATATCCGTCTCCCTGCCTCCCTGCCTTCGGTGGTTAAGGGATACTTCTGCACATGTGGAGACTGGTAGCTTTTGGTGCCAAACCCAGGGGATGAAGGTATTTCTATGGTTCTGGAGACGGTCTTTAGCCAGGGAAGGAAGGGGGACGTCAGGTGCTTCCTGTGGGAGGGAGCTACGGAGGATTCAGAAGTGGGCTGGACTCACACGGGAGGGGGTACCACCAGCACCTCCTTACATAACCCTAAAGTGTAACTTGGTGCCTGGTAAAAAATTGTGGCTCAAGATTTTTTTTTTTTTTTTGCATCCAAACAAAGAAAATAAAATTGCTCTAAGTGTAGGGGGTTAACCTGAAAAATTAATTACCTTTTTGACATTGTGTTCTAAATTTCAAAAACCTTAAAAAAGTCTTATAACACAGATTATCCCACAGTCTGAAAAGTGTAATGCATCCATTTAGGAAAATTCTCTTTCTTCCTTATTCATTGCCCTTAAAAATAACGACTTCACTTTATAAACATTACATGCTATAATTTCGGTAGGTGCAGTGATTTTTATGGGGACAGCGCTTCACTTCATTTCTGTTGGACTTAGGTAGTTAACATGAGGACCTTGGCTGCTTACCAGATAATAGTTTCACATAGGTTTCTCAGGACTAGAAATTAGAAACGTTTCCAAGGTAACTAAAAATTAAGGTGTTCTGCTCTCCAGTGTATCAGGAGTTGAAAATGGAATTCTATCTATCTTAGTTTTAGCTGATGTCTCAAAGGCTGTTAATAAAAAAAAAAAACAATTTAGATACCCTCATATTCTTTATAAAAATTTGTTATACAAGTTTCATGCATTTTGTATATATAGCTTTAGCAACGTAGTGTTACTTCCCACCCATGTTCCAACCCTTATTCCTCCTCCATCTCCCATTCCTACTCTTCATATTTACAGAGATCTATTTTCAGTTTACTTAACGATCATAAGGCTAACCATATGTTAAATAAAAGAGAACAACAAATAGCATGAAGGAAAAAAAAAAACTGTTTCTCAACACAAGAGAAAAGGGCTGTAAACAATACCAAATCTTAGAATGTCAATTTCACTTCAACACATTACATTTTAGGTACTCTTAGTCATCCCTGATCAGGGAAAACATGATATTTGTCTTTTTGGGGATTGGCTTATTTCACTAAGTATAAGTTTCCAGTTCCATCCATTTTGCTGCAAACGACAGGATGGATTTGACATTGTGAATTGTGCTGCAATGACCATGGGGTACAGATAACTTTTTCATATGTTGATTTTTTGTTTTTGATTTGGATAAGTTCCCAGGAGTGGGATGGCTGGATCATAGGGTGGGTCTATATTCAGATTTCTGAGGTATCGCCATATTGTCATCCACAGTGGCTGTACCAGTCCACATTCCCACCAACAGTGGATTAGGGTACCTTTCCCCCCACATCCTTACCAGCAGTTGTTGTTTGTTGATTTCTATATGAGAGCCATTCTAACTGCAGTGAGGTGAAACTTCACTGTGGTTTTGATTTGCATTTCTCTGATGGCTAGTGATCCTGTGCATTTTTTTCTATTGTCTGTTGGCCATTTGGATTTTTTCTTTTGAAAAATGCCTGTTCAAGTCCTTTGCCCATTTCTTTAACTGGATTGCTTTCTTTGTTGTTGTTGTTGAGTTTCTTGAGCTCTTTATAGATTCTGTATATTAACACTTTATTAATTGCATAGTTTGCAAATATTTTCTCCCATTCTGTCGGTTGCCTCTTCATTTTGTGAGTGTTTCTTTTGCAGTACAGAAGCTTCCCAATTTGATCTAATCCCATTTGTCAATTTTGGCTTCGATGGCCTGTGCCTCTGGGGTCTTTCCAAGAACTCTTTTCCTAAGCCATTATCTTGCAGGGTTTCCCCAATGTTCTCTAATAATTTGGTTTTATAAGGTCATTGATTCAGGTCTTTAATCCATTTTGAATGGATTTTGTGTAAGATGTAAGGTATTTCTGCATGTGGAAATACAGTTTTCCCAGCAGCATTTGTTGAAGAGACTGTCCTTGTTCCAGGGATTGGTTTTAGCTCCTTTGTCAAAGATAAGTTGGTTGCAGATGAATAGATTGATTTTGAAGTTTCTTTTCTGTTTTGTTGTTCTATACATGTATTTTTTGCTAGTACTAGGCTGTTTTAATTATGACTGCCCTGTAGTATGTCTTGAAATCTGGTATTGTGATGCCTCTGGCTTTGATCTTGTATAAGATTGCTTTAGCTATTTGGGGTCTCTGTGTTTCCGTATGAATTTTAGCATTGTTTTCAATTAGGTCTGAGAAGAATGTTATTGGTATTTTGATTGGTATCACACTGAATCTAAATTTTTGGTAGTATAGACATTTTGATGATATTGATTCTTTCAATACTTGAACATGTAAGCATTTTCCATTTCATTGTATCTTCTATTTAGAAAATTAAAACACAGTGTGCTCAAAACCAACAACTAAAGAATCTCAAGAACATATGCAAATACATCGAGACTGAACAACATGCTCCTAAATGAACAGTGAGTCATAAAAGAAATCAAAAGAGAAATAAAAAAATTTCTGGAAACAAATGAAGATGACAAGAACTCATATCAAAACTTACGGGATACTGCAAAAGCAGTGTTAAGAGGGAAGTTTATAGGTATTAGTGCCTACATCAAGAAAACTTGAGTTACCAAATAAAGGAGCTGTCAATGCATCTCAAGTACCTGGAAAAACAACAACAAACCAAACCCAAAATTTGTAGGAGGAAAGAAATAATTAAAATTAAGGAAAAAATAAGCAAAATTGAAACAAAAAATACAAAAGATCAATAAATGAAGATTTGGTTTTTTGAAAAGATAAATAATATAGACACCATTGGCCCAACTGACCAAAAAAGAGGGAGAAGCACTAAATCAACAAAATCAGAGATGAAAAAGGAAATGCAACAACAAATATTGCAGGAATAAAAGAATAATCAGAAGTTTTTACAAAGAACTGTATGCCAACAAATTGGGAAACCTAGAAGTAATGGATAGATTCCTGGACATATACAACCTACCTAAACTGAATCATGAAGACACAGAACACCTAAACAGACTAATAACCAAGATGGATATTGAATCAGTAATACAGACCCTCCCAACAAAGAAAAGCCCAGGTCCCGACAACTTCACTACTGAGTTATACTAGATGTTTAAAAAAGAACTAACTCCAATTATTCTCAAGGTATTCAAAACAATCAAAGTGGAGGGACTCCTCACAAACTCCTTCTTTGATGCCTGCATCCAACTTAATGCCTAAGCCAGAAAAAGACACCATAGAGAAAGAGAACTATAGAAAAATATCCCTGATGAACATAGATGCAAAAGTCCTCAACAAAATAATAGCCAGTTGAATCCAACAGCAATCAGAAAGATCATTCACCCGGACCAAGTAGGATTTATCCCTGGTATGCAGAGATGGTTCAACATCTGAAAATCAATACATGTGATAAACCACATTAACAAACTAAAGACTGAAAACCACATGATTATCTCAATAGATGCAAAGAAAGCTTTTGACAAAATTCAACACCTTTTTATGATGAAAAACTTAAGCAAACTTAGCATAGAAGGAATATTCCTCAACATAATGAAATCAATTTATAACAAACCCACAGCCAGAATACTATTGAATAGGGAAAAATTGGAGGCATGCCCATTAAGATCTGGAACCAGACAAGGATGCCCACTTTCACCATTGCTATTTCATATAGTGCTGGAAGTTTTAGCCAGAGCCATCAGGCAAGAAGAAGAAATCAGAGGGATACAAATAGGAAGGAAGAAGTCAAACTACCCCTATTTGCTGATGACATGATTCTATATATAGGGAACCCCAAAGATTCCATGAAGAGACTATTGGAACTCATAAAAGTTTGGTAAAGTAGTAGGATATAAAGTCTACACGCAAAAATCCATAGCCTTTGTTTACACAGACAATACCATAGCTTAGAAAGACCTTCTAGGATAAATTCCATTCATAATAGTTACAAAAAAATTTAAAAAGCTTGGAATAAACTTAACCAAGAATGTCAAAGATGTCTATGGTGAAAATTATAAAACATTAAAGAAAGAAATAGAATACATAAAAAAGTGGAAAAAAATCTTCCATGTCCATGGATTAGAAGAATCAACATGTTAAAAATGTCCACACTACCAAAAGCAATTTATAGATTCAGTGTGATCCCAATTAAAATACCAACAACATTCTTCTCAGATATAGAAAAAATGATGCTAAAATCCATATGGCAACACAAGAGACCCCACGTAGCTGAAGCAATCATAAACAATAAAAACAAAGCTAGAAGAATCACAATACCAGACCTCAAGACAAACTAAAGGGCAGTTATAATCAAAACAGCCTGGTACTGGCACAAAAACAGATATGTAGACCAATGGAACGGAATATAAACCCTAGATATTAGTCCACACATCAACGATCAACTTATCTTTGACAAACTTTTGCTTTTTAGCAAAAATCAACCCCTGGAGCCAAGACAGTCTCTTCAACAAATGGTGCTGGGAAAACTGGGTTTCCGCATACAGAAGCATAAAACAAGACCCCCTACCTCACACCTTACACAAAAATCCACTCAGAATGGATCAGAGACTGAAATCTATCATGTGATACCATCAAATTACTAGAGAACATTGGGGAAACCCTGTAAGACATTGGCATAGGGAAAGACATTCTGGAAAATAACCCAGAAGCACAGGTGATCAAAGCCAAAACTAACAAGTGGTCTTACATAACATTGAGAAGCTTCCACACTGCAAAAGAAACACTTAGCAAAGTGAAGAGACAGCTGACAGAGTGGGGAAAATATTTGCAAACTATGAAAATGACAAAGGATTAACTTCCAGAATCTATAAAGAGCTCAAGAAACCAAACAGCCACCAAATAAACAACCTAGTCAAGACACGGGCAAGGGAGCCGAACAGCACAATGAAGTTTCACCTCATCTCAGTTATGATGGCTTTCATACAGATATCAACAAACAACAAATGCTGGTGAGGATGTGGGGAGAAGGGTCTCTTAATCCATCATTGGTGGGAATGTAAAATGGTCCAGCCACTGCGGAATACAGTATGCGGCTACCTCGGAAAGCTGAAGCTCCTCTATGAGCCAGCCAGCCATCCCACTCCTGGGAACCTACCCAGATCAAAAATAAATCAGCATGTGAAAGGGTTATCTGTACCCCCATGTTTATTTCAGCTCAATTTACAACAGCTAAGATATGGAATCAACTCAGAAGTCCGTCAACTGAGGACTAGATAAAGAAATTATGGGGTGTGTGTGTGTGTATGTTAATGGATTCCATGGGAGACATAGACTCCAATACAATAGTAATGGAGGCTTTCAGTACTCTACTTTCAGCAATGGACGGATCAATCAGAAAATCAGCAAGGAAAGAAAAGGGATAATTGACACTGTAGCCCAAATGCACCTAACTGATATCTACAGAACTTTTCATCGTACAGTTGCAGAACATATACCCTTCTCACCAGTGCATGGAACTTTTTCTAGGATAGACCACATGATATACCATAAAGTAAGTCTCAGCAAATTTAATTTTTTATTTATTTATTTATTTTATTTTTTGACAGGCAGAGTGGACAGTGAGAGAGAGAGACAGAGAGAAAGGTCTTCCTTTGCCGTTGGTTCACCCTCCAATGGCCGCCACGGCTGGCGCACCATGCTGATCCGATGGCAGGAGCCAGGAGCCAGGTGCTTCTCCTGGTCTCCCATGGGGTGCAGGGCCCAAGCACTTGGGCCATCCTCCACTGCACTCCCTGGCCACAGCAGAGAGCTGGCCTGGAAGAGGGGCAACCGGGACAGAATCCGGCGCCCCGACCGGGACTAGAACCTGGTGTGCCAGCGCCGCTAGGCGGAGGATTAGCCTAGTGAGCCGCGGCGCCGGCCAAGTCTCAGCAAATTTAAAAAGATCGAAATCATACCATGCATCTTCTCTGACAATGGAATGAAGGTGGAAATCAACACCTCAAGGATCTCTAGAGCGTATGCAAACACGTGGAGACTGAACCGCACGCTCCTGAATGAACAGTGGGTCATACAAGAAATCAAAACATTTCTGGAAATTAATGAAGACAAAAATACAGTATATCAAAACTTATGACAGGGGTCAGTACTGTGGCGCAGCAGGTTCAAGACCCAGCCTGCAGTGCTAGCATCCCACATGGGCACCTGTTCTAGTCCTGGCTGTTCCATTTCTAATCCAGCTCCCTGATGATGAACCTGGGAAAGCACCAGAGATGACCCAAGTCCTTGGACCCCTGCACCCACGTGGGATACCCAATAGAAGCTCCTAGCTTCTGGCTTCAGATTGGCTCAGCTCTGGCCATTGTGTACATCTGGGGAGTGAATCAGCAGATGGAAGATCTATGTCTCTGCTTATCTCTGTAGCTCTGTCTTTCAAATAAATAAAATGCATCTTTAAAACAAAACTTATGGGATACAGCAAAATCAGTGTTAAGAGGGATGTTTATACCAGTTGGTGCCTACATCAAGAAGTTGGAAATGCACCAAATAAATGAGCTATGAATGCATCTCAAGGACCTAGAAAAACAACAATAAACCAAACCCCAAATTTGTAGTAGAAAAAAAATAATTAAATTTAGAGAATAAACAAAATTGAAACAAAATACAATATGTAAGATCAAAGAAACAAAGAGCTGTTTTTTTTTTTAAATAAACAAAATTGACAGACCACTGGTCAACTAACCAAAAAAAAAGGGGGGGGGGCAGGGAGGAAGACCCACAGCCATAAAATTAGTGATGAAAAAGGAGAGGTAACATCAAATACCACAGAAGTAAAAAGAATCATCAGAAATTACAACAAAGAGCTATAATGCCAACAAATTGGGAAACATAGAACAAATGGATAGATTCCTGGATACATACAACCTACCTAAATTGAACCCTGAAGACACAGAAAACTTAACAGACCCGTAACTAAGACAGAAATTGAATAAGTAATAAAGACCCTCCCAGCAAGGAAAAGCCCAGGACTGGATGGCTTCACTCCTGAATCCTACCAGGCATTTAAAGAACCAACTCCAATTCTCAAGCTAGTCAAAACAATAAAAAGGAAGGGAATCCTCCAAAACTCCTATGAAAACAGCATCACCTTAATTATTCAACCTGAAAAAGATACAAGAGAGAAAGAAAACTACAGACCAATTTCTCTGATGAACATAGACACAAAAATCCGCAACCAAATACTAGCCAATCAAATTCAACAACACATCAGAAAGATCATTCACCTGGACCAAGTGGTATTTATCCCTGGTATGCAGGGATGGTTCAACATTCACAAATCAATCAATATGATACATCACATCAACAAATTGAAGAACAAAAATCATATGATGATTTCAATACATGCAGAGAAAGCATTTGAGGACGGCGCTGCAGCTCAATAGGCTAATCCTCCGCCTGCAGCGCCGGCACACCGGGTTCTAGTCCCGGTCGGGGCGCCAGATTCTGTCCCGGTTGCCCCTCTTCCAGTCCAGCTCTCTGCTGTGGCCAGGGAGTGCAGTGGAGGATGGCCCAGGTGCTTGGGCCCTGCACCCCATGGGAGACCAGGAGGAAGCACCTGGCT
Organism: Oryctolagus cuniculus; assembly: GCF_964237555.1. Classification (NCBI taxonomy): domain Eukaryota; kingdom Metazoa; phylum Chordata; class Mammalia; order Lagomorpha; family Leporidae; genus Oryctolagus; species Oryctolagus cuniculus. The sequence continues at coordinate 348,181 of NC_091453.1, read as the reverse complement.
CCTGCCATCGGATCAGTGTGGTGCACCGGCTGCAGCATGCCAGGTGCGGCGGCCACTGGAGGGTGAACCAATGGAAAAGGAAGACCTTTCTCTCTCTGTCTCTCTCACTGTCCACTCTGCCTGTCCAAAAAAAAAAAAAGAGAGAGAAAGAGAGAGAGAAAGCATTTGATAAGATACAACACCATTTCATGATGAAAACTCTAAGCGAATTGGGTTTAGAAGGAACATTCATCAATACAATCAAGGCAATTTGTGACAAGCCCACAGCCAGAGTCCTATTGAATGGGGAAGAGTTGGAAGAATTCCCGCTGAGATCTGGTACCAGACAGGGATGCCAACTCTTACCACTGCTATTCAATATAGTCCTGTAAGTTTTAGCCAGAGCCATTAGGCAAGAAAAAGAAATCAAATGGATACAAGTTGGGAAGGAGGAAGTCAAACTACCACTATTTGAAGATGACATGATTGTCTATATTGGGGATCCAAAAGACTCCACTAACAGGTTATTGGAACTCATAAAAGAGTTCAGTAAAGTGGCAGAATATAAAATCTGTGCACAAAAGAACAATAGCTTTTGTATACACAGACAATGCCTTGACTGAGAAAGAACTTCTAAAATCTATTTCATTCACAATACATAAAAAAAAAATCAAATACCTTGGAATAAATTTAACCAAGGACATCAAAGATTTCTGTGATGGGAATTATAAAACATTAAAGAAAGAAACATAAGACACAAAAAATGGAAAAATCTTCCATTTTCATGGATTGGAAGAATCAATATCATCAAAATGTCCATACTATGGAAAGCAAGTTACAGATTCAATGTGATACCGATCAAAATACCAAGGACTTTCTTCTCTGATATAGAAAAGACAATGCTGAAATTTATAAGGAAACACAGGAAAACCTGAATAGCTAAAGCAATCTTATATAACAAAAGCAAAACCAGAAGCATCACAATACTAGATTTCAAGATATACTACAGAGAAGTTATAATCAAAACAACCTGGTACTGGTACAGAAACAGATGGGTAGACCAATGGAACAGAATATAAATGCCAGAAATCAACCCATGTGTCTACAACCAAGTTATTTTTGACAAAGGAACTAAAATTAATCCCTGGAGCAAGAACAATCTCTTCAACAAATGGTGCTGGGAAAACTGGATCTGCACATGCAGAAGTATGAAGCAAGACCCCTACCTCACACCTTACACAAAAATCCACTCAGCATGGATTAAAGACCTAAATCTATGACCTGATTCCATCAAATTATTAGAGAACATTGGGGAAACCCTGCAAGACATTGGCACAGGGAAAGGCATCTTGGAAAAGACCCCAAAAGTACAAGCAATCAAAGCCAAAACTAACAAGTAGGATTACATTCAAAATTGAAAAGCTTCTGCACTACAAAAGAAACACTCAGAAAAGTAAAGAGACAACCAACAGAATGGGAGAAATTATTTTCAAATTGTGTAACTAGGGGCTGGTGCTGTGGCACCGTGGGTTAACGCCCTGGCCTGAAACGCTGGCATCCCATAAGGGCACCAGTTTGATACCTGGCTGTTCTACTTCTGATCCAGCGCTCTGCTATGGCCTGGGAAAGCAACAGAAGATGGCCCAAGTCCTTGGGTTCCTGCACCCGTGCGGGAGACCCAGAAGAAGCTCCTGGCTCCTGGCTTCGGATCAGCACAGCTCCAGCCATTGTGGCCAACTGGGGAGTGAACCATTGGATGAAAGACCTCTCTCTCTCTCTGCCTCTCCTCTCTCTGTGTAAGTCTTTCAAATAAATAAATAAATAACAATCTTTAGAAAAAAGTAATTCATTTAAAAGTTGTGTAACTGATAAAGGAATAATATCAATTATCTACAAAGAGCTCAAGAAACTCAACAACAACAAAACAAACAGCCCAGCTAAGAAATGGGCTGAGGACTTAAATAGGCATTTTTCAAAAGAGGAAATCCAAATGGCCAACAGACACATGAAAGAAATTTCAGGATCACTAGATGTCAGGGAAATGCAAATCAAAACCACAATGGGGTTTCTCCTTACCCCCGTTAGAATGGCTTTCATACAGAAATTGACAAATGACAAATGCTGATGAGGATATGGTGGAAAATGTACCCTAATTCACTCTTGGTAGGAATGTAAACTGGTGTAGCCACTGTGGAAGACAGTGTGGAGATACCTCAGAAATCTGAATATAGACCCACCCTATGAGTCAACCATCCCACTCTTGGGAATTTACCCAAGGAAAATGAAATCAGCATATGAAGGAGTTACCTGTACCCTCATGTTTATTGAAGCTCAGTTCACAATAGCTGAGATATGGAGTCATCCCAATTGTCTGTCAACTGAAGACTGGGTAAAGAAATCATGGGATATGTACACCATGCAATCCTACACAGCACTAAAAACTTCAAATACTGTCACTAGCATCAAAGTGGATGAATCTGGAAAATATCATACTTAGTGAAATAAGCCAGTCCTAAAAGGACAAATACCATATGTTCTCCTTGATCTGTGATAACTAACAGAGCACCGAAAAGATAATCCATAGACGTGAAATTGACACTTTGAGATGTGCTGACTTTGAATAGCCTTTGTCTCTACGTTTTTTTGTACTATTTGTTGAAATGTTTACTTAGTATGGAGTTAAACTTATGTGTGTAAAGTTAATTGAAAATATATCTCAGTAGAGAATAAGAATGGGAATAGGAGAGGGAGGAGGAAGAATGGAAATGCATGAAGTATACCTTAAATAAAAGGAATCTGGGACAAAAAAGAAAATCATACGTCATGTTCTCAATTTCATTGAAAGTGCTGGAAAGAACTCTGCCCCCAGGTGGGACAGTAGCAGTGTGGGGTGAGAAGGGACACTTAAAATTGTTTTCTGTTGTGTTGCAGGGTCCTACTTATTCAATATAAGCGTTACTCCAGTTGAATTGAATTCGAATTCAGGTATACCTTACCCTTTATTGCGGAGGAAATAGCTGAATCCTGGAGAGAATTAGAATTGTATAGAATGGGGCCGGCGCCGCGGCTCACTAGGCTAATCCTCCGCCTAGCGGCGCCGGCACACCGGGTTCTAGTCCCGGTCGGGGCGCCGGATTCTGTCCCGGTTGCCCCTCTTCCAGGCCAGCCCTCTGCTGTGGCCAGGGAGTGCAGTGGAGGATGGCCCAGGTGCTTGGGCCCTGCACCCCATGGGAGACCAGGAAAAGCACCTGGCTCCTGGCTCCTGCCATCGGATCAGCGCGGTGCACCGGCCGCAGCGCGCCGGCCGCGGCGGCCATTGGAGGGTGAACCAACGGCAAAAGGAAGACCTTTCTCTCTCTGTCTTTCTCTCTCACTATCCACTCTGCCTGTAAAAAAAAAAAAAAAAAAAAAAAAAAAAAAAAAAAAAAGAATTGTATAGAATGATTTTCGGACCCTCCTCGTGCAGTGCTTGTTCAAGTCCCGACTGCTCCACTTCTGATTCAGCTCCCTGCTAATGCTGTTGGGAGAGCAGCAGAAGACAGCTCAGGTCCTTGGGCCCCTGCACCCATGTGGGGGACCCGGGAGAAGCTCCTGGCTCCTGGAAGAAGCTTCTGCCCAGCCCAGCCCCAGCCATTGTGGCCATCTGGGGGAGTGAACCAGTGGATGAAAGAGCTCTCTCTGTACTTCTGCCTTTCAAATTAATTAATTAATCTTAAAAGTAACAGAAATGCAGAATCTTAGGCCCCACTGCAGAATACTAGCCATATTAAATCACTCTTGTGGTAGGGCTCCGCAATCTGCATTTTTTTCAAGCTTCCTAAAGTTTGCCGATCACTGTTTTAAAGTTATGTCTCTCTACCCTGCTTGTGCACTAGACTCACTTAAGGGGAGATATTAAACAGTGTATTTGTCGGCCGGCGCCACGGCTCACTAGGCTAATCCTCCGCCTAGTGGCGCCGGCACACCGGGTTCTAGTCCTGGTTGCCCCTCTTCCAGGCCAGCCCTCTGCTGTGGCCAGGGAGTGCAGTGGAGGATGGCCCAGGTGCTTGGGCCCTGCACCCCATGGGAGACCAGGAGAAGCACCTGGCTCCTGCCATCAGATCAGCGCAGCGCGCCAGCCGCGGCGGCCATTGGAGGGTGAACCAACGGCAAAGGAAGACCTTTCTCTCTGTCTCTCTCTCTCACTGTCCACTCTGCCTGTCAAAAAAAAAAAATTAAAAAAAAAAAAAAGAGATTCCACAGTGGAGGATTCATGGTAGTCTCCTAATTTGTGGGAGGGAAGAAGGCTACACTCTCGAATGTTTCCTTGCTCTTGGGAGTGAGGAGAGAAGAGGGGGCACCATTTGCCCCGAAATGGGGCTGGCTCATGGTAGACCTCCTATTTGGGACTCTGGGAAGAAATCTCACAAGCTGCTTCAACAGGCACATAGTACTCATAGAATGTTCCAGAAGATAAATTAGGTTTATTGGCTTTCTTTATTTCTATGTCTTATAGGGAGCTAAGCTCCTCAGTGTTGTGTCTTGGGCCCTCTAGGTGTATCTTACTCCTGTATTGTTCCTCCACCATTTTCCGGAAAACGGTGTTAGGACGTGGAAATTCACAATAGACAAGACAGTTCTGGACGTAATGACCATCTGAGATGGTTTTGAAATGTAGATTCCCAGGCTTCAAGTTAGATTTCCTGGATCAGCCTGAGAGACGGGAAGAACCCAGGAATCTGGCTTTAAAATCCTTCAAATGATTCTGCTGCTGTGACCTCCAGCCACGTTGTGGGAAACTCTGATCTATTATTTTCCAAGCGTTATGCTGGCTTGAAGAAAAAATGAAATCTCTAGGTGCATTTCAAATCTAATTTCTCAGCTATCCATGGTTATGAAAGCCAGGGATCTCTCTCATTACACTTCCAGCTAGGGTCATTTCCTTTGAAGATTCTAGCTCCCTGGTGCCTGGAGGTTAAGTCAGAACATTTCTCCTCACTTGCTTTTGTAATTGCGGGGAAGAGCTACTGTGCTTGGTTTTTTTTGGGTTTTTTTGTTTGTTTGTTTGTTTGTTTTTGTTTTTGTTTTTAATTTTTTAATTTTTTTTAAATTTATTTAATGAGCATAAATTTCCAAAGTACAGCTTCCGGACCACAATAGCCTCCTCCCCGCCCGTGTCTTCCCTCCCATCCACAACGCTCCCCTCTCCCACTCCCTCTCCCCTTCCCCTTCACATCAGAATTAATTTTCAATTATCTTTATATACAGAAGATCAATCTAGCGTATGTTAAGTAAAGATTACCACATTTTTATGCTTGGTTTTGCAACCTCTTCTCCATACCCTGGAGGCATGCCATCTCCGCGGTGGGCCCAGTACTTTCTCTCTGTGACATGCTTTGAGAGGCGGTAACGTCTATAAAGTGCTTCATGAGCTATTTGGACCTGAGGCGTTGCATAAAGAGGTGATGCAAATAGAATAGGATGCAGGCAGGTGGTGAAAAATGTCCTCTCTGCAGCTTTTCCATGCCCAAGCCTAGGGAGGGACTTGAGTGCAGATCTTCTGGGAAGAGTTTGCAGAGAAAGGCTTAGCTGTTAAAAAAGAGGAAGGTTGATAACACCAACTGGGAACACCTGCATACTGAAGGGAGCGTCATGGGATGAGGTGGGTCAAGATGTTAGACGTTAAATTCTGAGTAGACAGTTCTTTCCACGGAGGGTACAGCTCGACTATCATGTACTGAACACCTACTATAGAGCACATAATGAACGGAGCACCTGCCCAGGTATGTCTTCTTATTCCGTTTTTTATCACAATTTCACACGGACAGGCTTTTTAAAATGCCCGTACCACAGGGAGGGGAACTGAGGCTTGGAGAAACACGATGAATTTCTCCCTATCATGACCAACAAATGACACTGGAATTCAGTAGCAGCTTTCCAACCATATTCTTGCCGCTCTACAGCTCTGTGATGATCATTACGTAGGAGGGGAGTGGAAAAAGGCAGAGGCGGAGGCAGAGGCAGAGGGAGAGAGGAAGGAGGAGGGGGAGGGAGGGGGAGGGAGGGGGAGGGGGAGAGGGAGAGGGAGAGGGAGAGGGAGGGGGAGGGGGAGAGGGAGGGGGAGGGGGAGGGGGAGAGGGAGAGGGAGGGAGAGAGGAAGGAGGAGGGGGAGGGAGGGGGAGGGAGAGGGAGAAGGAGAGGGAGAGGGAGGGGGAGGGGGAGAGGGAGGGGGAGGGGGAGGGGGAGAGGGAGAGAGAGGAAGAGACATACAAATGAGGCTGTCACCAACACAAATCCCTTTCTGGCTTAACTGTGTGCCAAGTTTTGGGATATTCTTCACATTACCTAACCACCACTTTTTCTATGTTGTGCTTGGAAACTATTTTCATGACTCCTGAAACAAACGTATGATTTTGAAAACAAGTAGACGGGGACAGGATTCTGAAAATAACCCAATATATTTTTTTGTTTCTCCATGAGTGAGTCATCAGTTTTATGGACAAGGGAAGAGTGGAAGGAATCAAAGATCATCCACAAAAATGGAGGAAACTAGGGAGAAATACTCCTCTCCACTGGGACAGGAAGTTCTTCAGGTTCTGAAAAAAAAATCAAAGGAAAGAGAGGTTAAGGATTGGTCAGCGTGACCTTACTTGTTTCCATGCTAATGGAGAAGATGCGTTAGTAAAAAAAAACCCACATAGCTTTAAAGGTGGTGCCCTGAAAGGGGGTGGCTCATGACCTACGTCCTTTTATGGGACTCCGGGAAGAAACCTCACAGAAGTAGCCTTATAGGCACGCAGTACTCACAGAATGTTCTAGAAGATAACATAGTTTTTATTGAGTTAATCTTTTAAAAGTCTGTCATGGCTTTCTGATGGAACTGCTTTAAACATCTTTCAATGTGGTTTTGCTAATACAAGAGTTTTCCTCATCAACTGTATTTTGGAAACCTACAGGGTTTTGATTTTTTACTCTAGTAGATTTTTGCTCTAGTGGACTAACACAGTGAGTCAAACTTCATGAAAGGTCAAAAAAAAAAAAGTGACATCTTCTCTGTATGTGGAAACGTGATTCCTTATACGCCAAGGGGGTAGAATTGGTTTCCCACTGTCTGCTACCATTGCTAATGGTAGAGCACGGATGTGAGCCAGGCCGTTAACACTTCATGTTCACGGTACCGACACCCAGATTTGGGGCAGACAGAGGTGGCAGTGCTTTTTTGTACTTGAATGCATCTCACAATACATGGCCTTACTTTTAGGAAATGGTATAGAATATTGCAATTGTTGAAGGTATTGAAGACTGACAATGATTCCAGGATGTCTGGAGAAGCCTGGTTTTCAGGATGGTGGTTCCTTGAGGTCATTACTACGCCGTGGCTCTCAGCTTTGGTTGCTTGGCAGATCGATGGCAAGGATGGCTCAGTTTGCTCTGGCTTCTAGTATTGATACTGTTTAGAAGTATCCTCTCTCATTGGCTCTGGGCTCGTCCACACAACTTGCTTTGGTTAGGTTAGGACAGTGACGTACTATGCAGAGGAGACTGAGACAGCCCCCCCCCCCCCGCCCCAGCTCCTAGTTATCCTGGCAGCAAACTACAGCCATATACGTGAGCCCCAGCCAAGGTCAGTCAGCTACCCCAACCAAAATCCATGACTCACCAAATCATGAGCTTAGTAAGTAGTTGGGGCTTGAAGCCACTACACGCATATGGTAACTTGTTATTTAATCAAACTACTACAGATTCCAGGAATATGGTTTCCTTAGCCTACTCATGAGTGTTTGCAGTTGGGGCAAACTTGATCTCATGAATGACATTAATAAAACAACGCAAATTTATTTTTTGGTATTGTAAATACCCCCGTTTTTATAGAAGATACTTTAAAAATTTATTTTTTTGAAAGAGTTACAGAGAAAGAGAGAGAGAGGGAGGGAGGGAGTGGGAGAGGGAGGGAGGGAGGGAGAGAAAGAGAGAGAGACTGAGAGACAGAGAGATCATCCATCTGCTGGTTCACTCCCCAGATGGCTGCAGCAGCCAGGGCTGGGCCAGGCCATGACCAGGAGCCAAGAGCTTCTTTTGGGTCTCCTACATGGGTGCAGGTGCCCAAGCACTTGGGCTATCTTCTACTGCTTTTGCCAGGCTATAGCAGGGAGCTGGGTTGGAAGTGGAGCAGTTAGGACTTGAACCGGCACCCTTATGGGATGCCTGCATCACAGATGGCAGCTTTACCTCCTATGCCACCACGGCGGCTGCAGAAGATACTTTTAAATTTTTATTTATTTTCAGTTTATTTGAAAGGCAGGGAGAGGGAGGAGGGAGATGGGGAGAGAGAGAATGAGGGAGAAAAAGGGAAAGGGAGCAAGGAGAGGGGAAAGGAGAGAGGGAAAGGGGAGAGATAGAGAGATCTTACATCTGTTAGTTCACTCCCTAAATGCTTACAACAGCCAGGGCTGGGCCAGGCTGAAGCCAGGGGCCAGGAACTCAGTCTGGGCCTCCCACATGGATAGCAGGAACATGATAAAAAGCCAGGATGATTTCAGTACATTTTATCCTTTATGAGAGTTTTCACAGGAAGCCAAATTACACTCAAAAGGCTGCCTAGAGAGCAAAAAAAAAAAATCTATCTAAGGGAAATTATTGATTGGTCTCAGTTCTAAGTTGCTACATTCAAGTCTACCCTTCTAGTAGACTTAGAAAGGAGATAGACAAACACACACACACACACACACAGAAACAGAGAGAGAGAGAGCGCCACAACGCATTATGTCCAAGAGTGATCGGAGCCTAGCCTGGAGTCATGAATGCAGATCCTTCCAACTTGGAACCATCTTTCCTAGAATCCATGAAAGCTTTATCAAATATGCCTTTCCAAACCGTATCCAGGTTACTTTGCAAGCATTGAAGGCATTGCAAAACAGCTTTCACGTTAGGTTGCTTCTATCTACGGCATCTTATGTCTACCTCATATGTATCGCGACATTATCCGAGCAATGGATTGGGTTGAGATGGGCACTTCCTGGAGAGCAGTCAAGAGGCCACTTCAGCGGTTGAGAAAAGGGATTAGTGATTAAGATGAAACTGTGGCTGTGAAGATGGAGGAAAATACACGGTGTCGCGGGAAAGGATGCTGATGATGTCAATGACTTAGACAATGCTGTTGGCCACAGGGAAAAAAGATGGACTCAATAGAGTTTCCAGGAAGGGCAGACAAGACTGGATAGAGGTGGAAGGAAAAGGAAGAGTCAAGATGATTCAAGGGTGAAGCCTAGTTTTAAGCTTGAAAATTTTGGTGGTATTACTTGCCATAGAAGGTAGGTGTCTTTATCTTTTTTTTGTTTTGTTTTGCAGAAAAAGAACAGGGGCTTAAGGTGTTATTTCATTAGGATGACTTGGGCACAGTTCCGGCACCACTAAGCCCTCAGTAAATGTTAGGTTCTGTTTGCATTGCCTAGCCACACAGCTAGCTTGTCTGGCTCCAAAGTCTATATTTCTTGTTAGGTCCTGGGTGAGGCCAATATTGCTGGTCCATAAACAATTTTTTTTTTCGTAGCAGGGACTGGAACACTTAAAGGAACAAAAGATTATTACAAACAAATAATGAGAATCTTGTCACTTTGGCTCTAGGAACAGAAGTGGGGTGTGAAGCCCTGTTAGAGTAAGAGACTAGGACACCTATGGTAGGTTCACAGCAGTTAGCTTTCATTTTGTGTATGCAAAGCCACAGATTTTAAACTTTTTGATGGAATTCCAATATTCAGATATGAGATATGAGTTCACCTCAGCTTGCTTGGAAGAAACATTAGAATAGTTTTCTTTGGAACAAGATGTAGCAGAATCTGTCTGGGCATGCCAACAGAGACCTAGGGCAGCTTTGCTTAGAATGCCCTTGAAACGCCAGTTACTCAAGCACATTTCACATTCTTTAATGCAAAAAGACGCACCCTCTTTAAGAAGCTGTCTCCAGTAGCTGACAGAACATAAAGAGCTAAAGAAGCTATAGCAGGCTGTCAGAAAATAGTCAACTACATTAGTACAGGATCAGTTCGCTTGCTCAACAATTTAACCTAGGATGCTGTTGACAGATTTCTTTTTTTTTTTTTTTTTTTTTTTTTGACAGGCAGAGTGGACAGTGAGAGAGAGAGACAGAGAGAAAGGTCTTCCTTTGCCGTTGGTTCACCCTCCAATGGCCGCCGCTGCAGCCGGCGCAGCGCGCTGATCCGATGGCAGGAGCCAGGAGCCAGGTGCTTCTCCTGGTCTCCCATGGGGTGCAGGGCCCAAGCACCTGGGCCATCCTCCACTGCACTCCCTGGCCACAGCAGAGGGCTGGCCTGGAAGAGGGGCAACCGGGACAGAATCCGGCGCCCCGACCGGGACTAGAACCCGGTGTGCCGGCGCCGCTAGGCGGAGGATTAGCCTAGTGAGCCGCGGCGCCGGCCAGACAGATTTCTTAAGCAGCTCGATCAAATTGCATGCAACATGACAGCATTTTTAAGTACTAAGCCTACATTTTTGTCAAAGACAAACATTTTAAATGGATTTCTCTGGGGGGTGTCAAGGTGTTAAATAGCTTTCATGGGCTGTCAGAGGAATCATAGTGAGTTCACATCACAAGTGATTTTGATCAGTGAACTTTAGGGCTGGGAAGAATTTCCGACCCATAGAAGTTACTGAGTCTTAAAAAAAGCTATTATTAGTCATTGATTACACCTATGAAAAAAGTGCTTATTTTGGTTTACTTAGATAATGCTGCGATTGGTGGAAATGATAAACATTAGAAGTGTTAACACCCTGTGAATGCATTGGATTTAAGAGAATAAACTTTTTTTAAACTTCAAAAAAAAAAAAAAAAGAAGTTATTGAGTCGCAGAACTTGTAGAAACCGAGCAAATCCTTTCATTATGGGAAACATTAACTCAGAAAGGGGGAATGAGTTGCCGTAAGTCATACAACTAGTGAGTGACTGTTCATAATATGGCTTCTTATTACTACTGATTGTGCAAAATACTCCTGTTGTGATACACTAAGGATTGGTGTTTTGTAAGGTTCGTATTTCTCCTGGAGTGGTGTATTAAATAACTTGGGTAAAAAATGAGGCCCCCACAACTCAGAGGGAAGCTCTGACTTTCTTTTGTCCTTGACAGATAAAATGAGGTTTAGAAGCATTCCATATTCCACAAATAGGAGACTTCTGGCATTATTTGAATCCAATGAAGCACTTTTTTCTGGAAGTTAATATGAGCTAAAAAAAATATTCATGGGAAAGATGGGAAGATGGTCTTTGCTTGATAAGAACTCCTGCCTGAGGGTTCCTTAGGGATGACAAATGGGAGTTACACACATTAACGATGCAGCGAAAATGTTTAGTTTCTCTACATTGGATTTTGTCTTTTTTAGTTCTTTATTTCTTTCCTCAGTCTTGTAATAAAATTTCTAAAGAAAAACATCGAGACCTCCTTTAGATGGACTTAAAGGAAGAAGGGTATTGATTCGTGTCTAGGCTACAACAGCCAGGACCCTCACTTGCAGGATAAAAGGGCAGCACCCAGCAGGGCACTCAAGGCCATTAATGATCTGGCTCCTGCCCTTCCAGGACCCACCTACTGTTTAGCCATGGGGAATCCTATTTCTTTTCAAAATACGTCTTCCCTTTCCCTAACTGTGTGTCTTTGTGCTTACTCTTCAATCTGCTTGGAATATCCAAGGTCCCCACTCCCCTTCTACCTGTGGAACACTGGTTCATCCAATTAGATCAGCTCAGCATCTCCCCCTCTGTGAGGGCCTTTGTGCTATGTACAGCCCTCCTCTCTTACCCTCAGCACAGGGTCTTATAATTACTCATTTACATGTATGTCTCTGTACACGAATAGGAAAGCTGAAATACCTGGGCGGCTGCAGGACAAACACCTCTGTTCTGACCTCGCCCCTGAGGGTCTAACGATCCAGGGTGGGGTTAGCACGTAGGCACTTGTGACGAAACACCTTAGGGATTTTCACGTGCAGGCAGCCCTGAGAAATAGTATGATCAGAATATTTTCTCTTGGCAGCGACCATGCTTATTCGTCTTTTTCGTTCTTTCTAGGGAGTGAAGCCAGTCAAAGGAGGCTCTCAGTACGTGTGTGTTGGCTTTGTTGAATGGTCTGTGGTCTCAGGGTGGGTTTAAGTCTGGTGGGGGAAGATAAGTATGTAAGTATCTGATTAAGATCGAAATACAGCTATTAAAAACAACAAACCTACAGTGAAGCTGCCTAGAAAATCACTTCTTTGCCACTAAAGGAGGGCAGAAGTAGGAGCAGGGAATGTATAGGTTTGTCGTTGGGGTGCTGTCCTGGTAGGTAACAAAGAACAATGAAAATATGAGTGAATGGAAGAGCTACTGGGGGGACTTCAGAACATTGGTGGAAATGTAACTAGGCTGGCGCCGCGGCTCACTAGGCTAATCCTCCGCCTAGCGGCGCCGGCTCACCGGGTTCTAGTCCCGGTCGGGGCACCGGATTCTGTCCCGGTTGCCCCTCTTCCAGGCCACCTCTCTGCTGTGGCCCGGGAGTGCAGTGGAGGATGGCCCAAGTGTTGGGCCCTGCACCCCATGGGAGACCAGGAGAAGCACCTGGCTCCTGCCATCGGATCAGCGCGGTGCGCCGGCCGCGGCGGCCATTGGAGGGTGAGCCAACGGCAAAGGAAGACCTTTCTCTCTGTCTCTCTCTCTCACTGTCCACTCTGCCTGTCAAAAAATAAAAAATAAAATAAAATAAAGGAAATGTAACTAAAAGATAAGTTTATTTTGATGCCAAAAATTGATATCCAGGTGGATTTTTCATAATACACATTTCCATGAACTCTTTTTTCCCACTATATATGTTCTTTACGTTTGCACAAAATTCAAAATAACCCAGCAGGCCTTTTAGTCTTTGTCCTAAGTAAAGCACTAAAGGATTCTCTGTGTGTTCATGAATTCTAGGGGATTCCAGTGACTTGATGCCTGTATTGGTAACTAGCATTATTCTCACAGAAACATTTCATACAAGATGGTGATAGTAGCACCTAATAGAATATCCTCATATGCATAGATTTCAAAAAAATTTCTGCATCAAAATAAACATATTTTAATTTCATTCTTCCATGACATTTTTGATGTATCCTGATATACTGGCTGGGTTCAACTCCTAACTCATGTAATTAGCTCTATGATATAGTTTAAGTTGCTTGACCCATCTGTCCTCATTTTTCCTGCATGCAAAATGGGATGTGATGTTAACACTGGCAAACTGGTTTCCTAGGGTTAGTATGATAAGTCAATAAGTTAATATACAAAAGGCACTTAGGCCAATGTCCAGTGCCTAATAAACTCTCAAAAAACGTTACTCTTTTTGGTTATTAGTTGCGTACGTCGGGGCTTTGCTGGAGCAGAAAGCTTATGGAGTTAGCAGCCAGTCACCTAAAAGGCCTTCAATATTGACTAGAACAGTATCAGCATCAAGGTAGATAAATGCAGCCTTATTGTTGTCCTGTGTTCTCTATATTTGTCCAGCATCCTTGGTCTCATGTTTTAGAAGGAGTTGCTGCCTTCATCTTTAAAGTATAAGTGAAAAAGTGTTTGGGAGGTGCCTTGGGGCATTGTGTCCATTCAACTGGAGAATGACCAATGATGGCGTTCGGATTTTCAAAAGGAAGCCTCAAGCGCGTCATTTAAGCACGATTGGTTTGGGGCTTTTGCCTCAGAATACCGTCACTTCCCTACAGTCCTGCTGGGAGCCATTTCTGCTTTCAAGATTTATATATGCACACGCACACATATACATATATATGTGTACTATATATAATTTTAACTCTACCAATTGTGTTTTTTTACGTTTTAGCATTTATTTAGAGAGTGAGAGAAATACACAGGAAGGAGGGGCTTTATAAAAGGGAGAAGGGGGCTCAGAAATGTAACCCGGGAGTTGCACACCAGCCTTTTCCAGGGAGGACACATCAATTATTTTTATTAGAGAAATCTGAGAGCAAAGCACATATTTCTGTTAAAGTTGTTTCCTTCAAAAATGATACTGATTGTTGATTCACAGAAAATATATTTCATGATGGCTTTCCTGGCATTCTGTGACTTTGCAGAAGCATTAACATTTGGTCACCATTTGTTGTTTCTGTCATAGACGATGGCCATCAACTGCATGCCAGACAGAAATCAGCTTTCTGGGTTCAATCTAATTTCCATTTGGCAAGCCTGTCTTCATAGGAAGACACATGATTTCATACATTTAAGATTTTAGCCTAGAGGCTGGCAAACTCTGGCTCACTTGTTTTTGTAAATAAAATTTTATAAGATGCAGATATAATCCTTATTTGCGTTGTGTATGGCTGCTTTTGAGGTCCAGCGGCAGAGCTGACTGGTTGTGACAGAGACTGAGTGGCTGGCACAGCCTAAAACATTTGTCCCCTGACCCTTTTCAGATAGGTTGCTGGTCTTTGTCTGAACCCATTTACAGCTGTTACTTACTAAGAACTTCAATAAGGCATTTCTGTAGGGACTGGCTGGTGTTTGAAGGTGAGGAATGCTGCAGACATGCTATGTCAACTCGGCCTCTACTGGTGAGCCCTGTGCATTCCCCGTGAATTCCCTGTGTCGCCGCTGCTGCTGGAGTACTCAACATTCTCACCAGCACTTGCTGGAACCTCTGCAACGGCTTTCCAAATAGGCTTCCGGTGGTTCTCGTCTCCAGGCCACCTGCAGCAGTGCCGTCAGTATTGCCCACTGCGTTGGTTCCTGTCTGAAGCCCCTCCTCAGTGAGCCCCCTACTCCCTCCGGAGCTAATGTGGGCCTTAGCATGGAATTCAAGTCTCCTCGAGATTGGCCCCCAATTTGCCTTTCTATTCGGTCTTAGCCATCCTGGCTTCCCACTGTTTCAAGCCCATCGTTGTATTTTTATTCCTGCCTTCCCCATTTGGATATGGGAAATAGTCTTTTTTTTTTTTTTTTTTTTTGACAGGCAGAGTGGACAGTGAGAGAGAGAGACAGAGAGAAAGGTCTTCCTTTGCCGTTGGTTCACCCTCCAATGGCCGCCGCTGCAGCCGGCGCACCGCGCTGATCCGATGGCAGGAGCCAGAATCCAGGTGCTTTTCCTGGTCTCCCATGGGGTGCAGGGCCCAAGCACCTGGGCCATCCTCCACTGCACTCCCGGGCCACAGCAGAGAGCTGGCCTGGAAGAGGGGCAACCGGGACAGAATCTGGCGCCCCGACCGGGACTAGAACCCGGTGTGCCGGCGCCGCAAGGCGGAGGATTAGCCTAGTGAGCCGCGGCGCCAGCTCTATGGGAAATAGTCTTCCTCATTCACTCAGCTTTAAAACACAGTTCAAACATCATGTCCGACATGAATTATTTCCCTCACAATCTTCCCACATATATGTCAGAGGTGTCATATATATGACATTACCTCTCCAGTATTGCATTGTAGCAAGTAACAAGTGTTTGTGTCTTTTTTCGCAGACTCAGAATGCCTCATCTTTCAATTTCAAGTATTTGTACAAACTTGGCATTCAATAAATGTTTATTTTTGGTTATCAACTAGAAGCGATCTTTTTTAGGCTCAAAATTGTCTTTGTATTTTCAGATAATTTAAAGTTGATTCGCAGATTTCATTTAAACTTTTGAGAAAAGAAACATTAGAGAAGTCAGTGTTTCAGGGATGGATGGGTTAAAATGCGTATGGAGACCTGTTGCCAAATAGTTAGTATGATTAACCTGGTGTGTGCTTTATGCCACCCCGATCCTGGTGTTCTTGGCACACCTTGGCTGACCTTGAGGACTTCTTTTTTATTATTATTATTTGACTGGTAGAGTTAGAGAGAGAGAGAGAGAGAGAGAGAGAGAGAGAAGGTCTTCCTTCCATTGGTTCACCCACAAAGGGCTGCTATGGCCGGAGCTATGCTGATCCGAAGCCAGGAGCCAGGAGCTTCCTCCTGATCTCCCATGGAAAATGCACACTGTAGAAAAACTATGCATGGATTCCAAAAATGTTTTACACCAAAAGCAACTCATAGTTTAAGTCCATTTTTCCATGAACACTTTGAGGTACCGGCATTCACTCCGGTCCCAAGGCATGGCACTAGAGCAGCCTGCACTCCCCCTGCAGGGAGCTGGATGACTACGGGTGTGCTGATGACATCTGGGTGACCCCGTCTCCGGCGCACAAAGCAGAATCTGAACAAACAGGTCACATCTCACACGTTATACCCACAGCAGCTCCAGCCTCTGGGGGCTGAGCTGTCTTACAATGTTGCCCCCTCTTCTAACTCAGCCCTCTTGTTCTGCCCTCCAGAGTAGGGCACCATGTCCGTGACGACTAGGAAATGAGAACTGCGAACTCATCTCTCATTTCTTTAACAGCCACTTGAGAGACCGAAGGCTGTAATTAGTGTTGTTAAACCGCTTTATCTTGCTTAAGAAGACAGATTTTAGCAATGATGGGAAGTAATTCTTTTGTGGACACATCCTACTAACTACTACAACATGATGATCTCAAATTAATTGACTCAAAAGAACAAATTCCCAGCGCAAGCATATGCAGCGTGTTTGTCATTTTTCAGTATCTAACGAGATAACTATGACTTTTCCCTAATTCCTAAAGCTGAACGCACAACATATCCTTGAGAAGATATGCAATGTATCCACGGATACCTGTTTTCCTTTTCTTAACCTCTGTGGATAAATAATAGGAAACGCTATCATAACAGCATTTAGAATAAGAGATAATAAGTAGCAGGAATTTCCGTGGGAGGCGCATTGTGTCAGGCACTTAATCTCGTGTTATCTCAATTTTCAAGATTATTTCATGAATAATTAATTGCTATTATGTCTATTTTGCAGGTTAAGAAACTGAAATATGAGAGGTTTTGAAAGACTAACATTTTATAGTATTTGATTTCTTGCCCATGTCACCCGCAGCTTTGAATATACCTTATTTAATTACAAAGAATGCTTTTTAAAAATCTGTACAGATCTTAGAAACAGTGTAGCTCTTTTTTATATTGCCTACCTATTAATATATTATTACTGTTATTATGCATTTTAATTTTTTTGTCATTAAATTTTCAAACTAAAAAAAAAAAAGAAACAATGTAGCATAGTAAGGGAAGGAATATAGTCTTCGGAACCAGACAATGCTGATTTAAAATATTTGCTTTTCCCTTGACTAACTCCACGACCTTGGGGAAAACTACTGAAATGAGCCAAGCACCAGTTGATTAAACTATAAATGGGGTTCCTATGACAACTCTCACAATACGCAAGTCTTTGTGTGTGCGTATTTTACTTCTCTTGAGTACATACTTAGGAGATTTTTCTTTGGTAAAATGTCTATTCAAATCTTCTGACCATGTTTCAATTGAATTATGTGTCTCATTACATCGGAAGAGTTCTTTGGAAATTCTGAATAAAAATCTGAAATTGTTTTACAAGAACTGTGAATTTTCCAACATAAAGTTCACCCCACTGTATGAGACACTTAGTAAATATTTTTTTTAATTTTCTTTTTTTTTTTTTTTTTTTTTTGACAGGCAGAGTGGACAGTGAGAGAGAGAGAGACAGAGAGAAAGGTCTTCCTTTGCCGTTGGTTCACCCTCCAATGGCCGCCGCGGCCGGCGCACCGCGCTGATCCGATGGCAGGAGCCAGGTGCTTCTCCTGGTCTCCCATGGGGTGCAGGGCCCAAGCACCTGGGCCATCCTCCACTGCACTCCCGGGCCACAGCAGAGAGCTGGCCTGGAAGAGGGGCAACCGGGACAGAATCCGGCACCCCGACCGGGACTAGAACCCGGTGTGCTGGCGCCACAGGCGGAGGATTAGCCTAGTGAGCCGCGGCGCCGGCCGCCACATGACATTTTTAAATACAGAAACTTTTCTTTCGATAACTAGCATTATTGCAATTGTTAGATTGTCTTCACTGCCAGATTTAGAATGCCTGGAAGACAGTATTGTGCTATGGCTTTCTAACCATTCCATTTCATTTCAACCTGTACTTCACATAAAAAGATATTTACGAGATATTTCACATTATTTTTTGAATGTGTCTGTTTTGCAATTTTAGCCCATCAGTCTTGATCACTGGGGTGGGCACTGTGGTGTAGCGGGTAAAGCCACTACCTGCAATGCCAGCATCTCATATGGGTGCCGGTTCATGCCTGGCTGCACCACTTTTGATCCAGCTCCCTGCTAATGGCAGCAGATGTCTTAAGTGCTTTGGATTCTGCCCCTCAAGCGGGAGATCGGGATGAAGCTCCTGGCTCTTGGCTTTGGCCTGGCTTAGTCCTCGCCATGGCGGCCATCTGGGCAGTGAACTAGAAGATGGAAGATTCTCTCTCTCTCTCTCTCTCTGTCTCTCCCCTCTCTACCTCTGACTTTCAGATAAATAAATAAATCTTAAACTTTTTTTTATTATCCACATTGCAAATGTTTAACAGGCACATGCAGCTAGCAGATACTGGGTGGGACAGCACAATTTTCAATGTTCCATTTTCTGTTTTCTCATAGCACGTCACACATATCTCAATTATAGCAAGCAAGATAGATCACATTACAAATTGTTCACATGTATATTTCTTATGACCATTTCTAGGGTAAGGATTTTTTTTTTTTTTTGAATTTTTGACAGGCAGAGTGGACAGTGAGAGAGAGACAGAGAGAAAGGTCTTCCTTCCTTCACCGCGCTGATCCGATGGCAGGAGCCAGGTGCTTCTCCTGGTCTCCCATGGGGTGCAGGGCCCAAGCACCTGGGCCATCCTCCACTGCACTCCCTGGCCACAGCAGAGGGCTGGCCTGGAAGAGGGGCAACCGGGACAGAACCCAGCGCCCCGACTGGGACTAGAACCCGGTGTGCCGGCGCCGCAAGGCGGAGGATTAGCCTAGTGAGCCGCGGCGCCGGCCTAGGGTAAGGATTTTATCTTGTGTTTGAATCCCCATTACCATATAATAAATGCTCAATAATAATCATAAAATAGAATATCACAGCTGTCATCATGGAGTAGCTACGAAGTGCCTGGGACTTTATATTTCATTTACTCATTACTAAATGTTCATTGGCCAGGAGTTACTCACTGTGTATACTGGAGACTGAGAAAACTGAAGGAACTTAACTGAAATGGCAGAAGCGGGGCTGGAACGTTCTGGCCCTAAGCTTGGAAAGTCATTCTCGTCGTCGCATGTGGGTTGCATCTCAGCTTTATTTCTGCTTAACTGACCTTTGGCATCTCATTAAATTCCTTGAGCCCGTGTGTGAACTGAAGGAACTGTGATAGCTAGTATTTGTGAGCTCGTTGAGTTAGGATGCCGTCATTTTAATTTCTTGCATGTAGTCGAGTTCATTTTTCTTTACATCTAAGCTGTTTGCTAAAATATAAAATATCTCCAAAGGCATACTTATGCCATTTGGTTTCCTTGAAACACTGACTATAATTCACCTGATTTTAGCATAATAAATATGACTAAAAATTAAATGTTTACATATTGAATTATATGTATTTTATCTATCATGTATTTAAAAAGGTTGTTTTAGCATTAATTAATGTTTCTATTGGATTCCACTGCTTTAACACTGTTGTCCTCATTTAAATGATTTGAAGACTTTTAATAAACTCTGTGAGGATAAACCTAATTTCAACAGAGAAAGCTTTCATTTTTCCCATGACTATTCTCTCTCTGATATCCCAATCATCCTTCCACTAGCTAACATTTATTAACAAGGCTCTGGGAAACTAAAAGAAACCTTTACATCCATGTAAAATCAGGCGGAGATATCAACTTCCTCTTTGGAATAGGGTATCTCAAAATCTCTTCTAGCTTTAATGTGATATGAATTTTCCCTGCAGATCACATAATAATGACTTCGTATCAGGGCCAGCACTGTGGCGTAGTGGGTAAAGCCACCATCTACAGCACGGGCATCTCCTAGGGGCGCCAGTTCGAGTCCCGGCTGCTGCACGTACGATCCAGCTCCCTGTTAATGGTCTGGCAAAAGCAGCAGCAGATGGTCCAAGTGCTTGAGCCGCTGCCACCCACTTGGGAGCCCCAGAAGAATCTCCTGATTCCTGGCTTCTGGCTTCAGCCCGGCTCAGCCCTGGTTGTCGGATCCATCTGGAGAGTGAATCTGTGGATGGAAGATTCTCTGTCTCTCTCTCTCTCTCTCTCTCTCTGTCCCCCTCTCCTTCTCCCTGTCTTTCCCTCCCTCCCTCTCTGTAAGTCTGATTTTCAAATAAATAAATAAATAAATAACTTTACATATTGCAGGTTTTCTCAAAGTAGAACTCATAGGTAGTTAATGGTAGGGACTATTTTTGAAACTTTATAGTTCTACAATAGTGTGGCACACTGTAGTCTGTGGGTCAAACCAGAGTGATGCCAGTGGTTTTAAAAGAAGTTTTATTGGCACACAGCTATGTCCAATTCTTTATATATTGTCGATAGTTGTTTCAGGGGGTAGGAAAAGCTGAAAATATCATCTGGGTCTTTACAAAAAGTATTTGTGGAACCCTGTTTACAGCACATTGATTTGGTCTGCTAAATCCCTGTGGGAACAGCCTCTACAGTGAGAAACATGAAGATTCAGAAGTGACTTATTTCCTGGAAGGAGTTCATGAAAAACTTGGTTGGAATCCAAGTCCGGCAAAATTTGAGAAGAAGGAGACTGTTACCCCTGGACTTGTGTTGCTAGATGATAAAGTCCTGCTAGCTGAGATGTTGCAGTGGTTTGGAAGGGCTCAATTCTAGGATTTTCGACTTCTCATTTCTGTGGTCTTAGGTAAGTTGTTTTTTTTTTTAACCTGACTCCTTGTCTTAAATTATAATAGATGGCCGGCGCCGTGGCTCAATAGGCTAATCCTCCGCCTAGCGGCGCCGGCACACCGGGTTCTAGTCCCGGTCGGGGCGCCGGATTCTGTCCCGGTTGCCCCTCTTCCAGGCCAGCTCTCTGCTGTGGCCCGGGAGTGCAGTGGAGGATGGCCCAGGTGCTTGGGCCCTGCACCCCATGGGAGACCAGGAGAAGCACCTGGCTCCTGGCTCCTGCCATCGGATCAGCGTGGTGCGCCGGCCGCGGCGGCCATGGGAGGGTGAACCAACGGCAAAGGAAGACCTTTCTCTCTGTCTCTCTGTCTCACTGTCCACTCTGCCTGTCAAAAATAAAAAAAAAAAAATTATAATAGATGGCTGCTAATAGTACATACCGTCTGGGTGTATAAGAAGCTTAAATGAACTAATGCATAGGAGTTAGAGCATGGCACTCAAAGAACACCAGCCATTACCAGGTAGCTTTGCAAAGGAACCAAAGCATAGCAGGAAAATACTTTCTTCATGAAGTCACTCTACACGTCAACTCAGAGGATGAGCTAAAGCAGTCTCACCAAGGCTATGTGCGTCTTCCTCGTCATGAAGCATTGGGGTGACATCACACAAGAAAAATCTAAATTTATATGAGAAAAAATTAATGTTTGGCAGAGACTCTATTATCAAAACATGTTCTGATGATACTCTGGCTGTTAGCACCAGCAGGAAGTCATACAAACCGAAGCAAAGCAGCGAATTTGGACATTGTTTTCTGACACGCTATAGTAGAGTGTATGCTTTCCGACAGACACCAAGCATCTGAGATTCTAGGAAAGGCATACATCGAGCCGGCGCCGCGGCTCACTAGGCTAATCCTCCGCCTTGCGGCGCCGGCACACCGGGTTCTAGTCCCGGTCGGGGCGCCGGATTCTGTCCCGGTTGCCCCTCTTCCAGGCCAGCCCTCTGCTGTGGCCAGGGAGTGCAGTGGAGGATGGCCCAGGTGCTTGGGCCCTGCACCCCATGGGAGACCAGGAGAAGCACCTGGCTCCTGGCTCCTGCCATTGGATCAGCGCGGTGCACCGGCCGCAGGCCGCGGCGGCCATTGGAGGGTGACCAACGGCAAAGGAAGACCTTTCTCTCTCTCTCAGTGTCCACTCTGCCTGTCAAAAAAAAAAAAAAGGCATACATCATCTTCTGGAACACAATGAAACTGTAACACATGAGGGGAAGCATTACTGCTTCCTGTAAGTATCGCCAGTGCTAATACTGCCTGGGCTATACTAGTCTGACTTTCAACTGCCAGCACGTGGGGTCTCTCAGGGCTCTCTGGCCACTGAAGCTTCTCTGTCCATCCGTGTACAGGAGGCCAGGCATGCCAGAGAGTTACTATCCTCGGGGAGCAGCCCTCAACCAAGGTCTACTGGAAATTGGTAGACAGATAACCTGGTTCTCTCACTCTTCAGTTGTGATATTTCTTTTCTTTTTACAGGTAAATAATTTATTGCACTCACTTAAGTAATTCTCTAAAAGCAGTCACACTATCATAGTAATTGTCATTTTTCTTTACCTATTGTATTCAATACAAAACAGCAAAATAGTTTGAAAATCTTCACATTAGTAATCTCATGGGTCATCCTAATTATACGTATTAAAAAAGTTTAAAAAAAAAAAAAGACTCTCAGTGAGACAGAGGGGGCGGAATATGAATCTTCCATCCACTGGTTCACCCCTCAAATGGCTATATCAGCCAGGGTTGGGCCAAGCTGGAGCCAGGATCTTGGAACTCTGAGACCCCCACACGAGTGGCAGGGGCTAAGCACCTGGGGCCATTTCCAGCTGCGTTTCCCAGTTGCGTTAACAGGGAGCTGGACTGGAAGTAGAGCAGCTGGGACTTGAACAAGTGCCACAGAGCAGGCCCCTTGTTATTTTTTTTAATAAAAAAATTTATTTGAGGGTAGGAGAGATGGTGAGAGGGAGGAGGAGAGATAGAGATAGCCATCTGCTGATTTCTTTTAAAAATGCCCTCAATGGGCCGGCGCCGTGGCTCAATAGGCTAATCCTCCACCTAGCGGCGCCGGCACACCGGGTTCTAGTCCCGGTCGTGGCGCCGGATTCTGTCCCGGTTGCCCCTCTTCCAGGCCAGCTCTCTGCTATGGCCAGGGAGTGCAGTGGAGGATGGCCCAGGTGCTTGGGCCCTGCACCCCATGGGAGACCAGGAAAAGCACCTGGCTCCTGGCTCCTGCCATCGGATCAGCGCGGTGCGCCGGCTGCAGCGGCGGCCATTGGAGGGTGAACCAACGGCAAAGGAAGACCTTTCTCTCTGTCTCTCTCTCACTGTCCACTCTGCCTGTCAAAAAAAAAAAAATGCCCTCAATGGGTGGGGCTGTGCTGAGCTGAAATTGGGAGCAGGGAACTCAGTCTAGGGATCTGACTACTTGAGCCACCACCTGCAGCCTCTCAGATTTCACATTAGCAGGAAAAAATCGGAAGTGCAGCCAGTACTCTGATATGGACTGCAGGCATCCCAGGCAGTCTTAACCACTGTTCCAAATGCCAACCTCCTCACCCTTGAGTCATTGATTAAATAGTTGCACAGCACAGGGCAAGACTGTAAGGGCTTAATCAGCTGCTAGGCACGTGGGAGATAAAAGAGACATAGGAAGTCCGGCCAGCCAAAATGAAGGGATGTCACCCAATACATTGGTCATTCAGTTGAGACCCTAGAAAGGCCATGCCTTGGGGAAAGCCATGACACGGTGGCAAAAACAACCTAAATGAAAGATCCTGGTGAACAAGACCCCAGCAGAAGGATCAGGCCATCAAGGAGGGAGGCACCTTTCTCCGAAGGGAGGAAGGAACCTCCACTGTGATACGGCCTTGACTAGACAAGTTCAGAGTCGGTGAACTCAAGGGGCTTCCACAGCCTGGACAGCTCATGGCAAGAGTCTCGGGTGATTGCTGACGTCATAAATAAGAGTGCCAATTGTTAAATCAACAACGGGAGTCACTGGGTTCATGCTTCCCACGTAGGATCTCTGTCCTTAATGTGTTTTACTATGAAACTTAAAGACAACACTACAGGTAGAACAATACCCTGTACCTTGTGTGGCTGTGTGAGTGCAGCCTGTTGAAATCCCTGCTTAGTGTATACTAAGTTGATCTTCTGTATATGAAGGTGATTGCAAATGAAACTCGATGAAGGGCGGGATGGGAGAGGGAGTGGGAGAGAGGAGGGCCACGGGAGGGAGGGAGGTCGGGGGGGAAGCCACAACAATACAAAAGTTGCACTTTGTAAATTCACATTTATTAAATAAAAAAAGAATATAAACAACTAAAGACAGACAACAATAAAAAAAAAAAAGACCATGCCTTGGGATATGGTTATTCTAGTCCGAGAGAAAGGGATCCTTTACACCCATAACAAACACGTCTAGAACCAAATTTTAGCAGGTTCAAACTGCTAAACTACCAGAAAGTAGCTGTTAACAAAATAAAATTAACAAGCTACATAGGAAGACATCCTATATAGGAAGAATTGTATTCTTTCAAAAACATAGCAATCATGGTGCTAAGTATACTTTCATAGTTACAACATGTGTGAATAAGCAGAAAAAAGTAAAATGCAATCAGGAGAAAAAGCCAGAGTTCACAACGATATCAGAATTGTTGGGCAAGGGTTATAGTACAGCTATTACAAATATACATATTAAGACAAAATGGACACAGTGAGAGGACATGTGATGAATCACAGCAGAAAAAGATGGAACACAGCAGAAAAAGCTTGAAAAAGAAAGAACCTGGCTCAATAGGCTAATCCTCCACCTTGCGGCGCCGGCACACCAGGTTCTAGTCCCGGTTGGGGCGCCGGATTCTGTCCCGGTTGCCCCTCTTCCAGGCCAGCTCTCTGCTATGGCCAGGGAGTGCAGTGGAGGATGGCCCAGGTGCTTGGGCCCTGCACCCCATGGGAGACCAGGAAAAGCACCTGGCTCCTGGCTCCTGCCAGGATCAGCGCGGTGCGCCGGCTGCAGCGGCGGCCATTGGAGGGTGAACCAGCGGCAAAGGAAGACCTTTCTCTCTGTCTCTCTCTCTCACTGTCCACTCTGCCTGTAAAAAAAAAAAAAAAAAAAAAAAAAAAAAGAAAAAGAAAGAACCAAATGTGACAGCCAAGATGGCTAACTGGGAAAAGACACGGCCATTTTGACCACGGGAAGATGCCAGAAGAACAGGGGCAGAATCGCATGTTCAGGGGACAGTTGGAGAGACGTTTGCAGTGGATAGTCTACAGAAGTGAGGGTCTCCGTGGAGCAGTGGGGACAGCACAATCACATAGCGGCTGCCGGGACAGTGTCGGAGACTTCCACAGTTGGTGGCTGGTGGGGATGGCATCTTCTCGGAGGAAGGTTGAAAGTAACCTGCCGGTGATACTGTCTGAGGGAGAAACACACAGTGCCCACTGACTCTGAGTCCAGCAGGAAATCCTGCTGGGGGGGGCCAGGGCACCCACATAATACTGTGAAGGGAGAGCTCATTGCTTTCCTTCCCTCCCCCCATCAAGGCACCTGGCAACCATCAGGGAGGAAGCACCCATGTTAATAAGGCGTATGGAAGCCCACGTGCCACTGGCGGGTTTTGTTGGAGGGACAAATCTGCAGTCCCCACTGACTTTACTTTGAGTCTGTCCTAGAGAGTTGGCAGGGGGTGGGACATCCAGTCACGTCCATGAATTCCAGGCACATCGCTCCCCTCTGCTTACTCCAATAAGGTGTGGGACTCAGCTTGCCCAGGTGGAACGCTGACCGGCAGCTGTCAGGAGACAGCCGGCTCTGGGCACACAGGGGCTCTCTCTGTGGATGGTGAGGCTTGTGGGGCTGAGAGTAGATCTCCTGCGCCCTGTGACTGTGCGAATCCTGTGCATGTACAGTAGGGTGTGGGGTATGGCTGGGGTATGGTATGGTTGTGCAGGCACTGTGGGCTCCCCCTGGGATGATGGTTCACCTTGATAGCAAGGGGCTGGGGCTGTGGAACTCATCAGCTGACATGATCACATCCTCCCTACCGCTGATGGTTGAAGAATTCTACCACGCTCAAATGGGGTGTCACTCTTGGCTCTGGTCCCCCACCCCAACCCTCAAGCCTCAGCTGGAGCTCCCTGTTCCACCCAGAACCTACCTCTGGATACCCCCTGAAGGAGCAAGTACTCCACTAAGCCACAGAGGAACATTTCAAAGAACAAATCTCTCAAAGGAGAAAACCAACAAGTAGTTTCCACAGATGCCTAAAGATAAATATAGGCCATTGGAGGGTGAACCAACGGCAAAGGAAGACCTTTCTCTCTGTCTCTCTCTCTCTCACTGTCCACTCTGCCTGTCAAAAAAAAAAAGATAAATATAGAAATACAAGAAACATGGACAAGGAAGACAATATGACTCCCCCAAAAAGGAACACAACAGTACTTCAATATTAGAATGTGAAGAGGAAGAGACGGATGACATGCCTGGAAAGGAATTCAAAAGAATGAATTTTAAAATTTTTTAAAAACAAAGAGAAGCAAATATATGAGCCATGGATGAGGCATTCTACTAGGAGACAGAGATATACAGAAAACTCAAAATATTAGAAATGAAAAATTCAATATGTCAAATAAAAAATACGGAGAGAAGCCTTAAGAAGAGACTTGGTGAGGCAGAGGAAAGACTATTTGAACTGCACACAAATCTTCCGAAATGTCTCAGCCAGACAGAAATAAAAGAAGAAAAAATTAGAAAAACTGAAAATAGTGTTTGAGGTACCATCAAATGACCAAGTATCTGTGTCTTAGGTGTTCCTGAAGGAATGGGAAGACAGAATGGATTAGAAGACCTATTCAGTTAAATAACAGCAGAAAATTTCCCAAATTTGGAGAAAGATATGGACATCCAAGTACAGGAAGCACATAAAGCTCCTAACAGACGTGATCAGAAAAGATCTTCACCATGACAAGATATAGTCAAATTTTCAACAGTAAAACATAAAGATTCTTTTTTTTTTTTTGACAGGCAGAGTGGATAGTGGGAGAGAGAGAGACAGAGAGAAAGGTCTTCCTTTGCCGTTGGTTCACCCTCCAACGGCCGCCACAGCTGGCGCGCTGCGCTGATGCGATGGCAGGAGCCAGGTGCTTCTCCTGGTCTCCCATGGGGTGCAGGGCCCAAGCACTTGGGCCATCCTCCACTGCACTCCCTGGCCACAGCAGAGAGCTGGCCTGGAAGAGGGGCAACCGGGACAGAATCCGGCGCCCCGACCAGGACTAGAATCCGGTGTGCCGGCGCCGCAAGGCGGAGGATTAGCCTGGTGAGTCGCGGCGCCAAGCATCATAAAGGTTCTAAAATGTGCATGAGAGAAACATCAGATTAATCTCAAAAGATCTCCAATTGATTGACAGCTGCTTTGTCATCAGACACCCTACAGGCTAGGAGAGAATGGAGAGATATAGTTCAAGACCTAAAAGGAAAAAAACCATCAACCCAAGAATACTGTACTCAGTCAAGCTGTCATTTGTAAATGAAGGGGAAATGGAGACTTTCAAAAACAAACAGAAATTGGAAGAATTGTTACCATCTGCCCAGTCTTACAAATGATGCTTAAGGATGTGGTCCACATAGAAACAGAGAAAGATAGCATCATGAAAGAATGTGAAGGCAGAAAATCTAGCAAAAGTACAAAAGGAAATCCAAAACAAACAACAGGAATATTTACATAACTTATCAATAAAAATCCTGAATATAAATCGCCTCAAACTCTCCAGTTAAAAATACAGAGTGGCTGAATAGATTAAAAAACAAGATGCGGGCTGGCGCCGCGGCTCACTAGGCTAATCCTCGCCTAGCGGCGCCGGCACACCCGGGTTCTAGTCCCCGGTCGGGGCGCCGGATTCTGTCCCGGGTTGTTCCAGGCCAGCTCTCTGCTGTGGCCAGGGAGTGCAGTGGAGGATAGCCCAAGTGCTTGGGCCCTGCACCCCATGGGAGACCAGGAGAAGCACCTGGCTCCTGCCATCGGATCAGCG